>NC_052131.2:49498842-50098842 GCF_016086655.4 Lepeophtheirus salmonis | reverse complement strand
CTTTTGCCCTTGAGAAAAATTCGCCCACGGTCAAGAATTAAAGAACTTCTTGTATTTTTGAGAATACCAAAAAAGTGGATACACATTCATGTAAACGAGTATATTGTATAGATCACATCAAACCCCTAGAGGAATCCAAATATAAATATGAAAATGAAGCCTTGACCCCTTGTTGAGTGACTCCTTAGTCCCCATATTACCTTCTTCACTTGACATTGTAGAAACTAAGATAGCTTTTATAATTAAGCACGGCTCGTTGTATTTAATAAAAAATATATTACATTTTCCTTTAACGTTTTTTCATTTATTTTCATAATTTGACTATTGTATGACTTAAAGCAGCTGCCTTTATCTTATTATGAACTCAAAAAAGCTATTACATAGGATTTTGATTTCTAGATTATTTTATATGATCAAGGTTATGCATTTAGAATCTGTGTCATTTCATACTCGGTCATTGATGAGATTATAAATTCAATTTATATCATGTTTTAGAACTATTCTCTAAATAATAATGCACAGTTGGCAACGAGAGAAATACAGAAGATTATATGTTTTTCCAAATTTTTCCTTTCCCTATTAAGTGTCGAGTTTGAGAGAGGATAAAAAATTTAGTCGTGAAGGGTATAAACATAATGGATTAACAAAGACCACCTGATCAGAATTTGTACAATGTATTGGTGTATACAAGGAGGTTCCCCTAGGCTGCTTTCTTCAACTCTTCTGGATCCAGTTTTCCCTTCTCCCTCTCATACATTTCGTACTTGCGTAAACAGTGGCCCTAAAGACGCCCTCTTGCTTGGAGTACGCGAATAGAAAATTTGTCCATCATCTTCCAGTATCATTTTATGTACTTGTCTTCAAGCTAGAGAGCTCAGGTTTATTTTGTTTTATAACTAAGTGTTCATATTTCAATGGAGCACCCTGTAGATGAATTTCGAATTTTTTGTTGGACCGAACTAATTCAAAAAATTCTGTCTAGATCGGTCCAAAGAAAAAATTCGGTGTGGATCGGTCCACAAAAACATTGGTCTAAACCGATTCGATATATAAATGGTTTATAACTTGATATTATATTTATTTTCAAGTACAATAACGTCATACGAAGTTTAAACAGAGGTAGCTCGGATTAATCAAGTTAGAAGTATCATCTGTCGAGCCCCTCTATCTTCCTTTGGTCCTAACTCTTGGAAAACATAAAATTTCCACTTAATAATTAAATAATAAAAGAAAGAAAATCCACAAGGAAACGGATTCTTGATTCTTATTACTTATAAGACATATTACGCATTACATAACTGTTTCCCTTGTATAATCGAATGAATAAATATATATTATACGTAGACAGTAGTATTTGTTCTGCGCTTTTGAGATTTTTTTGTAAAAAAATCAATGACGGTTGATCTGGAAAAAAAAGAAATTGGGTCTCTCATAATATATGAGACCCAACCAAATCGATTCATACAGTGACCGTTCATACAAAGTGAGACCATCAAAAAAAATCGGTCCACAGTCTGAACAGAAATACCAGTCCTAATCGGTCTAGAAAAAATCACTTAAGATCCAACCGAATTAAAAATTCGGTGCTGGACTAAGTCTCAACAATAGTAATTGTTACTAACTACGTCATTTCAGCTGTTGAAATATTATCATAACTTTTTTCAAAGAAGGAAGATACTTTAAGTTTAAAGTAGTAGGTGTGTGGCTAGAACGCATATATATTATACTTTCTGGCTATAACTCATCATTTTTCTCTTTGTTTTTATACTTTTCAATCCTAGCTTGGAGATAAGAAATTAAAATGATAGCTGGGACCGTCTTAGTAGTCCTTAGGACGGATGAATTGTAAAAAAGAATGGACTTATGAGAAAAAAAGACTAAAGAGGAGGGGAGGGCTGATTAGGAGATCATCAGATCCGACATTATAGTCAGGCATTATAATTATCGTTTAGTTGATTTGAAATAAATTTGGGTCCTTTTTTATTTATTTTCTTTTTTGAGGAAAAGGTTGGAAGCCACAATGAAGATTGCTATCTGACTCAACATTAATACCCTATACGTGGATTATTGATTCAAATCGAATGAGCACTTGTTTAGTTTAAAAAAACATCTTTATTTTTTATAGGTATACATATAATTATATAAATGTTATGTATAATTTTGTTATATAACCATATGTTTATAGCTAAGTAAGTGATAATTCGAATAATTATTAAACATATATATATCCACATGTATAATAATGATATGTTATATAATATTAAATTATATATAATAATTTATATTTTATAAATATATCTAAATTTGAAAGAAAACGGACTTGACTCAACCAACACAATAAAACATAGATGTTTAGAGGATCAATAACATGTCATTGATTTCATCTCCATAGGAGACCTCTTCAGAAATAATTATGTAGCAATATTCTTTTATTCCTAAGCTTTGAGAAAAAAATAAAAACTAGGAATATTTAAAATAATATATCAATAATATAAATGAGTACATCAATAATAAAACACTTTCCGTTTAAAGGATCATAATCTCACATAAATTCATTATTATATATATTTTTAAAATGATTTTTTACAACAAAACTGTTGTACAGTTAATTTAATGAACGTTCAATTCAATGTCTATTCATTCCAATGGGTGTTTTTGACTGAAATTGATTGATACACCATTTTTTTTTAAACAAGAGTAACTGTATCATGGCAGCGTCGGATCTTATGGGCCGGACTTGTTCCAACACCTGTAATTTTTCATATCGGATTTCTTATGTCCTCTTGAAATTGAAGTGTTCGCCAGTGGCTTCCAAACATTTATCGAAGTATCTCACATGATCACTTATCTGATCTTTTAATATTCTTTTGGTATGTTGGATCCACTGTTTAGATCCAAGTTTAGATCCACTGCAAGCAGCTGTGGTAAAAGAAATAAACACAATCCCACTTCTTTATATTGATGTAACATGAAGACGCTGTATACTCGAAAAGTGGCATTTTGTACGAAAAAAACAAGATATTCTACTTTTTTGACTTAAATCTCGACATCAACAATGCTGACGTCACATATAAAGGCTCTATTCTAGAAGAGTGGCATTTTATACAAAAACAAAATCCGTAGTAGGCGGTAAAGTAATGACCTGTAGCTCAGGCATGCCTCTATTGATTATAATATTATTAGTTATCCATGCAGTGGTTATGTATATATTATGGCATATATAAATCATCTACTTACATACTTGGAATGTGCTTAACTCTGTCTGGTCGATGTCTATAATTTTATTATTATTTTATTCATGATTTTGGAAAATGGTTGAATTTGATCCTATGAAATGCATCAAGTTAGTTATGTAAATGTATACATATAATAACCTGTGAGAATCAAATAGTTTATTTAAATGCATTAAAAGTTTATAATATGTAATAGGCCATGAAAAAACTAATAAAATAGATACTTTCCGCAAGGTGATGTAATAGTTTGTAGATAATTGTTACAAAATGTGGCTCATTTTCAGTAGAATTTCAATAGCGCCCTCTATGTGCGAAAGATACGTACATGCTATTTTTAAATAATATTATCATTAAGGGAGTTCTATGATTTTGCCAAAAGACGACACAACTCTATGTCGCTCTGTTTACCAAAGATTATTAATTGACTACGCTCGTGCCTCATTGTTAGGGGTGTAGTGGTCCCGTGGGCCTTTGGCAAGGGTGGGCTGGAGAGGCAGTAGACACCACCCCCTAAAAAAATATTTTACTAAAAAACATAATCTATGAAAAAAAAAAAAATAATTTTCTTTGAACAGCTTTGGATTTTTTTCAACTTTTGTGGGATAAGCTATGAATTTAAAAAAAAAAAATTATTTGTTGTGAATATTTCTAGATTGAAAAAAAAAAAAATTCCAAAAATGTAGTTTTCAGTGAAAAGTAGTTAGTTTTTAAATTTTTTCCCAAAAAAATATTTTTTTTTGTAAATTACTATGGATTTTTGAAATTTGATTTCTCAAAAATTTAATTTTTCAAATTTTTTTCTAAAAAATTTAATATTTGCAATTTTTTTCTTACAAGAAGTTTATTTTTTATTAACAACTGTGGGTTTTTGCAATTTAAAAAAATAATAATATTTGCAATTTTTTATTACAAAAAGTTTATTTTTTGTTAATAACTGTGTACTTTTGCAATTTTTTTAGAAAAATTTAATATTTCAAATCTTTTTCTACTAAATTTGGATTTTGTATTTTTTTTCCAAAAAAAAATCAGAAAACCAAAACCCCATCACCCAAAATGACGTAACTTTTTCTGGCTTCCTTGTGAATAACAAACAAACAGGGGCAAAAACAACATTGTTGCCAGAAGTCTCATACTGGTTTAATATTTTCAGACTGAAACCCAACACTAACTTCAATGGGCACTAGGTAGAGCCCAAAACCTCTCCCTAAAATCAAATTCAGTTATGTATTTCAACTTGTTCCGAAGTTAAGGTAGATTATACAATTTTTACGTTTTGACCTCTCAATTTAATGGCCTCTCACTTTGACTTATATAATATTTGAAAAAAAGTACACCGTAATTTTTCTGTCTTCCTGGTGAATGGCAAACAAACAGGGACAAAACATTAACTCCGTACAACTTCGTTGGCGGAGGTAGTTCGCCATTTCTTCCCAATTATGGAATTATTATTCAACTGTAGAGAAATATTCACATCTTTACAAAAGCCAATTCTAATTCAACCAATCAACAATCAGAACACTGATTTGCATAAAAATCGACAGCAGACAACCTAATTCAGTGTAAATTTTTTAATAGACTGCAATCGCAGATCATTGAACCAAATTTAATCATTTTTAAATAGTGGACACATTTTTTTGGTCTCAAGATATAGACTCATTTTTTCCCCTATCTTGTTTTATATGATGTAAAAATATGATTTATGCAACACATTGAACATTATTTAAAAGTTGTTGTTGATCGATATTAACAATTTCGAAACACAGATTACATCATAAAAAATTAATTTATAGAATCCGTTTGTACAGATTAAATTAAACTGATCCCCACTGATTATTTTGTATGACCAAAACAGCCACAATATAATCGGTCTGGATTGGTCAGGGGCGTCTGTAGGATTTTATTTTGGGGTAGCTTAATTAAAAAATTTGGGGCGCCCCTGAATTTGAAAGAATGGCCATTTTTTTAGTATTTTTGAAATTGGAGGGACAATAGCCCTTCCCAATTTTTATAACTTTTACTTTTTACTAAAATTTGTTTTCCTCTTTTTGGCAAATAATGTAACAGAGAAAAAAATTTAGTATTTGATATTTTTTTTTTTTAATTTATTTTTTTGTGAACATGTATCGACTAATGATTTTTTTTTTCAAAAAATTTAATATTTAGAATATAATTTTTGACATTTTTTTCAAAAAATTTCATTTTTGAAATTCAATTTTACAAAAATATAATTTTGACATTATTTCCCGTAAAATTAAATTTTTTATGAGTAGCTAAGAATTTTTGAAATTTTTTTCCCAAAAATTTTCAATTTTTCCTACAAATGTAATTTTGAATTTATTTTTCAAAAAATTAAATTTACAAATTTCATATGGAAAAAATTTAATTTTTTTGTAAATAAGTAGGATTTTTGAAAAAAATTCCTGAAAATTTATATATTCAAAATTGAATATTTAGAAAATCTTCTGAAAAAATTATTATCTGAAATTTAATCTTTTGAATTTTTTTCCCAAAAAATTAATTTTTTGTAAATAGCAATGGATTTTAGAAATGTTTTCAAAAAATTAATTTTTGGATTTTTATACTAAAAAATTCCAAAAATCAAGCCCTCCTCAAAATATAATCCTGCAGACACCCCTAACACAACACTACTCCAGACCTATCCCTGCAAACATATTAAACTTCTGTAACGAACCAAATTAGTTTGCTCCACTAAAAATCATAATGATTTGAGACAGGTCACTTATTTTCAGACCAAACCCAACACTATAGATATTACACAATTTATTGTTTTTTCTTGGGAAATAAGTATGCAACATTGAAAGAAAGGCCTCCTACATTCCTTTTTTATTGATGATAACTGCATCCTCCTTTGTAGTAAACATATTGTATATTCAAAGATGTAATTTTCAAATACATACTTTTAAGGCATCTGTTTATTTCATCCTTCCATTGTTGTTGCAATTGTAAGGGAGGATATTGGATTATTTGTAATATATTTGCAATTTTTATGTGGTAGGAGAGAGAGGTAGTCAAATAATGGAATCCCTTGGTCCCGAAAAAAATTATGCATTTTTACTTCCTTATCCTTCATGGCCTAGAAATGGGACGGGCTCTGAGATATCCAGACTCTATATTTACAATTTAAATGAACCAATGTTGAAGATAGTTAAAAAGCTTCGAATTTAAGTCCTTTACATCGAACTCATCCTTTTTACATGAAGGCAAAAATCACTGATTTCTTTTAAGTACCTTTAATTGGTCAGATGGAGTGCACTGACTATGTCTAATTAAACATTATAGCATTACGAGAACTCTATCTGACCTATAAATTGTCTTTGAAGTCAATATAATCGTACATTAAGTATATTTCCTTCTGTAGGAACGACCGTGGTGCGAACCTTTACAATTACAATTCAAGAGAATCATTATTCTCGAGTGCGATGTCCAATCAACTACGTCGTGATATTTTCATATTTTTTTATCTTATATAGAGATTGCAGCCGCTAATTAACAAATAACAGATGGATTTTTCCTCCAATTTTAAAATGATAGCTGAATCAAAAAATGTATTATCATTCAATATAATTGCCTTTGGCGTCAATAAAGGAGTCGCGAATCAACATTAGAAACAGGAGCAGGTCTTGATGAAAGTCTCCTTTGTCATGTTCCAGAAATTCCTCCTGGATCCTGGACATTAATTCGGATTTTGTGTGGCTCAACTGCACCCCAGACAAAGACCCATTTTAAGCGCGAAGATACATTTAGAGCGAAAATTCCTGTCACCGAACTTAGGTCAAAATTGAATTAAAAACTCAGAATTTTTTTTCACAAAAACACTAATATCAACTCACTCAAACATCAGTTACATAACGACTGCCCGTCCAAAATGTCGGAAGCTTTGGTAAGTAACTGTCAACAGTTGCTAGATAGATATGACTGGCTTTTATTTACGAATGCTGCCCTCTTCATAATGAGATCGGAAACTTTTTAAGACCACCGTCGTATTTATTTATTTTGGTATAATTTGAATTATAGCCAAATATATTTAATTTAACGAAAGGTTGCGTTTGAATATAAATAATAAAATAAAGCTACAGATGGGGCTGGCTATAGGATGTGGCATTTAGCTATATAAACATAAAATTCAAAAGAACAAGTGACGTCATTTTTTGAGGAGGTATAAGAAGAAAATTCAATTTTCGGCTTAGAAAAAAAGGGAAATAACTCAGTGCTTCTCCAACAAATAAGGGTCTTTTTATGTGAATGAAATTCTACACTCAATATTCATCGCAGGAACCTATTTAAAGTGATTGATTCAGTTATTTTTGCTTTTTAGTAACCTATTTATATTAGAAATCAAACAATATATATTTTTGAAGTAAAAGAAGATTTAATCCACTCCATTCTTGGATTTCTAATGCTTAATTCACCATAAGAATGATCAAATTCCAATCAAGGGATGGGGGAGATTGAAGAAAACATTACTTAGAAAATATATCGGGGAAAAAATGAAGAAATGTATTATGGCTTTAATAAGCCTCAATGATGTATCGATCTTTCACCTTTGTCCTTGACCCTGGCGTACTTATATTTTATTATAACAAAACGTAGTTTGTATTTCTATTATTCCCAATACTACGTAGTATATGAGATACAATCAAAATGGATTCTTTTTATTCAAAAAAAAATATTTTCACAAATTTCTATTATATATTATTAGTGTTAGATTCAAGTATTACTCGAACTCGGAAAAAAACTCGACCAATATTCAAATATAGATTAATTTACTTGTTTCTAGATCTGGATTGAAGGATCCCAAGAGCCATTAAAGTTTTGAAATAGTCAAGGAAAAAGGCCATTTAATACTTGTTTGTGCAAACTATGAAATACTTATTCGTTCCAGCAACTTTGATTTTCTAATGCTGTGGAAGTTGTATCAAAAAGAAGAAATATAATTCGAGTAAGTGATTCGTCTAAAAATAAAAACAAAGTTTTTATTTTCCAAAGCTGACCAAAATTTCCAGATTAGTGGAATCAATCTGTAATATCTGTCGAAAACGAGTTGTAATTATTTAATTTAATTAAATAATCGTGTTTATATATATATTATGTAAGGTAGTTTATAAGCCTTGTACAAAACGATTGAATTGATGAACTCTTTGAGTAATCAATTAAAATGTGGATTTTTTTGATATTTTTACCTATGTTCAATCATTCTTAAACGTCAACAACTCCCACATCAAATGAGATTTGACAACCCACCATTTCAGAAAAAGTAAATAATGTTTTTTTCTTAAGAAAATTTAAAATAAACATTCCTCAGATTGCCAACTAAAAAAAGTGTCGCACGCGTTAATATCACATTTTATATCAGTCTATGCATATATGTTCTAATTTTTCTTTTTTAATATGACGTGCTGAGCTTAGGCTGAACACGGTTTTATCCTTAGTGAAGATAATTGTTTTTATTTTGGACATATTAAAAAAAAAAAGAAACCGAAAATCAACATGGTTACCCTAACAATTTGACGAACGATTCAGAGGAGACCAGCTTAAATGTCATGGCGTTTTATTAAATCAGTTAAAATCACCTGTAAAATATATATTTTGGGGATTTTATATTTTATTTGAAGAAATATTGGCTATCATATGGAATTACAAATTTATAGTAACGCTTTTAATATGTATAATACATATTACTATGTAAAATATTTTATAAATATATTACAGTATCGAATAAAATACTATTTTGGATGTTAATATTATGACACATAAATAGACGTAATTCATTTTAAAAATTGTGGATAAATAACATTAAGAGAATGACAGTACTTAGGAGATAAATATCAGTTTGTATGATTGACTTATTTGGCTATGTACAAATCTAATCTATGACACAACATATTTATTTAATATAGATATTAGTAATTACTTATGATTAGAATCATTAGACAATGAGGTAATAATCACATATAATTGGCTACAATTGTAGGTAAGCAACGCCCAATATTTTGCAGGGTTTGATTCTCCATAATATGAACAATATAGTTGCAAATAACACATTGACCAAAAGATATCTAATAAACAACAGAAGAATTCAAACCATAATTGGCATCGAACGTCCTCATGATGTCTCGTCTGACAAATTCGTTAATTTTATCTCAAGATGATGTATAAAGATGTATTATCTAGTCTACATGTTGTTAGGGTATTTATTTGCAAACTTTTAGTTTCAAAGCATTGTGTAAATCAAAATATCTACCTACAACCCACACGTTTAAATGTAATATGTTATTGCTATGAGCGTTTTCAATTCCGTTGTTAAATATAGGTATAGATTGGAATTACTCAACAAAAAAGAAAAAACAAAAAACTGCCTTGTTCCTTCAATAATGTGGAAGGGAAAACAATGATGGTACAAAAAATTATATTCTATGATTAAATGTAGCCAAATAGCTTTTCTTTCAAATGGATTTAACTTCTTTCAATTTAGCTAATAAATAAATGTTCCATGATTCAAAGAATGCTCAAGTGCATGAAATATATTGGGGTTGTCTCATATACATGATTGAAACTGAGATATGTAAATCTGTTTTACATCCACGTGTTTGTGGAATTGATAATCTGAAGAAGGGATTTCTTTTCCTTAGCTGTTATCATTATTATTTAACTTCTGTGTTGTGAACTTTAGAATTGTAAGCCCCTGTTGGACTTAGAGTAGAATTGGTAATCGACTTTTTAGTAATTCTTGCCAATTTCCTGGGTTATTTCCTTCTCACCCTCTGCCTTCCTCATGGAGGATTGTAGGTGATTTATTGATACGTATTGACAGCTAAGCTAAGCTAAACATTTTTCAAATTGTCAGGGTTACCATGTTGATCTCTTTTTTTTTTTTTTTTTTTTTAAATGCCCAAAATACAGATGATTTTAATCAGTATTGTTACTGGTTTGAATTCTTTTGCGAACAATTTTGAAACTTATAGCGTGGCTAGAAAAAAAATACGGTTATAAAATTTAATAAATAAGTCCGTATAATTAATTAATAAATAGTTCAAAAACTCCTACATGCACCACAAATTTATACCGGGACCATATCTGCCAAAATTATGGAGTTCTTGAATTCATTGACACTTGAATGACGGATGAGGCATGCCTCCGACTCCGACGATTGAAACGATTTTTGTGTTACATAAACCATGGATTACTTAACATCTAGATGAGCAATTCGCTTTTAAAATCACACAACCTATCTATTAGAATTATTTCTACTTTGATTCAATAAGTTATATGAATATATTCTTTTATTATCAATTAGCTATAAATAGATATTATTTTACATAGAAATTGATTATTATTCCTAGGCATGAGATAAGCCTTCAAGTTGTATGATTCCTTATTGCCACACTTGTAAAACATCTGATCAACCCCTCAATGATAATAAAATCATCTTTATTGCATAAAGTTCTTACATCAAATATGGAAATCTTAATAAATGAAAATCGCCTATACCAATAAATTAGATAGCTGGTAAAAAAATACAATATATTCATTTTAGTGATATTAGATGAGTCTTTATATACAATTATTACTGTTTATATAGATAGTAAATCAGGTGGTAGCTCTGAAAAAGTTGTTTTTCTCTTCATTTTAAACATGAAGATTTTGAAACAGAAACTAAAGAAAAAAATAGGGAACTAAAAAGACGCATCTTAAGAAAAAGGGCTATCTTTAGAATTTTAAAAAAGTGCCAATTAAACAAAGGACCAGTATAATATCAATGGCTGAGTTGAGGCGTAATCAGAAAAGTGATTAAATAGAACTAAGTGCGCAAAAGTTTTAAAGAGAAGATGATATTTCAAATTTGTCGGAGCTCAAACAAAAATAAGATATCAAGTGTGTGCCTACAAAAATAAGAGTAGATTGAATTGAAGATAAAGTTCAATATTTATATATAACAAAATCAGATTCAGGTTCTCTTTTTGAGAAGATTATTAATTATTATTTTGATTTAATAACTATCTTTTTATTTAATTAATGATTGATAACTAGTTTTAATTCATTTTAAGTTGTCCAGTTATTAGATTTAGTGTAACAATTCAGAGACTTGAAATATCAAACGTGGAATACTAAGTATGATCACGTTAACGAAGAATATACAATCATTAGAATAAACAGCTTCAATCAAACCATTTCCGATCTAACTCAATTAATTTATTATCGGAAAATATCATTTATTTCCGAGCAATACATGATAGAATTTTCAAATAAAAATAATGATTATAGAACTGAACAAGAAATAAGTTGATTTTGTTACTTTATCAGTGAATTACTCTACATTGAGTGATAAATACAATCATGAGTTATTCCAAATAAAGATTCATAGCATTCATATCTAAATATAATGAAATACATAAATATTCTGAGGTAAAAATTGAATTTGCCGTCAATAAATTATCCGAATCAATTTGAAATGAAATAAATATCAACCCAACTTCATTATGTGCCGTGTCTTCAGTTTGAATAGAAGCGATAATAACGATTTGTTGCATTAAAATAGTCAAAATATGGCATTTTGAATAATCCACACTTAGGTTCTGTATAAGTTTAAAATTCCTGAGATTAAAGGTACATATTCATGTAGATATCGTCTACATATTTATATATATGTGTACCGGGGAGGATGAGATATCCTTGATAATAAACTCTTCAAAAATGAAACACTATTTTCAACACTTTTAATCAATTAGAAAAGAGAGATTAAATCTAAATACAAGAGATGAGGCATTAATTACTTAATGTGAAGTCATCTATAGATGAAAACAGGTCCATCAACAGACGCTCTTCTCCAATACAAGATAAATATGATGAACTACGTAGGAACTGACAATCTCATAACTATATTATGGGTATTCCTTCAAAAAATGTGTTCCTTCCATGTGGTTAAATAAGAAGTCCTTCCTCCATACCCACTAATAAAGCCGATCTGCAACTAAAAGTTAGATCTAAAAGGATTGTCTAAAAAAATTATATAATTTTCTTCGACAGAATTTAATCAAACTTGATGATTGCTTGTGAAGAATTCTTTCAAGTTTCACCACCAAAAAAGAAACTTTCCGACAAAATCTTTCAGTAAACGATCCCCAATTCTATGATTGATTACTTAAATCACAAATGAGGGTTTCAATGAACGATCGGATAAGCCTTCATGATTTATCACTTTTTAACAATAATTAATTCTTCTCGTTTACAATTGTTATTTAATAGAAGAACTATTGATTATTTAATTTAAAAGTTCTAATAATGAGGTTACGTAGCTTGTGTCTATCAAGATGTTAAATGGATAAATGCACATCGGCGTAGATAAAAATCAACAATTCGTTGCTTTTGGTGGTGCTGCTTCGACATCATTAGAGCAACTACCACGTGCCAGTGTGCCACACGTCTTTTCAAACCTATAAATTTAAGTATTCCAATTATGTCATTGGATTAAAAGAGTAACAAAGTTTTGTAGGCGTAAAGAGCGAATTACTTAACCGGATTTTTTTCTAGCCGCCCTGTATTTCGTTGTTTAGGCATTGTAAGATAAAAACACATCTATTTTCCCAGTAGGAGACGAAGCCCATAATTAAAATCAATATTTACTCATCCTCTTGGTATATAAATATACAATTTTATCCATGTAATGATTACCTCTCTATATGTTATGGGGATAATAATATATTATCCAGGATTTCCTCGAACCATTGTTTAAAAACTAATGTATTCCCTTATTTGTAAAATATTTAAAAGAAGCATATCCTAAAAAATATTACTCCTAACAAAGGATTTATTTCGTGATTAAAATCATATTTGAACTTTTAGATATTTTATTTCTCCAATATATATACGTTTGGTTTATTGGTTGACTTTGTGTACACTTTAGTTAATCAATCACCAAAGGTGGATAAAAGTCCCTGTATACATTTGTTTTCATTTAAGAAGATACAAAGTTAATAAATGAAAGAGGCAATATAATTAAATTTTGTACTTTCAGTAGATTTAATCTAGATTAAGACAGACAATTCTCACTCAATCCATTTAATGTTGTTGGAAACAATATGTTTCAGCCTACTCCTAAACTCTATAAAGATATTCTTGATGAAGTTAAGGTCCAAGCTGGCTCAAGTATCAACTATAGTGGCCTGTAATCGGTCCTTACTCCGGAATTGGATGCCACTGAGACTGCCTTTCAAACGCCCAAATATGACATAGTCCATTGGTTCAGCATCAAATGAAGCAAGGGGAGGCCAACACTCCTAGGTGTTTTTTTTTGGGAAGAAGCCAGGAGATTCCTTTATAAGCATGCCTTCCGTTATTTTGGAGGCCTGACAGCTGGACATCGGCCTATTTCAGCTACCAGTCTTCTCTCTGTAGGTCATCTTACCACATGGGAATATCTCATTTCTGAAATAATTAATGTATGTGTAGCTGAATCCAACCGCTCAGTGAGAAAGGGCTAAAATAGCTCCCATGCACTCCGTCTGAGTAGTCGAATTCATGTTCGCCAAAACGATAAATATTTTCTAGGTTTCAATGGATTCACTGATTGGCTGACAAGAGCCAATCACAATGTCACCTCATTTTTAATGGCAAATTTAAAAGTGTATCGTTTTAAGCAAACACATCCGTAGTACTGCAAGTCCAAGCCAGATCTCAAATCTTTTCTCACGACTCCAAGTCCTTGAATAGTTCGAGTTCATAATTATTATATAGAAGATGTAGGGACTAGGATTCAAGACTTTTGACTCAACTTTTCATTGTGCCTCTTTTTTGAAGACTAGCGACTCGATTAGATCTCACAATATAAGGGACGAAACTTGTCTTGGACTGGATAGCTAAGACTTAAGACACCACTTGGACTCAAAATCTATTGTATAATTAAATCAAAAATGCATTTACACATTGGATTCTATATCATAAAAGAAATTTGAGGATTTGATATAGATTTTCAAGTACCCAATGGAAATATTAGTGGATTGTGATAAGAATTGGCCTAGTGAGTACAGAAATGAATGTGATAAAGATGGGAAATATTTTCCCAGTATTTACAATTCCTATGTGTAGAGTGCTTTGGAGATTGAAGAGTAGGACTTAATGTCAAAAGCTCTTTGAAAAAATGAAATGATTGTGAGCAAATTTGTTAAAAATGGTAGTAAAATTGAATTCAAATAAAGTCTCAAGATTGTGAGATCAAGTCGAGTCGCAAATCTTCAAAATATGGACTCAATTTTAAGTCGAATCGTAAGTCTTTATCATTTACCTCTGTTAATACCTCTTAATAAAAAATACATTTATTAGTTATCCTGTTCCTATAAGTGAACAAATGTCTAAAGGAGGTATGCATAAGAAAATTCAAATATTTTTTTGTATTACCCATTCATAATTATCCTTTATTTACACTCTTAAGGAGGACTCTGTAGGGAGCCAAAAGTGTCAAAAAAAAAAAAAAAACTTAAAGGACTCATTCAAAAGAGTCTGGCAATGGAGGAGATGGGGTTCTTTCATTGCTGGTGTCAAAAGTGGTCCTCCCCCTCACAAGGTCCCTTTTCATTCAACAGGTCACCAACCAAAAACTCAGACTCTGAGCATGAACACAAGTATTGAAAACGTTGAATACGTTTTTACTCTCATATTATTCAAGTGAAATCCTTAGTCCGAAGGAAGAACTCATTGATTGAGTTGTTTATTAGATTTTTTCGTTTACAAATGATAGTACCCTTGATATTGACTAAATAAAACTTTCTCTCAAAATATGTTTCCCTGTCTTACAATTGGCAATCTAGGATCCTTTTAATTTCAATCTTAGCTTTAAATCATGAATGTAATCCTCCCTATTTCACAAAAGACGTTCTTTCTTCACTCATGTATAATGTAATATGCAACATTGACCATTGTATACATTCGGATATTTCCCACTAACAACAAGCATAAACATATGTTTGAACTAGATAAAACATACGATGATGATCTGTGTATTAACAAATGTCTATAAATAGATAAATTTGAATAAGTTGCACAAGTGGTGAAGAAAAAATTTGACAAGACATGTGGGGATTTTTTCCCCATCCCTTCAAAAAATAACATCAACTCAAACAGCTGCTCGAACTTTTTGCTCAAAAATATATGAATATATTTGATGTTGATACATGCTGCAAAACTATTACTAATTATGATTATAATTAATGTTGCTCCAACTTTAAAAGATAAAATGTTTAATTAGATCTATCAATTTGCAATGATTTAGCGTTCATTAATTAATAATTGATTTATTTTACTATGAGGATGCTTCAACAGTTAGTTCAAACCGCTATTAGAACCGTTCTAATTAAAGTTTTCAGCGTGTCACGTCACAAAGCGATCATACCCTGTTTTTGAAATTTTTGATGGAACGACGTAGCTCAATGGACAAAACACAATCGGGAGAAATGATTCTCTTGAACTCAATGTGTGTAGGTTCGTACCTCGTTCGTTCCTAGAGATGGAAATATACATTATGTATATGGACTTCAAAGAAGATTCTCAGGTCAGATGGAGTAAATGTAATATTATAATGTTTACTTATACTCAATCAAAACAGCGACATCTGACCAATTAAAGGAAAATTTGTTCCAAAATAGGAAAGCTGGTTTAAGTGTTCATCTGCACTTAGTGGTCTGTTTTTCAGTTACCCTTACCTGACCGTTTAATACCATAGTATCCATATTAAAGACGAGCTATTTGACTATATTTAATCATGGTTTTCTTTCATTTTTTGTTGTCAAAGTGTGTGAAGTCGCCCTAGAGATGGAAATATACAAAAGGTCTAATTAAAGGAAAATTTGTTCCAAAATAGGAAAGCTGGTTTAAGTATTCATCTTTTTTTATCTTTCAACCAGGTCTAATTTTTTTATCTTTCAACCATAAAAATTGCATTTGTAGTAAAGAGGGTGTTTGAGCCTACGTATATAAAGTCTCTACTATCAATTAATATATGGTTGATGTACGGATCAATCCTAATTTCATTCAATATGGTAACCCTGGCAATTTGAGGAATGTTTTGGAGAAGGTCAGCAACAATCAACTGAGACAAGGGAGGAGAAGGAAATAAATAAGATCATGGCCAGAATTACTCCGATCTTCAATTTTACTCAGTGTTCAACAAGGACTTAAGTATAACTTATAACTCCGCAACAAATCCTCAGGTTTATACACTACCTTTTATGAGCACACAGGAATGTTCAGTCAGGTTATGAAATAATTGAATCTATTTAGGATTACCAATTCCAAAAAAAAAAAAAAACAGGCAGCTAAAAAATTCTCACGATTTACATCACTACTTATATTTTTATGGATCAGCAGTCTTGATAACTTAATTAGGACCGACTTAAATACTAAGTAAAATCGTGTGAACGATGGGTATGTTTCAAAAAGAAAGAAACCAAAAATCAATATGGTAACCCTGACAATTGGTTTTGGAGGAGATCAGCTGCGACAAGGACATTGGCAAGAATGACTATGATTTAGATCCTCAATTATACTCTGAGCCCTATACGGACTTCCAATTATAACTCCGCAACTTAGGGTTACGCTCCGTCTCTTTTGTTCACACACGAATGTTCAATCAAGTTTTGAATATAAATGTATCTATTTATGGAAGGGATTTAACTACTTGGGAATTAAATAATAATGACAACTGCTAAGGAAAAAAATCACACGATTTACATCACTCATAGTAGATATGTTATTATTTAGAGCTAATTCATTTATATTGTTTTCCTGTTTCAATCAGCTCGGTTTGACCAAATCTACTCAAGTCCACACAAAACTAGGCTGTAGTAGTAAATACTTAATAGACATTCACTTCAATTACAGAAACCCCTTGAATGAATGGGCGTTGGGACTTATCATTTCATCCCATCCCTTCATTTCGACAGTAACAAATGAAATAAATGTACCTATGAATATATGGGGAGTCCACCCATACTCTGTTAGGAATAGGAAAAAATATTTTTTAATCTTAAATGAGTTTAATGTTGAGTAAATAAATAATAAGAATCATATTATTTCGAGTTAAATTGGAGATGTTCTACAAATATACTTCCATCATAAGATTGGAATGAGTTCTGTATATACATATTTTAGATAAGTACGTTCTGATAAAAATGCAAAAAGTGAATCATTACGTGTTAAAGATATGTTTCCACATCAATTGAACCTGTACATGTAGAAAGGCGTCCGCAGGGGGTGAGCTGGAGGGCTGTAAAGGAAATTTTGCCTTTTACTAAAAATTTTCATTTGGGTAAATTATGCAGCAGAGGAAAAAAATCTATTTTTACAATTATTTCTAAATAATTTAATATTTTGTGAATAGCTTTGGATTTTGAAATTTTTTACACAAATTTGAATTTTTCATCTATTTTACAAAAAATGTAATTTTAACTTAATACCTATGAATTTTTGGAATTTATTGTAAATAGCTATGAATTTTTGATTTTTTTCCCCATGAAAATGGATATTTAAAAACTAATTTTTGAAATTTTTTTACAAAAAATTTTATTTTGAAATTTCAAATTTTGAAATTTTTGTACAAAAATTTTAACTTTTCATCTTTTTTTCTAAAAAATTTCATTTTTGGTAAATAGCTATGGATTTTTGAAACGTTTTTCCCTAAAAATTTAATTTTTTGATAATACCTATGGATTTTTGATTTTTTTTTCTAAAGATTTCATATTTGAAATTTAATTTTTCAATTTTTTTTTCAAAAATTAAATTTTTATTTATATATACATATGAAATTTTTAAATTTTTTTCCAAAATATTTAATTATTGAAATTATTTTACAAAAAATTGAATTTTTGGACTTTTTTTCCAGAAAAAAAAATTCTGTTAATAACTATACTATGTATTTTTGAATTTTTTGAAATTTATGAAAGTCCTCCTTCATAATATTGGTGATAATAAATATTTTTTTAGACAGTTTATGCCGAATTAACAAATTGTAACCTATATTGTTTCTCGCAACCTTTTCTTCAAAAAGAAACACACAAAAAAAGACCCAAAAATCATATAGTCCTTAGCCAAATAATTCAATAATACCAACTGTTACTTATTCTCATGTACTCCCAGACTATTATTGTCAAATTATTTCTCTACAACTTTTTAAATGAATTTGATTTGATTTTATACTTTATTATAATATTGTTTAGTTATAGTTTATTAAAGGCTTAGCTATACGGAGCAATAATAAACTATAGTATCGAATAAAATACTATGTAGATTTTAATATGTAATTTATTTTAAAAATGGTGAAGAAATAATATGACAGTAATAGTCTGGGAGATTAATGGCAGTTTTTATAATTGACTTATTTGCCAAACTACAAGATGATTTTGGGGTTTTTTTCTGTTTCTTTTTGGAGGAAAGGTTGCGAGACACCGTTAAGGTAACGATGTGATATACGACATCAAAAAGAAATTATATTACTTTCCTATTGGAAACAAGACATAAGTACATATTGCACAACTTATTAGTTTGTTCACTTAGGTATCAAAAATAATATAGCTATGACGTATCAAGTGAGACGAGGAAATCAATAGCTGACAACCAAATCTATAGCGTATTTTTGTAATTACGAGGTAACGCCGTTTTAAATACGTTTTATTTTGGGGGTTTATTTTCTACATTAGTTGACCAGCCGCGTTATAGAAAGGATGTTGACTAAGGAATGATTAAGGATTATAGTATGCAAATTTCTATAAAAATATATATATAAATTGTCCGTGGGGCAGTTCCAAAGTTATAGACGCTGTTTACGTGTACACGTACGACAGATGATGAAAATAACTGTCACTTTATATTTTTATTGAATTTCAGAAAGATGATAATAAGAAGGCCGAATCCCATTCCATCCCACTCTCTAAAATAAGTATACATACATAACTATCTTAATTATTATATAATTACGGACACATTGTTAGCAAATATCCCCGTAGGTGTCATCAATATCAATACGGATTCAGGATAAAGGAGCATAAAAAAATTAATATATGAATATGAATGATAACATGAGATGACGAAATGGTTCTAGCTTCAGCCCTTACAGATGTTGACGACAATGAATAATCCTTTGTTTCCTTCCATCTTTAATTTACTCTCATCCGAAAAATTGAATATTTATAACGATGTGATCCTTATTGTATCTCTCCTCAAGCTTAACTTCCAAAAAGAGGAGGGGAGGGGGTCAATACCAGTGGGTAGTTAGCCAATTGGGCATGACCTTTGTTTGATTATTTATAGTTTGTTTACATACCCGAAGATAGTGGTGTCATTTTGTGTTTATTGTTGTTTATGAGTAGTTTGTACACTTATTTATTCATTACGATACTGATGTTTTCTGTATTGAATATAAAAGGTACTCTAATTTGTCTTTTCTTAAAAAGAAAAGTTGTTGGGTATCCTGAATAAGTTGGCTCATACGTCATTCTTTCTCTTTCTATCGCAAAATTGCAGATAGCAATAAGGAAATAAATTGGTGATGCCAAGTGAAGGGAAAAGTATAATTTGCTGAGGAAGAGAAGACGCGAAGTGAAGCGGAAGGATCTCGACTTTTCCGAGTTATTACTTTATTTAAATTTCATTATTGAGAATTAGATATGTTCATTTTTTAATTATTGCTTAATTACTATTATTGTAATATGACAGTACAAACTACTATGATTGTATAATCCCACCTGTAAACTTATTCCAACAATTAGGATCGATAAAATCATCACAAAATCAAATCCTAATTAATGTAATATAATATTAAGAATTATTATTAGGTAACAAATAATTAAGTTTGAATAGGATTTGATTTGATTATTTATTTCTAAATAATTCAATTATGCCTTAAATTCACTCCTAGCCGAGTTCATCGATGTCCAAGAATAAACACGCCAGTAGGAATTTGCACACTACGACTCCCATGCTAAACATACCTGAAATTAATTCTACTGACATGATCATGGTAGATATAAGAAAAAGTGGTAATGCCTTACATAATTGGATATGATTTCCTCCGGCCTCCTCTCTCAGTCAAGTTCTGACAGTTCTCCCCAGTTCAGTCCTGCATATCAGTCCTCAAAACGTATAAAGTTAGATCCTTAATGACGGCATGGGACTGCATTTATTCTTCTTTTAATTAGTTGTGGAGCTGACCAGAGACATTGCTAGCCTTCATCATTTGAGGGGGTTGGAGACTTTGCTCAAAAGTTCTTAACACCGTTAATAATTACATAAACAAATAGGTATATATATATATATATATGTTAAGCTTTCAATATCTTTATTTAAACCGAATAAAAGTGATCATTCCTTTATACGAAAATAAAAAGGAAAAAAGCAAGAAAAATAATACAAGGTACTATCATGAATAATTAATATCATCTAAACAACTTCTTACAGAGTGAGTAAAGAGATCGTCTAGTTAGTAATACACAATAAACTGCATCATAAAAACATTGATAAATAAACAAATAGATCATTCTCCAGTTGTAGATCTTGTGCATCTTATAGTCGGAGACGCTGGAAGGATACTTGGAACTCCAAATGCAGGTCGAATTCTATTCGTTCTTGATCCAAAGTCAAATTTATAGTAACGATCCTGCATCTCAATCACCTTAAACAGGCCCAAGAAATTTGGAGAAAGAGACTCTTTTATAGGTTTATTTTTAACAAAAACGAATTTGGCTTTTTTAATTGTTTGTTAATGGCTCCTTTATCAAAGTGTCTCGGAGGAACGTGTGTTATTTTCTCCATTGTTTTAAAGAAATTTTCGACGTCGAGGTCGCCAGAAGTGAAGGTGAACGCATTAAAGAAATTAAAAGCCATGGATCCTGAGCTACCTGAAAGTAATTGAAAAGGTGAATATTTAGAACCCGGGTTTATTGGTACTGAGTTCCTCAATCCCCATAAAAAAGACAGAAAAGGGGATGTAGAAAGAGGGAAGGTACAGAGAGAAGGAGGGGATGTGGAAACAGAGAAGGATAAGGCGGTTTTATTTAGGTCAAAACTGGAGAAAAAAATACCATAGGAACATGATTGGTTATTTTATACATCTACTTTCTAAATTTGATCTGTTTGATCATTTCGGATTCCAGTTGTGCTTAGCACCAAAAATAGACTAATAAATATATAAGGTATGAAAAAAAATTGAGAGGATTCAGACAATTTTAGGTGAAATGACGAAAAAATTTACTTGTAAAAACAAAAATTCCTCAATTTACTTAATGAAACATCGATATTCTTAGAATAACTTGTAAAGACGGACAGTTAAGGACCAGTCCCAAGGATCGACAATCCTCAGTACTGCTTATTGTCTTAAGGATCAGTTCCAAGAACTGATGGCCGTAAGAACAGATATGACCGGTTATAAGACTGGACTGGACTGAATAAATAAGGAACAACACAAAGTTCGCAAGAAGAGTAATACTTATAATTCGACTATTATGTTCCTAGCACATTTGGCAAATTATATTTAAATAACCGATGAAGAAGAAGGTTAATTGTATGATTTTATAAGAGGATTAAGGACAGTTTCTGAGATCAATCCATGATCATCTCTCATGGTTACGGTAAAACATTTTGCAAATTTGTTAACAAGTATTAGCATCAGACACACTAAATAATCCCCTCAGATCAGCAATATATATGGATGTAGATATTCAAATCAAATTACAGCAAAATGTTCCAGAAATGCTCAAAAATATGTTTTTAAAAGATCATTATTTATCTATATTAATAAAGCAAAGTTTTTCCTTCCGTCTTTCTGAATATATAAAGAAGTTACAGGCTGCACGGTATACAGTGCATCCTGATGTATATCATAAACATATTTTGATCTCAGAAATAAAAATGTAGTCGTAATAATCAAGGTTAATAGAAATACAAGGTTATACGATAACGCTTTCCGTACAAATGTTTGACTTCCACCACGCTTTTTAATATGACATCATAGAGAATAGATCTTACAAGAGTAGCTATATATCAAGGTTAATAGAAATACAAGGTTAGACCATCATATAATCGGGCTTGTTAGAATTTTCAATCTGATGTATTGTACCGACTGCTGGGCAAGACAGTCAGATTTTGACAAAATACGCAACCACTCATAGTCTATGACGTCACTATTGCTAGAATTTTCAATTTAATATATCGTACCGAATGCTGGGCAAGAAAAACAGACTTTGAAAAAACACGCAACCACTCATCTAATATGAAGTCAATATTAAAAGCGTGGTGGAAGTCAAACATCAGTCGTACACGCGTTATGTTATAACTTTGTATTTCTATTAACCTTACTATATATCACCCTCCTTGACTATTACTGTTAGAGTACCGTTGTTATTTTCTATGACGTCAAAACCTATATGTCTTGCCTAGCAGTCGGTACAATACATTTAATTGAAAATTCTAGAAAGCCCGATTACATAATGGTCTAACCTTGTATTTCTAGTAATCTTGGCATTAATGAAACATTGCCTGCGTGTGCATATAGCAGCCTACGTGTATACAGGGTGCACTGTATGTAGTACTTCCTGATGTAAATCATATAAATATTTTTGATATAAGAAATATTGGTATTAACTCTTCCAAGATGGCCGGGAAGATGCCAATGACGAGCCTCGCTCTGGACACCCATGCACTTTAACAACAGATAAACACGTTGAAGCTATGCAGAAAATTGTTTTTGACAAATGTCGAATCACTATCAGAGAAGTGGCTGAGGATATTGACATATCGTTTGGCTCGTGTCATAAATTTTTTTCGAACTTTTAGGGCACGAGACGAGAGTCAGCGTAGTTTGTTCCAAAACTGTTTTATTTTGACCAGAAGAATAGTTGCATTTTTTGGCCAAAAACAACACCGCAATCATGCCTCAGCCACCATATTCACCTGATTTGCCCTTATTTAACTCTTTCTTATTCGCAAAACTGAATAGACCTTTGAAGGACGGAGATTTCTAACGATTGAGGAGATAAAGACGTCATCGCTGGAAGAAAACTATATTTATAGCTTCGTACATCATCTCTTTACTTATGATAGAATTTATGACGTCAAATGAAACCACACTAATGCTCTTATTCGGATTTAACTGTAGAATAACGAAGATACTAAGAGATTAAAACTCCTTTTACGCTCTTTATAAAGTAATTATAGAAGTCATTTAACGATAACAAATAATGAGCTTATAATAATTATATTGGTAATGGCATTAAATGTTCTATAAATCGGATAAAAAATGGATTCATTTCTAATCATCCAGGTTGTATGTGGTATTAAAGCCCCTCTCTAAAAAGCTTAGGATGGGATTATGCGTGACTCCACTCTCACCAACAATTGAACTCTTACAACCTTAGTAACCTCTTAATAATATGTACACACTTAATGTGAGATATTTAGGCATCCAATAGTTTGTAATAAAATTGAATCTACATGATTTTATATTGGGGTATTTTTAAAAGATAGTTTTTGTCATAATGACTTCATATAGTTTAAAAGGTTAAAAAAGCTTTGCTTTTTGATGTGGGTATGTGTTTTAGATCGCCCTGTTTTTGGGTGATTATTTGGCTCTTCCTGCAAAAAGGCATTTTCTGTTGAGTACAGTCCATAAAATGACTTCGGAAAAGTTTAAGGTCTCTCAGGCAATTTTTGGCGTTGTAAAGTCCATTTCATTTTTTTAAATGGGATTCTGGGCCAAAATTGTTCATTATTAGGCCTCTTGCACTGTGCCAAATTGTACTTTATATACAGTATGCGTAACCCAAATCTGAACAAGCATAGAGCCTTTAAAATTGAGAGTAAGGGGTGGAGTTGCAAGTTTGAAATCATTGAAAGGTTTTATGATTTTTTGAAGAAAATTTGAAAATTCTTTGAATATTTTCTCTTATTTAAATCATGGAGTCACAAACTATCCAAAATAATTTGAGTTATGTATAATAATACACTTTCAAGAACTATGTAGAATTATTTTCTACTAAAGATTTAGTTACTTAAAAAACTGCTAGTTGACTTGATTAAATGATTTATCATTTAATATATTAAATACTTATATCCAATTTCAATGTATTAAACAATATACTTTTAGAAGGGATCACTTTTTCTCTCTATAGAGCACTTTTATGTGACGTCAGCATGGTGTATTTTTAAGGAAGTATAAACAACCAAGTTTTATAAAAATGAAAACCCCTTTTTTCATTAATATTAATAAAATAGTGAACTATTGGATGTCAAAATGGGACCAACAAATGAAATGATTTAAATCTTACTGTCTATCAATAATCTATCCCTCTAATGCCTAGCTGTATTATTTATATAACAGGGCCTAATATGTATTAAATATATGGTATTAGTAGTAAAATATATTTAATACATATTGGGTTGAGCAGGACGTATTGAAAAATAGCAGTTTTAAGATTAGAAAAGGAAAAACGGTTTGTGCTATCGTTTTCTATCTTTATTCTTTAATAAATTCTAGAGGTGTTCATATCTCTTCATGTAGAAAGAACTATCTCTTACGATTGTATTTAAAAAAAACAAGCATCTAAGTTAGTAAAGTAAGGTTTCCTGTATGTAGGAATGAACGTACGTTTGAATGAAAAAATTGTATTTTTGATGTGTGTATGTATAGTGAGTGCTCCCTGATGAATTATCATATAATTTTTTTGATCTAAGGAATTACGATGTAGTCATAACAATGATATCTCATAGGCGTCATGTAGTGTCCAGCGTCTGTAGCTAAGTAGCGCTCTAGGTACTTAAGTACTTCCTAGCTCATCTGTCATAACATCAAAAATATCTATAACTATATTAGTATAGCACAGTTGGTCGGTACTACAGCGTTGTTTAAATATAAAATCATATAACAGGCAGTTGTTGTAAACAAGGATCTGAATTTAGTTATAACTAAAGAAGGGATCCGTGTAAAGAAAAAACTAAGCATATCGATTATTCAATAAGCCGTGGGAGGGGGGGGTGTTAACAAACTGAATTTCTTTGATTAATGAATTAGTTTTGTAAAAGTAGGAAACAAGGCAGAATTGACTTAATGAGAAAAGAAACTCAATCATTTCAATGAAGGAACTGTGGATTGAGGATGGTAATTCTTTCTGTTCTTCAATCGGTATTTCAGTCGATTATTCTTTTTAATATTTTAGTTTGACTATCTACTATTTTTTTCATAAAAACTGGTCCAGATTAAATTGTGGTCAATAAATTATGTTTCAATTTTGAAATTAACATTGTAAAGTATGCATCATAAGCAAAAAAGCATCATAGCGACAATATGAACAAAATCATCAAGAGCTCCAACGTGGTTACGGTTAGCACTTTGAAATTGATTAAATAGTGAAAAAATTCAGAATGTCCATCTTCTGCCTCAATTGCAGTCTCTATACGAGGTAGGAAGGGCTTGCATACTCCTATGAAATACTCATCAGACATGGGCATCAATACCTGCTCAATAGAGGTCTTTAACTCAACAGAATTTACGCGGGGGACGGCATAGGTCTTATCCTCAATGGTGTCCTAAATCCCATAGTCAAAAAGGGCTCAGATCTGGTGAGAAAGGAGGCCATGATCTCTGAGGGAAGAATTCATGCAATTTATGAGTTTTTTGTCTATGTCAATCTGGTGATCTTTAGCGTTGCAGTTATGAACTGGCGTTTTCGGGGGACATAGCTCTTGAGGCCCATATCTTTCACGGCATTTCTGATCGTCCCTTCATTAACTTTTTGCATTTTTGTGGGCTTGTGCATCCAGGTTTGAGGATTTGCCTCAATACTGTCTCCCAAGGCAGGCACTCATGAACTCCTCCGATCACTTTAGGTATGTAGTGATCCCCACTTCTAGGCTTCCGTTCATATCTGCCATCAGCTTCAAACGCCTTCTTGATTCTGAAAACAGTGAACCTGTGCACTTCCACAATCTTGACCACCTCACAGACAGGTACTCCTGCGTAGAGCAAATCAAGCACTCCACATTTCTTCGATGACATCACGAAACTGAATTTTTTAACAAAAAATTGTATAGGGTAAAAAGAAGGAATAAGACTACTCTTTCAAACAATATATGTTTCATTGCCCAACGTTAATTTGTTTGGAATCTATTTAAGTTTTAATGCATGATACATTTTTCCTTGTGCACAATGTATATAGTATTAAATATAAATTTGGCAATGTCCACTAGTTGCCGTTGTACGGTACAATTTATACCACTGCCTAAAATAATATATAATATGATTAATTATGTTGAATAAAAAAAGTTCTTTATGGATTCATGAAAATTAAACTATCCTACTTGATGTTAAATGAAAATAATATATATATTTATTCAATACGTAGGACATAATACAAGGAGTTTAGGATGCATACCAAGCTATAATCCCAGTGAGGAAACAAAGAGCTTATAATCAATATAATATGTCCAAACATCTACTATTTTTGTGTCTTCTAGAGGCGTCAAGTATACCATAGATGAAAATAATACTATCCGCCGATATGTTAAAACAAACCGAAAATTAACGTGGTCATCCTGACAATTTGAAAAACATATTGGAGAAGAGCTGCTTAGCCGTGATGACGTTTCCGTAAATAAGCGTCAATCAGCTATGAGTTGAAACAAATAAACACGAAACCCACTCCGTATCTGATACAAGGAGGAATTACTGCAACGTCGATCCTTAAATCTACTCCGAGTCCAACAAGGATTTACACTTGTAACATATTACCGTTACCCTCATTCATTATAAGTAAATGAGGGATCTAAAAAGGAAAAATGGTTGTCGCGTGTGTTTCTCTTCTCAAAGATTTCTAAAGACTTTTCTGCAAAATTGATTTTTTATTTTCATTTTTTTAAATAATAGAAAATCGCAGAGCACACGTCTAATCTTTTTATCTGCCATAAACAAACTAGCAATGCAAACGTTGTGGACATGACTACCGGAATAATAAGAAAATCAATTTGATCATCAAATGAAAATTGAATTCGGAATTACAAAATAACAGTGTCCTGTTTATCAGACCTCGTATATATTGGGTACGATTTCTTCCTTTTATAATGCTTTAATTACACACAACACCAATCTTTTTAATTAACAACTCTATAGATGGAAGATATCATTTAATGTTGATCTATTAAAATTCAGGGGTGTACGTGGAATTATATTATGGGGAGGGCTTGGTTTTTGGAATTTTTAAGAAAAAAAATTGGAAAAATTAATTTTCTGGAAAAAAATTTCAGATAACAGATTTTTCCGAAAAATTTAAAAAATCTATAGATATTCACAGAAAATTAAATACTTAGGAAAAAAATTTCAAAAATTAAATTAAATTTCAAATATTCAATATTAAATTTTATAGTAAGCAGGAAAAAATTCCTTAATTTGGGAGGGGCTACAGCCCCTCCAGCACTTCCCACCCCTGCGGACGCCTCTGAAATTACTGATGAATTTCGGATATTTATGACTGTGAGGGTATTTGAACTTTAGTCATACTTAAAAATGAATTACCTTACAAATGGGACTCGTATTCAAAATATCTGATGAATTTTCAGTCATAAAACGATCTTCATCACAAATAGGGTAGTTTAAATTATTTATTTTATTAATTGCAACTTGTGCAACATCGCAACTTGTACACGATATATATGTATATTTAAATATACACTGAAATATATTTTAATTTATTCCTACAAAATAATCAAATAAAACATCAATTAAAAACGGAAAATTTACCTCCGTTATGAGACATTTCTTTTAGACAGTAATATTGATAAAATATGTCAATTAAGGGGGTATGTTTTCGAATTTCGTTGACGGCGAGTGTGGAAAGGTTCTCATGTGATAAGAAAATAACCTATGCACAATTATATTGACCTACAATGTCATCTTAAAGTCCTACATCAAGGGCAAACATTCTTTATTTGGTCCATCAGATTCAAATAAAGCATTATTTTTTCATTTGTAAAAAATTATATTACTCATAAATACATAATAGCTATGTAATTTTAATAGACCAAAGTGGAATTATAGTATCAATTAATAGTTGATAATTAAAATTCATTTTAAGACGGAGAAATTGAATTGAAATCAGAATGTTTCAAAATTGTATTATGTTATTCGCTTTTCTTCTCGAATGTATGACTCGAGAGAAAAAAAATTATCAATAGTTTATATAATTTAGAATAATGTCTATCGAAATGATTTTATGTAAAAAAAAAAAAAAAAAGAAATGCAACACTTTGATAATTACTGACTGAATAAATATTTTTTCCCTTTTTCCAAACTTCGATAGAGCTAAAGATGATATCGTACCAGATGAAAACTTTTCCATACTCGCCGTAAAGTAAATTCGAAAAAAGTTGACAATCAAATCTCTCTAATGCAAAAGGTTTAATATAAAAAATTAGAAACATTTAGTGAGGGAAACAAAATATTATTATTTTTGGTAATGAATATTATTACAATATATGCATACATTAAATTATCACTACTCCCATTCCGTAGTTCCAGGAGGCTTCGAAGTAAGATCATATAAAACTCTCGAAATACCCGAAAGTTGAGATAAATCGCTTACCATACGGTTAATTACTTCCAAAGGAATGTCTTTTCCAGGAATAGCAGGAACTCCCGTCATAAAATCATCGGTTTTAAATGTACGAATGACAACAGATCTTTGAAAAGAGTTTGTTCGTTCTATTACACTTCGATCGAAGTGAATTGGAATGAGAACTAAGGGCATTTGACTTATTTTGTTATTACAATTAAACGAAATAAGACATTGATTAGCAACAAAGTCAGCTTGTCTCAGTGTAGAAATGACCAATGGTGCCAAGAGAGTAGGCGTGATATCAATGACAGGATTTTCAACAATGGATCCAAAAATATATACCACTCTATTTATGTTATGACAAACACGTGGAATGATTCGTGCAAAATACATTAAATCGTGCCAATCCGGTGATTTTTCAGATGATATTCCAACAGCATAACTATACGTACGACAATCCCCTTGTATTCCAACTGTCCGTATAGGCAACAAAGTGGCATTAAATTTCTGACGACTTGTTATTTCACTCAATTTGTTTCTTTCATCAGGAGTAGTAGCATTTTCTAGCCGATTTAATAGAGCATGTTCCTTTGCCAACATGTCGTGGAAATTGAGAACAAGGCGGCACAACACCTGAGTTTCAGAAAAATCTCTCTCCATATAGGGCTCCACTTGGCAAATAATACGAATCGCCAGACCAGGCCCAGGGAAAGGATGACGCTGGATTAATGATTCTGGTAGGCCCAACTCCTTTCCAAGCTTTCGCACTTCATCCTTATGAAAATCCGTAAGCGGTTCAATGACACGTCCCTGTATGCGTAGCTTTCGAACAAGCTCCGTATCATTATGATGAGTTTTAATGACATCCGCTTTTTTTGAAGCTATAGAAGATGCAGATTCAATTAAATCCGGCCGAAGCGTTCCTTGTCCAATAAATACTTCCTCGGAATCTAAATTCATATCCGTAATAATCTTATTTGCAATCTTAATAAAAGTGTCTCCAATGATTTTACGCTTTATTTCTGGATCCGTCACTTGACATAGAAAATCCGTTTTAGTACCATTGATCACCGTATCTCCATTCAGAAATTCATCTGCAGCCCGGACAATAATAACGTTAACACCGATATCTTTGAGAGAACTGTCCACCAGCTCCGATTCATTTTTTCTCATAAATCCATTGTCAATATGAACTGCAATGATTTGATTAGGTTGAAGGGAATAATTCATAAGGGCTGCACAAACTGAAGAGTCCACGCCTCCAGATAATAGCATTAGAACTTTACAATGTGTGATCTTTTCACGAATGGACTTGACACATTGAACTTTTCGATTTTCAAGAGTGTAGTTTTTTGATAGCCCACAAATGCCAAATAAGAAATTTTCAATCATGGCGCTACCATTTACACTCAGAGATACTTCAGGATGAAATTGTACGCCATAAATATTAGATTTATTACTAGCAATACCCGCAACTAATGAACCAGAATGAGCAATTGCACAGAAGCCCTCAGCAATTTTGTCAACACTATCACCATGAGTAAGTAGAACATCTTGATCTTCAGTAAGACCCTTGAAAAGGGGACACGTGTTATCCACTCTCACCGTCTCGACTCCATCTTCCCTCACCAGTTTTTTAGTAACAGTTCCACCAAATTCTTTATTGATGATTTGCATTCCATAGCAAATCCCAAGTACGGGTACTTCCGGAATCTGAAATATCCCTGCATCATATTTGGGGGCATCGGAAGCGTACACAGAGGAGGGGCCTCCAGAGAGGATCAGGCCTTTAAAGGCACCTTCTTTGATGGTTTGGGCGGATGTCTCCAAGGGTAGAAAAATGGATTCCACGCCTGCATCTCGCACTCTTCGATCGATGACTTTGCCGTATTGGGCTCCTGCATCCAAAATTGCAATCCTATCCATTCTTAAGACTTATTTATTCGATCCAATGGGCGATTATTGATTCAATAACAGGCTTATGAGTTATGACTTATTTTACCAACTCCAAGAGCACAAATCCCTTGATTTGAATTCCAAATGGGAAAAGCTATATTAAATATTTGAATTCTTCGCTTTTGATCCAGAAGGAATGGAGTGATGCATAAGCAGGGAAGATTCTTGGACAGACTTGAGGTGTGTGATGTAAATTAAAGTTGTAACGTGTATCCAATGGTCAATGGGAGTAGAAAATTGAACTCTCCTTTTAATAGAAGTATTTCCAATTTATTAGATCTAGAAATTATAAATAAAAACTGTCAAGTTTTTTTAGCTAAATAAATAAATAATACATTTTAATCTATTCAATGATATAACAACAAATGTATCCTTTTGTTATCCGAATAATTATTCGGTCCCTTCAAGATCACTAACCAATAACACTTTTTTCCCTAATTAGTGATTTAGATGAATAAAATGGATGTATTTGAATATAATGACTGTATGAATTACAAATAATTTTTGAGAGCGGCTTCTCAAGACCGTTTTCGTAATTGGATCGTGTATATAATAATTAATACTTAACGTACACACCGTTTACAAGAAAAATATCAATGACTTTTGTATCAGGAAGAGCATTTAGTAAATAACGCAACCTCCTGTAGATATTCGTATGTCGTCTGTTGGGAAATTAGTATGTATTTTGTACAATCATAGAAGTATAATATTTCATCGTAGTTGTCATGTGATAAGACAACCACGTGGTTCATAAATCAACCCTTCCATTTGTTTTGCTAATATAGTATAAAGTCTACGAAATTTGATGTATTTTTTTTAGAAAACTCTTTGACAAATATCTACTACATAGATTTGAGCTTTGAGACCATCCTTTTTTACTAAATAATACTATTCACAAAGTTCATAATATTAGTTTATTACCAAGAAGAATTTCAAATTAAATAGGATACAATAGGTTGCGTGAATTCATTTGTGTGCTTCTCCAAATAAAAAAATGCCTCAATGTACTCTTATAAAATTACTTGCTAATCATCTACAACCATAAATAGCAGAGACTAGGTTGTGGCCTAGGTGATGAGCATATGCGTTTGACTCACGCAACCTGAAGCCCGCGAGATATTTGAAGCCAAATCAAATGAATGAATAAAAAGTCAAAACATGGAAAAAACTCTTAAGAGCATAGGACTGTGATTATTAATCGTGACTTGTCAAGTATTGGACATGGTTCTCGGATCCACCGTGCTCAACAATCTCTTTTCGAAGAAGGACTACGCAGAGATTGTGGATTTGTTTAGCTCTGAGTGTTCTGGAGAGAAATGTTCATTGGATGCGATCTCGGCGGGAAAGTTCATTTCCGCGGCTGCTTTTCATTTCTTCAAGAATCCAATTGGAGGCTCCTCCTGCCCATCATTGGATGCAATCCCCGATTGCATAGTCAAGGCCTTCACTGACTTGACCGCGGATGGAACCCTCGGAGAAGCGGACATTTCCAAGCATTTAAAGTCCTTTTATTTCCTCGTTCAGGAGCGATATTTGAAGGTGAATTCCAAAGGGAGGAAATCCGCGTCCATGAAATGGATTTATTCTTCTTTTTCTGTATTTCCTTTTTTATAGGAAAAGCGACTGGATTTAATCGAAAAGATCCTCCCGGTTCTGGAGTCCTTTTTGGAGAAATACAAAGACAAGTCGCAGGCCGTGCAAATCCCTAGTCATTCGTCCTTTGCTCTAAGCCTCGTGGATGAAGCGGAGGCTTCGGAAGAGCTCAAGGAAAGGATCATTCGAATTTCAGATACATATGGCTCTACCCGCGAATCCTCCTCACAACTTATATTTCAGGGATGGACTCATTTTTGGAAGTTTTATCAAGAACATGAACGATTCAGAACTTTGTTTCGTAAAGAAAACGATGCTAATAACAACAATCCCAACTCGGAAAACGACGAGATGCAAGACATTAACCCATATATCACATGCAATTTGAAAATAAAGGACGAAGAGCTGCTCTTGACCCATTTGCAACAAAGTTTAAATTCCTTCAAACAAGGCTTCTCGACCCTAAAGTCACTATCCAGTTTAAACACATGGTTTCCAATGAAAAAGTTACTTCGAATCCTTCACGTCATTTCCGAATATTTCCGTCTCTTTTTAGATCATAAAAGATCCTATTCGGCTCTCATTCTAGTTCTTAAATTCTCCAAGGATCCTCAATTCCTAGAAATTGAGTCTTGTGCTCTTTTGGACTGGTCCAAAAAGTTAGTTTTGGGTAAATTTGATGAAAGGCTCAAACATCTCTGTTCTGAGCTACAAAAAAGTGGTCCTCCAAAAAAGACTTATCAGTTTAATTTGATACTTGCGGTGGCTTGGAGTTTTCATCGTAAGGGACAGCATTTGAGGGCCCTAGAAATTTTAGGAAATCTTCTCTCTACTCCCAATATAAATACATCCTCCTCTAATTACTTTCCTCTCGCTGAAGCTAATTACCTGGTATGTCGCATTCAAAATGTTATTGGGAGCACAAAAGTGATGGCCCAATATGATGGGAATTATGAAGGTATTGCCAAGAAGAATCCCATGTCTTTTTTGTCAGAATCATCGCATTATTTAGCTTATATTTCGAATCAATTATCAAATGTAGCCTCCATGAAGGATAATCTAAACGCTCTTGTCATATTTGCTCGATTCGCCAATACAAGTTTGGAAATACTCCATGCGCGATACAGTCTCTATAGGAAGTTTTTTGCGGGACTACAGTCTCGTCTTTATATCAAATTAAGTTTTCAACAAGCCCAAGAACTCGGTGCTCCCATCAGAATTGTTGAGTCTTTACTCCATTATGCGGATATGGAGCTCTCATTTGATGATGAAACGTCCGCATCAATCAAACTCAGAGCTGTTGAATATATTATGTCTTCTGAGGAGGCGCAAAAGTCTGAGAAAGTTTCCGCTCGTCGAGAATTAATGCCCAAGTCTCTAGAAGTTAAGCATCACGAAATAAACCAAGATACTGGAGCATCTCCTCTTTTAGTTGCAAAGGCTTTTCAAATCCCTGCATGGGGAAACACCTCGGACCAACGTACCATAATGATAAGATCACTCTCCGTTCTTTATATTTCCCTTCAGGCCTGGGCCTATCACCTCGCAGGTGAAATTGAAATGTTTAAACAGTTCCATCAGGGACTCTACTCCATGGAGCGATTGTTTTTTTCCGAAGCTAAAAATGATGAAACTCGTGTCTTAGAGTCCACTCAAGCCCTTAGTTATGAATTCTTCATGGCTAATGAGCGATGTTTTGAGTGCTTTGCTCAGAATCGACAATGGGTCACAGCCAACAGATTACTTGAGGCACAAAAAAAGCGTCTTCCCAATATCAATAAAATTGATCATCCAACCCTGCGTTTTGAGTTGGAAGAGAGATTCCTTCTCGTGAATCATGAAGATACCCCCTGTGAAATATCACCAGACTTATTAGGAGCAAGTTTTGATGCACTTAGCCTCGAATATTCAAATATTAACGGGCAAGAAGAAAAAAGTAACACTCCTCCAAAGGAGAAGAAAAAGAAGTCGTCGTCTTCTCTTGTCAACGCACCCATTAAAAAATCTGTTCCCGTTCCAATTGGATTGGACCCAAGCAAAGAGATAAATAAGGAACTGAAAACAAAATTAAAATTTGAGGATGAGAAGCCGATTTCCACTCGAACTCGTATTGCTAAGAAAAAATCACCTGACACAACTCAACAAGCAAAGACAAAGTTCGTTTCATCTGCAAAAAACCCTCCAGGATGTAGTTGTTTTAAGAGTCCATAGTAAAATATTTTTCCTCACCAAAACGGAATTCCATACTTAAAATAGACTAATCTAATTTATTCAATTCACTATATTGTGCTGTTGATTTTATCATTTTTGAGCCACTATGAAATGTAAGAAATATATTTATGGCATGATTTTAATTAATTATTCAATCATACCTTACACTCCTATGTCCATTAATAATTTCACTTATTAGTTTACTTTGATATCCATCTAGTATTATTTATTAAACATCTTAACCAAGTACTAGTAGAGAGGAAAATATACTCTCTAGTAGTCCTTGTCTTAACATATATTTGGCCACCACAGTCAAATATTATTCTCTTCTTCCCTCCTCCGCATCCAAGATTATACTTTTATAATCTAGACCGGTATATATCGTTACAATACATGATACATTATTTTAATCAATTTCATCTCCTGATCCAATTTACGTACTCTAATTAAGAAATACTCCATACACTTTCTCTTTTATTCCGCTTTTATATTAGAAGAATAAAACTATAAAATGGAAGATATCATTGAATTAAACTATCGTGTATTGAACGTCCTTAGAAATTAAAAGAACTGCTTTATTAATTACCATGCTGATATCATAAATAAATAGATCAACAACAAATAATTCTTTATGACAATCATTACACGATTGTTATAAACATATAATTCATTTCCTCCCTTCATTTAATAACTATTCTACTCTTTTTTTTTTTTTTTTAAATATCCCATAGTTGATCAAAAAATGGAAAATAATTAAAGAGTGTGGGTTTCTCGACCTTCTTTTCTACTGTTGAAGAAATTTGAGTGGCAGTAACGGAGTTGATATGTTAATCATCATCCAAAATGACAACCTAAATTAATTTATGCTTTGTTGTGATGATATAGAAACCATTTCTGGAATTAATATCATATTACGATAATAAATATTTTCTAAGAGAACTTCCTTCTATTCGATGAGAATCGTATATTAATTTTGGAGAAGAAAGTGTAATTCTCGACCTCGTTAATTACAAGCATTGACGTTGCTACGGAACTTTAAAATACTGCCCAAGCATTTATTATCAATTCGTTAAATTAAGTTCCAATATAGGATAAAAATGTATATTCTCTAAAAATTAACCCCACATTATCTGATTAAAATTTGACTGTTTGGCTTATTGAGGTAGTCAAACTGACGTAAGTTGTTGAACAACTTCGACTTTATCAATTAAATGAAAAAATATTTTCATTGCCTGATGCCTTTACCCAAACTCGAATCGACTCCATATTCAATTACTCGAACCCAACAATACATTTTACACTATACAAAATCATCATCAATTTCATGGACTGGAACTTAAACTTCATTCATTCAGGTATATAATTAATTTTTATATGCTTAGATTATTAATAAATAAATAAATGTAAAGCACTTCCGAGTTACAAAAAAAAACTACTCCTCTAATGATTGCTCGCTTATTTTTTCCCATTCACTTCATTGACATTAATCCTATAGAGTTCTTTCTCTTTTTTATTCAGATACGTAGGTGAATCGCACATCAAGTCCTTACCATTAGTGGCCTTTGGAAAAGCAATCACATCTCGAATGCTTTTCGTACCTATTAAAATAGATAAATAGCGATCAAGGCCAAGAGCAATTCCTCCATGAGGAGGGCATCCGTGATCAAGCGCCTCTAATAAATGAGACAATTGCTCCACTGCGTTTTCTTTCAGAAAATCAACCAGTATTGAGCGTTGAAGATCTGAATCATGGATTCTAATAGATCCACCACCGATTTCAGATCCATTGAGAACTAAATCATAATGTAGGCTCCGTACTTTTAGAGTTTCAGAGTGAAGTAAATCAGTGTCTTCGGGATGGGGCTGAGTGAACGGATGATGCACTGGCTCAAATGTACCTTCTAAATAAGAGAAGAGTTAATGGTTCAATTAGAAAAATAAAGATTCCCACCTGTATCAGAGTTTAAGAGCAAAGGAAAGTCTTCAACCCAGAGAAACTTGAAGTCATTCTTTTCAAAATTATAAACTTTTTTTCCAAGTTCTAATCGTAAATGCCCCAAAATATTTCTTCCTTCTTCTATATTGCCCACAAATATAAATCCAAAATGCCATGGTTTGATCGATAGAGAATCCTTGAAAGCGTACCTAACTTCTTTTGTACACTTATTCAACATGGAACCCCAAGGGATTCCCTCTTCATCGGAACTAAACGCGGATAAAATACTTTTTATGAGGGGAAAATCTAAGGACTGCTTCTTCCGCTAATTTCTTCATGACCTTAGTAGGAAGCATACTTTTCTTTGAGCCATCTCCAAATGTAATTGCCTGAATATCAGAATGTTCCAATGATCGAATCACATCTAAATGCTCAAAGCCGGTACTGAAAGAATAAAAATTACTCAAAATGATTCCTCATAGAAACCATGTCTTACGTTTCTAAAGCCAATGAAACATTTTGGATTTTATTTTTAAAACGAATATCTGGTTTATCAGAGCCATAGTTTCTCATTGCATCCTCATATGTCATAGTAGGGAAGTCGTTGTGTGAGAGAGGCCGAGTTTCGTGGAAAGGCCAGGTTTCTATCAAGAGATCCTCAATCATGGACTTGATACCCTCTCTATCAACAAAAGACATTTCAATATCTATTTGCGTGAACTCAGGTTGACGATCCGATCTTCCTCCCTCGTCCCTATAGCATCGAGCTACTTGATAATACCGATCAATCCCACCAACCATCAAAAGCTGTTTAAATTGTTGAGGACTTTGTATGAGAGAGTAAAATTTCCCAGGATGGGCTGAAGAGGGTACTACAAACTCTTGAGCACCTCCTGGAGTCCTTCGAAATAATGTGGGGGTCTCAACATCTATGAACCCATGTTTTGAGAAAAATAAGCGCATATCTTGAACCAACTTGGAGCGTAATTTGAGGGAATTGATTATATTTGTTCTAATATCCAAGTGTCTGTAACAAAGAGAAAAATAAAAATTCGTTCGAGACTTTGCAAATTTGCGTATAAATATAATATCTTCACACCTGTATTTCAATCTAAGGGTCTCGGAAGCAAGAGTATCATCTTCTCTAGACTCACTAAGATATGGAAGTGAAAAAGGTAGGGGCTTTTTAAGGGGATAAATCCCATTTATGGATTCGACATTAATTTCAATTTCACCAGAGGTCATTTTGGGATTGATTGCATCATCTGGACGTGCTTCAACAGTGCCGGTAACATCAATAACGGACTCTACTGGTACATTTACTTTATCACCGTTATCAATACGCAATTGAATTGATCTTAAATATAATTTATAACGAATTAGAGAAGAGAATTGAAATGATAACAAGGGAAATTAATAATTATTTCAACTACAAAAAAAATAAAGAATTAAATACATCTCAATTCTCTTTCTCTTAATATAAAAACCCGTAAGAGTCTCTCAAAACAATAAATCTATTCCCAAGTCGAGAGTTCCGTATCCATCCGCTCAGCCTCACTCTTTTCCCCAAATCGGAAACAGATAGTCCTCCACATGAATGGGTTCGGGTAGCATAGCTGGAACACTTTCGTAGAATAATTCCGGAGCGAGAACAGGCCATTTCTCACGTACATTTGCGAAATATTCCGACTGCGTGTTTTTTATTTATTATCAACAAAATAGGTTGAGTGATATTACTCGGAATATATTATGATGACATCGTTATGAAATTTATGAAGCGTTTTCACTGACGTCATAAATTGCATCATAGTTGAAGGAGACGCCATTTTGGGGTCTCAAAGTTGATATTTTTACTGCGTAAAACGAATACATTTCCAATAGGCTTGATAAAAACTCCATCAAATGGTTTTATGAATAAAAAAAGACTTAACACTTTCATTGAATACTACTTAATGCCAATAAATGAACTGATATTTGAATTAAATCAAAGTAATATGTACTGAAAATCCCTATAAATGGTAAGATTTGTACAATTATATTTTATCGAATGGCGACAAGAGAAAAAAGATATTTGAAAAAAAATATCTTATTCTTTCCATTTTAATAGTCCATTTTTAGCTAAAAAGGTAAATAGAATTGTAACACGACGTAATTATACTAAGGTTTAAGTTTTTCTATTTGTTGGTTCCACTTTGACATCCAATAGTTAACTAGTTTCCTTAATAATATTAATGAAAAATACAAAAAAACAACTTGGTTGTTTAGCTCCCAAAATGGAGGACACAATGTACCAAACTACTTACAAGCAGTTAGCGCAATCACTGAGAGCGTTTTCAATTAAGTCATAAAATTCCATCATAATTGACTAAAACCCCATATTGGGGGATCCAATTGATATTTTTACTACATTTCCAATAAATTTTTATGAAACTTTGTCAAATGACTTAAACAAAAATATAAAAGAATTAACAACTTCATTGAAATTCTACTTGATGCCAATGATAAAAAATTAAAAGTAAAAATTTCCATGAAATGTCTAAACCTGTAATATGAATTTCTCTTTTGAAGCATCAAGGAAGAGCAAAGTAGATCATTCGAGAAAAATATCTTATTTTCATGCAGTATTAATATTATAATTGAGTAACAAGGTGGATTTAAGTCTCAAGTATAAATTGTATCCACAGACTAGACGTATTATTTTACTTAATCCATGAAGTTAAATACACAAGGTCCTTTAAAAAACAGACAAGCATAATATATAATATTAATTCTAACCCATAAAGTTCGTAACTTAATTATAACATAACTAATTGCATGTATGTCGAATCTATTTTAGAAACATGCATATTTTAAAGTAAAGAGATTGAGTAGAGTTGCAACACTTCTTGCTTCCAGGGCTAAATTGTTCAGAATGGGTCTGAATTAGACACAGTTCCGTAACAAAGGAACAAGTGATGCAACACACCTCCAGAAAAAAATCTGTCGTCGAAACACAGCACCTCCCCTACAGAGAGAGGGATTTTTGTCAAATCTTTAACAAAAATGAAAGGTTTTTGTTGATCCCCCCCAAAAAAAAAAAAAAAAAAAAAAATTGAATGGATTATTTTAATAATACAATTTAAAAAATGCATTCGTTAAAATAGTCAAAGTTTTGTAAAAAAAATTAAACCACGTACGTTACATATTTTGTATTTCTTACATTTCATAGTGGCTCAAAAATGATAAAATCAACAGCACAATATAGTGAATTGAATAAATTAGATTAGTCTATTTTAAGTATGGAATTCCGTTTTGGTGAGGAAAAATATTTTACTGTGGACTCTTAGAACAACTACATCCTGGAGGGTTTTTTTGCAGATGAAACGAACTTTGTCTTTGCTTGTTGAGTTGTGTCAGGTGATTTTTTCTTAGCAATACGAGTTCGAGTGGAAATCGGCTTCTCATCCTCAAATTTTAATTTTGTTTTCAGTTCCTTATTTATCTCTTTGCTTGGGTCCAATCCAATTGGAACGGGAACAGATTTTTTAATGGGTGCGTTGACAAGAGAAGACGACGACTTCTTTTTCTTCTCCTTTGGAGGAGTGTTACTTTTTTCTTCTTGCCCGTTAATATTTGAATATTCGAGGCTAAGTGCATCAAAACTTGCTCCTAATAAGTCTGGTGATATTTCACAGGGGGTATCTTCATGATTCACGAGAAGGAATCTCTCTTCCAACTCAAAACGCAGGGTTGGATGCTCAATTTTATTGATATTGGGAAGACGCTTTTTTTGTGCCTCAAGTAATCTGTTGGCTGTGACCCATTGTCGATTCTGAGCAAAGCACTCAAAACATCGCTCATTAGCCATGAAGAATTCATAGCTAAGGGCTTGAGTGGACTCTAAGACACGAGTTTCATCATTTTTAGCTTCGGAAAAAAACAATCGCTCCATGGAGTAGAGTCCCTGATGGAACTGTTTAAACATTTCAATTTCACCTGCGAGGTGATAGGCCCAGGCCTGAAGGGAAATATAAAGAACGGAGAGTGATCTTATCATTATGGTACGCTGATCCGAGGTGTTTCCCCATGCAGGGATTAGAAAAGCCTTTGCAACTAAAAGAGGAGATGCTCCAGTATCTTGGTTTATTTCGTGATGCTTAACTTCTAGAGACTTGGGCATTAATTCTCGACGAGCGGAAACTTTCTCAGACTTTTGCGCCTCCTCAGAAGACATAATATATTCAACAGCTCTGAGTTTGATTGATGCGGACGTTTCATCATCAAATGAGAGCTCCATATCCGCATAATGGAGTAAAGACTCAACAATTCTGATGGGAGCACCGAGTTCTTGGGCTTGTTGAAAGCTTAATTTGATATAAAGACGAGACTGTAGTCCCGCAAAAAACTTCCTATAGAGACTGTATCGCGCATGGAGTATTTCCAAACTTGTATTGGCGAATCGAGCAAATATGACAAGAGCGTTTAGATTATCCTTCATGGAGGCTACATTTGATAATTGATTCGAAATATAAGCTAAATAATGCGATGATTCTGACAAAAAGACATGGGATTCTTCTTGGCAATACCTTCATAATTCCCATCATATTGGGCCATCACTTTTGTGCTCCCAATAACATTTTGAATGCGACATACCAGGTAATTAGCTTCAGCGAGAGGAAAGTAATTAGAGGAGGATGTATTTATATTGGGAGTAGAGAGAAGATTTCCTAAAATTTCTAGGGCCCTCAAATGCTGTCCCTTACGATGAAAACTCCAAGCCACCGCAAGTATCAAATTAAACTGATAAGTCTTTTTTGGAGGACCACTTTTTTGTAGCTCAGAACAGAGATGTTTGAGCCTTTCATCAAATTTACCCAAAACTAACTTTTTGGACCAGTCCAAAAGAGCACAAGACTCAATTTCCAGGAATTGAGGATCCTTGGAGAATTTAAGAACTAGAATGAGAGCCGAATAGGATCTTTTATGATCTAAAAAGAGACGGAAATATTCGGAAATGACGTGAAGGATTCGAAGTAACTTTTTCATTGGAAACCATGTGTTTAAACTGGATAGTGACTTTAGGGTCGAGAAGCCTTGTTTGAAGGAATTTAAACTTTGTTGCAAATGGGTCAAGAGCAGCTCTTCGTCCTTTATTTTCAAATTGCATGTGATATATGGGTTAATGTCTTGCATCTCGTCGTTTTCCGAGTTGGGATTGTTGTTATTAGCATCGTTTTCTTTACGAAACAAAGTTCTGAATCGTTCATGTTCTTGATAAAACTTCCAAAAATGAGTCCATCCCTGAAATATAAGTTGTGAGGAGGATTCGCGGGTAGAGCCATATGTATCTGAAATTCGAATGATCCTTTCCTTGAGCTCTTCCGAAGCCTCCGCTTCATCCACGAGGCTTAGAGCAAAGGACGAATGACTAGGGATTTGCACGGCCTGCGACTTGTCTTTGTATTTCTCCAAAAAGGACTCCAGAACCGGGAGGATCTTTTCGATTAAATCCAGTCGCTTTTCCTATAAAAAAGGAAATACAGAAAAAGAAGAATAAATCCATTTCATGGACGCGGATTTCCTCCCTTTGGAATTCACCTTCAAATATCGCTCCTGAACGAGGAAATAAAAGGACTTTAAATGCTTGGAAATGTCCGCTTCTCCGAGGGTTCCATCCGCGGTCAAGTCAGTGAAGGCCTTGACTATGCAATCGGGGATTGCATCCAATGATGGGCAGGAGGAGCCTCCAATTGGATTCTTGAAGAAATGAAAAGCAGCCGCGGAAATGAACTTTCCCGCCGAGATCGCATCCAATGAACATTTCTCTCCAGAACACTCAGAGCTAAACAAATCCACAATCTCTGCGTAGTCCTTCTTCGAAAAGAGATTGTTGAGCACGGTGGATCCGAGAACCATGTCCAATACTTGACAAGTCACGATTAATAATCACAGTCCTATGCTCTTAAGAGTTTTTTCCATGTTTTGACTTTTTATTCATTCATTTGATTTGGCTTCAAATATCTCGCGGGCTTCAGGTTGCGTGAGTCAAACGCATATGCTCATCACCTAGGCCACAACCTAGTCTCTGCTATTTATGGTGATAAGCAAAAGAGTAGCTATTTGGGATTACAAATACTGTAGACATTAGCCATGAATTACAGTAATTCATGCATTAACTGAGTCTGGGATATGTCCCATACTAAGTCTACTGAATTAATGTCAATTTTTATTTAAAGTGTAGCTATACATTTGTCTGTACAATTGTAGTACCTAAAGGCAAACAGACTAATAAATTAAATAGTACTGGAATAGCATCAAAAATATGTTCCATTACAATATGAAAAGACAGATATTTGAGCTGTATTTTTATATATTCCTTTAAATGTAGACTTTTGATTACAACAGAAGATGCATATATTAATGACAAAAAATGACTAACAAATACCTAATAATCTTAATCAAAATATATAATGTTATTTTTAGAAGAAAAAAGGGGTTATCAGAAATATTAATATTATTTTTTCTTTTGGAAGACTCGTAGGATAATTTTGCAGCTTTTCTTTGACAGTTAGATTATGAATCTTATTTCTGTTTCAGACTTAAACATATTCCATCCTTTTTTTTTTACTTAATAAAGTTTCTCATGTTGATATTGAACACTTTGAATGAAATCTTCATCAATAACTCCTAATATTTATTACTGGTGTTGTGTCAGTCCTTAATACTGCAGTTCGGTCCAGTTCAGTCCTCCACATCCAAGGTGACTATATAAAAGGATTGTAGGGTTCTTACCTCCCAACCAACTACCCCCCCCCTCCTCGATCAAATTAACTCCCATTATCCCCACGGCTTTCATCCCCCCAGGCCATCTACCCCCAGAACCATCTACCACCTCCCAGTATTTTACCTCCTTGTACAACAAATAGCAACCATACGACCAAACATTCAATGTTTTAACAACCATACAAACCTAATTATTAATTTAACTTGATTACTTAGGTATTAGTACTGATGTATTGGACTTCTCTTGACCAGATCACTTGTCACCGCTTTAAAGATAAAGAGGAGTTCAAATTAACTACATATTTATATATAATTTATTAATTGTTATTATAATAGTTAATAATATAATAACAAATGTATAATTCAATATATATTATACTTAATTATTGCCAGAGGTGGAAACTTGGATATTACTTGTTATTTTACGTGGACTTGCAGTATAAGGATTTTGTCCCTACTCTAATTAATACTGTGGCGTAAGCTGCAGAAGTGGAAACGACATTCCAGAATCTTTGAAAGCTATGGGTTAAAGATATATGAAGAAATGATTAGACACCAACTAGAATTCAAGTGTTGTCTCATTACATTTTTGAATAAGGACTTTAAAGAAGAATCTGTTGGATAAATGCTTTTAATATTGACGTCATAGTAAATGAGTGGTTGCGTGTTTTGTCAAAATCTGTTTTTCTTGCCCAGCAGTAGGTACGATACATTAAATTGTAAGTTCTAGCAATAGTGACGTCATAGACTATGAGTGGTTGCGTATTTTGTCAAAATCTGCCTCTCTTGCTCAGCAATCGGTACAATACTTCAGGTTGAAAATTCTAGCAAGCCCGATTACATGATGGTCTAACCTTGTATTTCTGTTAACCTTGGGCAAGACCTAATAAATATGGACTGACACACCACTATTAGTGAGTTGTTACCAGATTCACTTTTCTTCTGAAGCGGGAATGCATTTTCATCGCCATTAATTTTTTGAAATGCCGCACAATAAAAAATATTGGTAGCAGATAAAGTGTTGAACAACCTTACCCTTAAATCTGGGCTCTTCAAAATAAGAATTTTAATCAAACACGTAATGTTGATTTTAAAATTATATTTTATTAAGGCTGTAAGCAAGTACATGCAATTCTCTGCGAGTGTAAGAAAAGTGAGAAATAAATAGCTAATTTCACAATTAGCTTACAGCAAACAAGAAACAGAGAATATCCACACTGGATCTAGGGCTCCTATCCTTTGGAGGACTACCCGCTTCCCTGGGGCGTCCGCAGGAATAGAGGGTGCGCTTGGTTTTTTTGTTCATAATTAAAAAATGTATTTTTCCTCCATTACCCAATTTACTTATTCATTAAAAATTTTATTTCAAAACGGTAATTTTTCAAAAATGATTTCATTTTGAAGGGAGGCTACAGCCCCAAAGCCCCCGTCTTTTAGCCTGAGCAATATATCCCCAGCATTTTACCCGCTATCACAATAAGTAACCACCAATACACCAAATATAAAATTGTTTAACAACCATACAAACGTAATTATTAATTTAAGTTAGTGACGTAGGTGTTAGTGATGTATCGAGCTTATCTTGAAGTCATCACTTGTGATCGCAATTTATTTAATTAAACTTAATAAATAATAATTATTGTGTATTATTTCATGTGGGTCTGGTAAACCTTTTAAGCAATTCATACTACGAAGAGTATCAAGGGAGAAGAGGGAATTGACAGCTGACAATAAAATACATAGGGCATTTTTGTGTTAGCAAGATAATGCCGTAAGAAATATTTCAAAAATCCAGAGTTGTCCACAAAAAATTTAATTTTTCGGAAAAAATTTCTAGATATTAATCCTTCTAACGTCATTTGAATCAAGTTTTGAGGCTTGTTTGTACTTTACTTAAGTGTAGAACATCTCCAAGGCAATTCACATTTTTAAACTCCGAGGGGTCGTCTAGCCTTTGGAGTTCTAACACATTCTCCTGATTCTCTAATGGATAACACCCAATTTTACTTGAACAAGTTTAGGCAACAAGAAAATGGTTCGGCAAGCACAGCAGATTTATTAATTAAATATCTCTCTTCCTATTTCTGGTGACGTCATTGGAACATACTGATGTCTTAGTACCTAGAGAATTAATTCAACACTTAATGGAGTTATTTTCTCATTTGGTATTGAGACTCTCACTTCAAGAGATCCCGAACAGTTTGGTAAATGCACTTAAAACAAGGTTCGTTGCTAGAAAATTTGGGCCCAGGAAATGATATTAGATACAAACAGGTCCGCAGCTACTTTATACGCAGATATATTAAATATATTCTCAGTTAATTTCTAGTACATAATTGTAATATAGATTTGTACTGACTCAAAGGCTTTATTCGTTTGTTATTTTTTTGTCAGAGGCGTCCGCAGGGGTAGGGCTGGAGGGGCCAAATTAGTATTCACTCATTAGGGAATGTTTGCTTCTTTTTTTTTAAATTGTTATTGGATTTTTTTATAGTTTAATATTTCAAATTTAAGTTTTTCCTACAATTTTAATGACTCAAATTTTTTCTATATATTTTTTCCCCAAAAAATAAATATTTGAAATAAAATATTACGAAATTTTTTTCCAAACAATTAAATTTTCTGCGAAATAGCAATGGATTTCTTAAATTTTTTTCCATAAAATTTAATTTATTTTTTCCCAAAAATTTAATTATTCAAATTTTTTCTAAAAAATGTAGTTTTTTAATTATTTTTTGTATAGCTATGGGTTTTTTATCCAAAAAAGTAACTATTTTAAATATAATTTTTGAAAAAAGTTTAATTTTCTGTAAATAACTATGGATTTTTTTAAATTTTTTTCAAAAAGTTTAATATTTGAACCTTAATTTTGTAAGTTTTTTTACAAAAAAATTAATTTTCTGTAAATAACTATGGATTTCTTTAATTTTTTTGAAAAAATTTAATATTTGAAATTTAATTTTGGAGGTTTTAAAAAAAAGATTACATTTTCTGAAATAGCTATGGATTTTCTCAAACAAATTTCCAAATATTTTGATATTTATTTCCCAAAAAATTAATTTTCTATGAATAACTATAGATTTTAAAATTTAATCCTGCAGAAGCCCATGATTCTGGTGTATGTGGTCTGTAGATCTTCTTCTTGAGGATCTACGAGAGAAAATATAATGAGTTCTTTACCAACATAATTTACTAGCTTATGAGTCCAAGTCGAGTTGCGAGATTTAGCTATCGAGTCCAAGTCAAGTTTCGAGTATTTAATTGTGAGATCAAATCAAGTCGACACTCTTCCAAATATGGAATACATTTGAGAATCAAATGAGAAAAGAACGTTTTCTTTTATATTTCAGAAAAAAAAAAAAACTAAATACAATCAAAATAATTTGTAAATATTTTAAAAATAATCACATAAAACACAATTCTGAACAAACGACTAACTATGAAATAATTAATCCTTTATTTTCGAAGGGTTTTTTTAAAGATTGATTTGATGTCACTCAACTCAAGGCCTTTTTTCCCAAGCAACTGTAGGAAGATCCCAAGGAATAATATGATACCAGAGTAGACATAGCCCATACTAAACGGCTTTCCAAATATCATAAATGATAGGGCTACAGTAAGGGCCTTTCGGAGAGATGTGATAACGACCGTTGTAAAAGCACCAAAGGACCGGATGAAGCAAAACACAATTTGTATACCAATGTAGCCACTCAATGAAAACATAAATATTGAACCATATATTGCAAGTGGATTCGCATTAAAATTTTGAAGAGTCCCTGGAATGTCTCCAAAAATCATTTGTGATATTAATAGCATTAAAAATCCAAAGGAAAATGTGTAGAAGGACATTTCTGAATTCGTTGCCTCAAAGTGTCTCATGGTTCTTTCCTGTATGTTTCCTATAATTTATGGGGTTATATATAAATTATTATTTGACAAATATATCCTCTAATACAGGGCTAGAAAATGATTTCTACATCGTCCTTGGATCTCTATGGAATCAAATGTCGTCGTCATTTCATTTTTTAAATATCGTGTAATATACAGACAAAGCATATTAATTCAGTCTAATTTCGTCACAATGGAAGAACTATACTTGGAACTACATAAGATTCAGTTCACAGAGGAGGAACGGAGATGCCCCGTAGCTACAAGTGATGAAACAGACTGACAACAATTAAGACATGTCTGCTGCCAACCATTAAGGAACACTAGCATCCATGCTCAAGACCAGCGTCCTCTTCAGAGGACGTGATTGAGGCCAATTATATCTTGAAAGCCTCAAGACACATGACCAAACAATGATATTAAAAATTATGGATTTTTGTAAATTTGAGAGAGGGCGCGGATTTCATATTGGAGCCCTGTATTTAAGGATGGATTCGGGAGAGTATTATGATAATTTACGCGGTTCTAGGGCTCTTACCACCTGGACGAATACCCCTCCTCCTTTTAACTCCTAGGATTTAACCCCCTAGATATCTAGACCTGAACCACCTACTACCATTTTACCCTTCATTGTAATACATAGCAAATATACGTTCAATCTTTTAACAACCATACAAACGTAATAATTAATTCAACTTATTAATGACGTATGCATTAGTGATGTATCGGACTTCTCTTGAGGTCATCAATTGATTTAGGTAAAGTTCACATATTATCTACTGCGGTAAAGAGGCAGTAAAGATTTGATTGATCCCCAAAGTCTTACCCATTATTTACTTAATTAAGTAGAAATGTCCATTACGTATCTTTGCATAGACCTTAATAGAAAAGGGAAATCCCAAGACTCAAGGATTCAAGTCTCTTTATATGTATTGTCTGAGTCTCTCGAATAAAAGGAGTCTTTAAGATCCGGAAATAATGATTTCGCCTTTATATTGAAATATTTATAGATCATTTTTTCGTCTCCTAAGCAGTAATTACTTTCTGATTCGAACTCAATCTTTGTCATGTCGCAAAAACTCCTTGAGAAAAAATCACTGGCGGCAAAAATGTTTGTTCAAAAATTATCCATAACCAACGTCATTTTGTGACATTTTCTTTAATGATATGTGAAACTTTTTCTTCACGTTACAAAATTAACTTTCTAAATTCATTTAAAAGGATAAGTTCATGGATTCTGTGGGTTGTAGAGTCATGTAAATAATCAAGTATACTCCACTCCCCTAACGGAAAAATATATCACTTACCAAGAAAGGCATCTGCAATAAGAGCAGTCAATATCATAGCAACTCCAATAAAGTTGAAATTTGGATTGACCCGTACATCAACAGTCATAAATAGGGCAAGTCCAATGCTCATAATTAAGGCAGCAAGGTAATCTATGGAACTGTATTTCTTCCCTTGAATAATCGTTCCTCCAATTAGAACAGGGATAAGTTTGCAAGATTTGAATATGACTTGTGTAGGATAATTAAGATGCTCCAGGCTTGCATTAGAGAAACCCATGGTTATTAGAGTTAAAAAAGCAAGTACTACATATATGGAATATGAGGCCCGTCGTTTGATACCTTGCAATTCCATATCAAACTTGCTAAATATCGAATAATATAAAAATTGAAAAAGCGTGACCTATGTAAGTAGAACAGAATATTAGATGGAAAACATTAAAGACGATATAAATTTGATACATGTAAGTTAGTTTTGTGTCGATGCAAGTCGAGTCGATAAATTAGACAAAGGAAAAAAGGAGGGAAAATTAAGTAGCTACTTCTAATAAAAAAACTCTGTTTAGAAATTAGAAAAGGAAAAACGGTTGTTGTGTGTACTTTTTTAAATTTAGAAGGTTTCACCTCCTATAGCAGTAATTCATTTTCTCCCTTAAAATCAACTAACAGGCAGCTGATATTATCAATGCTCTAAATTCAGTAATACTATAAGTATCACTCCCGCCTTATTCTTGCGTTCATTTTTCTTTACACAAATGACATCCTAAATTGTATGATGTTGCAAATCATTACCAAAATGGTGGTTTTCATGATTTAATCTGTCTCTTCATGGATGATTAGAATCAATTCGTTAAAAATATTGACTGATTAGGGACCGCAGCATGTTGAGGTTTTTTAAACACACGCATCCTCACGTCCGCATTTTTATTATTGCCAACTGTTGATTATTATAAGCAGATATAATATCATAGAGAAATAAATATTACTTTTTCCATGGATATGATATACAATATCATAGTTGAAATAGCAAAAGTTTCCTAAGGACCAATTAACCAGTCTTACGGCCTTAGCTATTTTTTTCTTCTTTTTTTTTGAGAGGTCGACTCACTTTGGGCTTCAAAAAACTTCCATTGTTTTGCTCAGAGTAAGCACTCTTTGTATATCATTTATATAGACTTAAAACATCATTTGAGGATGTTTAGTGATACACATCGAGCCGACTCAAGAAAATATGAAGTCAACTAGGATTATTTCGAATATGAAAATCGACTCTTTATTTAAATTGAGTGGAAAAATCCTTGACTCAAGTCGAGTCGAACTAAGTTCATAATATGAGCTTTGTTTACTTTTATTAATTTGTAAGTTATGTGGGAGAGAGTGTTTTGTGGCAAAATAATATAACTCCCTCAAACTATTTTGATTTAAGAAATAACAAACGCAGTCGTATTAAAGAAATATGGCAGGTGTGTCCATATATAATCGAACATTTATACAGTGTGTACTGGATATAGAACGCCCTGTGTAAACCATATAAATTTTTTGATTTTACAAAAACAATGCAGTATAACATGATCACTTTTTTTCTTTGTTTTTGTAATAAAATCAGAGGTTCCCAAATGGGGGTACGCGTAGCCCCATTTGGGGGTACATTTGGAGGCAATTAATAGGGTACTCAAGATTTTGAAAGAATATTTTACAAGTGGTACATATCTCAGGGGTGTCCGAAGGCTGTAGCCCCCCAAATCACGGATGTTTTGTTTAAAAAAAAAAATTAAACTTTGAAATTTAATTTTTTTCTTCTGAATAGCTTTGGATTTTAAAACTTTTCTCCAAAAAAATTTTATATTTGAAATTTTTTTACAAAAATTTCATTTTTTATGAACAAATGTGGATTTTAAAATGATATCCAAAAAAATTTAATTTTTTGAGAATAGATATGTTTTTTTGAAGTTTTTTGTGAATAAATATAAATTTTTCAAAAAAAATTTAATGTTTGAAATTTATTTTTCAAAAAATTAATCTTTTAAATTCTTTCAAAGAAAAATAATCCAAAAACCAAGCCCCTCCCCCTCCAAATTATAATTCTGCAAACGCCTCGGGCACTGAAGTTAAAAATGTTTGTCCTGGTTAGGTTCTTTGGTTGATTAAATATTTTACAATTGGTACATAATTAAAAAAATGTTAAGAATCCCTTTTGTAAATTATTATACCAAATTTTTTCGTCTAGCTGAGGCCTAATTAACCTGGGCAATGCTGAGTACTACTGTCAGTATACAATATTTGCGTGTAGATCATATAAAGGTTGCTGTGAAAAATTTATGTTACGTCCCCAAGGTGACAGATTCTCTCACCATCTTGCGGATTTTTTTAAGTTTGCTTATGCCCTATTTTCGAGTCGACACGCCATTAATGTAAAATGTACTTACACTCCATCCCTTGTCTCTCATCTCGGGGATCCTAAAGATGTATTCGTGGATATAACCATAGGTAAGGTAGATTATAAAGATTAGGGATGAAAGTATTAGGAATTGATGATTGGATTTGAAGGCTGAGAGATCCATACAAAAAATTTGAACATGTTTTGGATTAGTGGGACTGTTCTTTTGAACATCTTGGACTGTAAATGGAAGGAGTTTGTTCTTAACTGTTGTTGTGGGGATTTCATCATGTGTTGCGGAAGTCTTGATAATCATAATTTATAAAAATGAGATATGAACGTGAATTTAAACTTTTTGCAAGGGGCGCCTGCAGGGGCGGCCTTAAGGGGCTATAGCCTCCCCCCCTCAAAAAAAATTAAAGGAAATTTTTGTTTTTTTAATAAAAAATTTAATATTGGAAATTTTATTTCATAAAATTTTATTTTCTGGAAATAGCACCAGGTTTTTTTAATTTTTAGGAGAAAAATGTAATTTTCTGTGAACAGATGAGGAATTTTGAAATTTTTTCCAAAAAATTTATTTTTTTGAGAATAAATGTGGAGATTTCTCAAAAACAGCTATACCTCAATATTTGTAATTTTTTTTCCAAAATTTTATATTTTTTTAAACAGCTTAAGATTTTAGAAATTATTTTTTCTAAAATTTATTTTTTTGAGAATAGCTGTGGAGTTTTTTTCCAAAACTCTAAATATTTGAAATTTTTTTGAACAGATTTGGATTTTATAAAAATTTTATCTAAAAAATTTATCTTATAGAGAATTGCTATGGATTCATGAAAAACAGTTCGTAAAAAAATTTCATACATTTTTTTCCAAAGCTTTAACTTTTGGATTTTTTATCAAAAAAGTCTCAAAAACCAAGCCCCTTAAGTATAATTCTGTGGACGCCCCTGGTTACTTCCCTACAACCGCTAACAGTTGTGCCTCCAACACATCCTTAAAATGAATATTTTAGGAATATAAAACTATAATTTCTCATTTCTAGTTGTTACAAATTATACTTTAAGTGCTGAATATCTTATATTTATGGATCAAATATTATTTAATTTATCCCATATCTCCAAAGCCCTTAGACCTACCAAGAGGGATTTACATTATTTTCTTCTAGCCTGTCCTGTAGGACAGATGTCCTAAATTTTGAGGATGAGGTATACACTTGTGCAGGACTTGTAAATTGTGCTTCACACATGCGCCAGAGTGATAAGTCCCGAGCATTTTGGGCATGTTAAAAAAAAGAAAAGAAACCGAAAAGAAAGCTAGCCCAAACAATTAGGTGAAAGTTTTAGTGAAGAGCAGCTTACTGTGCTGACGTATCAGCTAACATCAGCTGTGACAAGGGAGGAGGAGGGGGGAGAAAGAAATAATCAAGGACTCAATGTTTATCCCCAATTCTAATCTGAGTCCAACAAGGAATAATTCCGCAACATCCTTTACTCTCTGTCTGATATGAGGACACATAAATGTTCAATCAGGTTTTGAATATAATAGAATGTAGTAGAAATGGAACTTAAAAACAACAGCTGAGAAAAAGAACACTCATTCTAGTCTACTCAACCATATCTTATAATACCAACCATAATACCTAAATTTTTTCATGTACCGTTTGAACATGGGAAATCTTGAGGAAACTCCCATTAATTCATTCTTCTTCCTTAATAACTTATAGGCTTATTTATTAATTTCTTTTATTTGATAGATCATTTGCTTTTTAAAGATTTAGGCATTTAGTAAAGCTATGACCACCATGGTAGCCATGTTTGTTTGGGACATGGGAAAAAAATGTTGCAATGTCAACAATTGAATAATGGTTGTCGCTGTAAATTTGATAAAATAATGAAAAATCCAATGAATATACGATAACACAACTGTGTCACGAGTGAAAACGAACTGTTTGGCATGAATTGTGATCAACTGTCCGTTAGGACAGTATACACACTGTATTAACCAATCCGACTGAACAATTTGCCTGTCCCGAACGGTTGGATGGGTTTCAATATGTTTTTTATGAAAGGTAATATTGATTTTAATTGGTTCTGATAAAAGTTTTATCAAAATCAGAGGATATAATGTCTGAGGTATTTTAGGTAAAAAAATAGCGTGTAAAGTACTCTGTTGCATGGATTAATAGCTATCCATTAATCTGTTATATGTATATGTACATCCATCAAATGAGTGCCCAACAAACTAATATACAAAAAGCAAGGATCTTCCAGACAAATTTTGATTAAATTCATCATGAATAAGAGCTCAGAACTTAGATCTGGAGTATCCGGATAATAGGTTTTTTGACACACTAAATTTTATTCAAATCAGAGGAACTAAGTATTAAAAAACCATAAATTCCTAATCAAAAATAGTAAGAAGGGTTCCTTCAAGAGGGCACTCTAAAATTTGGGACGTCAATGGCCGATAAAATGGACTGGAAAGATTTTAAACTCCATATTAAGGACCGATCCAACCCTATTAATTGTATCTATAGAAAATAATATTTAACTGTTGAGAATTGATTATTTTTAAATGCTTAAAATAAGTATCAAAGAAGACATATTTTATACAGAATAAGATTGAGAAGCGGTAGCAATTTCTTGTAGTTCCAACCTAAACAGGATTTTTATCTTCTAAAACTGTAATTATTATTATACAATCTTAAAGACGGAGCATCTGAGAATAAAGTTATAATTAATCCTTGTACTTGGGAAAGACAGAGAGTAACAATGAGGGTTTCCCCGTGAGATATAAGTGTAATTCCTTATTGGACTCGGAGTAATTCACAATGTTAACTATGTCATCAAAGTAGAGAGGTTTTGTGATTTCCCCCTGCATATTCCGAATCACCTGTCCTTATTGCATAAGTAAACAATGATAAACATTTCTCAAATGTTTCATCATGAGTGAGCAAGAAGCAAAAAGGCAGAGGATCTCAAACCTTCTGGATGCCAAAATTGAGGTGGCAGAGATTATGGACATTGTGAAGTGCTCCATAAATGAAAAAAGATGGAAAATACCTCTCAAGGAAAGAAGGAAGTGGGGGACACAACTTGAAAAGGGATTGTGAACCCTCACACACATCGGCCATATGGCAACCATCTTCGCCGTATTTGAGCCCGTTGGACTTTGCTGTGTGGGGTACTTTGGAGAGGGAGACTAACCGGACATCTGACCCGAACATGGACTCCCTGAGAGCCGCCATTGTGAGGGAGTGGAAATACCTGTCCGAGAAATTAATCAATAACTTCTGCTAGGCTTTTCGCCGCCGTGTGGAGGCTGTGATTGCTGCTGAGGGCGGTCATATTTAGTGAACATATTCACAAAGGTCGTGTCTCAAAATTTTGTTATAAAAATAACAAAATTATTTATCAAAAAATTAAATTATTGACATTTTTGTAAAATCAGTCATTCAGTCCACGTTTTGCTTCCGAACCCTGTATACGGAGTGGGATTTGTCCTTATTTCCTTTATTTCACGGCTTAACTACTCTCCTCACAAGACTTCTTCTAATTTAGGATGATCACTTTCACTTTGGATTTATTTTATTTTGACCTCCCCCCCCCAGCTTATATTTTAATCAGTACTGGGCTCCCCAGCTCCTCTTAGACCTTAAATCTCCTTTTTGCATATTCCTCGCTTGAGTAAATAAAGAGTATGAACATATCAAATACATTCTTTAAATCCTCGACTATGAGCTCTTGAAACTAATTAAATACATCCCCCCCAAGCAGGTAATTTGATGGATCCAAGATATTCAGCCTTGGCCTCCCCACTTTTTTAGAATTTAAAATCATCCTATAGCAACAAAAAATGGGATTTCTCTACCATTTATCAAAAACGGTGCGAGGAGTCTGTTACTAGAAGTATTTTTCAGTCTAAATATGTAATACCCCAAGGAAGTAACGGAGTGTTAATAACTAAATACCTATAATTAGTGTTTTTTCAATCCTTATTTAGGACTGAAGAATCCAGTCCGGCCCAGTTGAGTCTCATTATGACTAGATCAAATAAATAAGGACAGATCCAACACTACCTATATGGTTGCACGTGATACTCCTTACCTTAAGCTCAACAGAGTCCTCTTCCCTTATCATGGCGATCCTGTAGCAGAAAGTAGCAGTCCTTGATGAAGGGTTAAAGAATTCAAAAAAAACCAAGTAGTTGTCACTTCATTCTCACTGTACTTGTGGGATTGATTATTTGAAGAGCTCTATGTCGCCAGCTGTAGGGAGAGAGAGAGATACATTTTTAACATTATAATGTTGACTATTACACATTGTATCTAAGTTAATGGTTTACAAGTGTTTATTGCCAGGGAATGTTTATCCTCCTGCGATTCTCCAATCAATTTGACAACACGTATTAATGTGCTTTGTATGTTACTATAAATGTATAAACATACATTTGCTTGAACGAAATATTATATTATATTTCATGTCCATCGATTCATAAATAAATGAAGGATTGTAATAATATACTTTCCTTTAATTAATCAATTAAGGGACGCCATACATCAGAATAGAGCGTTTTAACCGACGTCATTCATTGCATCACAGGGGGCGTCCGTGGAAGTGGGCTAAAGGAGCTGTAGCTCCCGAAGTTAAGCAATTTTTACTCCTTTTTTTTGGGTCATTTAATTTTCACCATTTTTTTTTGGACAGCTCTGGATTTTTAAAAATAATCACAACAAATTTAATTTGTTCGGAAAAAATATAGATTTTTTAGTTTTCTATTTGGTTTTTTTTTAATTTTGCAAAAAACAAGTTCAAAAATCTTAAGCTATTCAGAAAAAATTGAATTTTTTGGAAAAAAAATCAAAAATTATATTTCAAATTCAATTTTTTTTGTAAAAATTACAAAAATTTAAAGCTATTGACAAAAATTATATGTTCTAAAAATTTTTTTTTCAAAAATCCATATCTATTTAGAACAAATTACATTTTTGGAAAATAATTTAAAAAATCCACAGGAGTTCACAACAAATATAATTATTTGAAAAAAAAAAAAATTCAAAAATCCTAGCTATTCACAGAAAATAAATTTATTTTTCCAAAAATTTAATTTTTCTCAATACCTGTGAATTTTTGTCTTTTTCTTACGAAAAAAATTAATATTTGAAAATTGTTTATTTTTATTTTTTTTTCCAAAAATTATATTTTATTTTAATAGCCATAAATTTTTTCATTTTTTTGTACACAAAATTCTATTTTTGTGAATATCTATGAATTTTGGAAAAAAATTGCAACCACCTTCCGAAAGAAAAAAATCAAATCCTGTGGACGACCTTGCATCATCATCGAAAGCAACTTCATCTTAATTATCTACAATATGGAAATAAGACTTTATGAAGATGTTTTAACACACCTTAAGCCCAGATATATGTATAATGAAAAAAGGTAATAGAAAGATATATTTGTTTTAGACAGTGTGGTTTAAGTCTTTTTATTTGTTGTTCTTCTTATTATAAAATGGCCAATATAGCTGTCGATTCCCTCCACTGACTTGATATATATATAATTAATTTTAAAAATTGTGGATAAATAATTTTACAATCATAGTCTAGGAGTTCTTTAAAAATGAATAGGTGTTGGTGAGATTGACTTATTTGGCTAACTATCAGATGATTTCAGGCATTTTTTTCTGTTTCTTTTTGTAGGAGAGTTTGCTTGAAACATTACAGGTGACGACGTGTTAAGCTTCTCCCAAGATGGCCGACATACATAAAGGCCGACACCACATGAAAACACTCTATTCATAGTTAAGCAAGGCAGCAACACTCTACTTTTTAGTAAAGGTTTTAGATTCATACTATTGGAATCTTGTACAAACAGTGGAGTGCCCCTATAAGTTTCTGAATCCCCACCAAAAATTTGATCATACACATATGTTGTGTAGAAGTTGCGATTTTGTACAAAATATGACTAAAAAATGATTTCAGATTCTCCTAGATCGAGTACTCCATGGAGTTTGCGTCTGGAGAGAAGGGTGGCCACATGTTGAGGTCCCAAAAGTCTGGAACGTTGTCTCTCAGGAAGGCCTGGATCTTAGGGGTGTGATGACACAGAACTCTGTCGTGAGTAAAAACAAAGTTTTCTCCAAACTTTTATTTGACCGAAGGTAGTACTTTCTTATCCAGAAGTAAAACCTAATTATGAATAAGAATAATATATAAAGCATTTCTTGGAAATTTTGATTTTTAGGGGACTTGTTAGTTTATTTTTGTGACTTTGTCTGGCTTACGCATAATCAATATTTATTAATGTACTTATGACGAACACACCCATTAATTTAATTTTTATATCGCCCTAATATTGGTGTATTATCTGATAATCTGTATATATGGGTGCCCACACTGATGGGCATAGAAGGCTGAAACATTGCATTGCTGCCGATTTATTTACTTCGTAATTGAATGTATTACTGTATAATGTACATATATTATTAATTTGAAAAATATAAAATTGCAAGTCTAAAACGATTAATAGATTAAAAGGAAAAACATAATAGTTAAATATTATTAAACAGCCTCATTTGAGTTAATGAATTTCTTGTGAAATTCATTTGAAAAGATGAGTAAGAGAGTTATTATATCATTAGTCCATTTGGCTGTTCGAATATTTGCAAGTTTCTCGTGATAAAAATCCTTGTGTAATGACGAATTTTACTTGTTATTCGTCAAAATATGATAAAATCAAAGAGTATTTACAACTGCCACGATATCCACTTTGGGAAAAAAAAAAAAATATAGATAGAAACTAACAAATATGTTAGAGAACTCGAGTATTTGAAGCGAATAAAAGATATTTCTGGACTAGGGTAGTATGAGACGCTTTTTGAAACCCCTTGACGGAAATTATGGCTTCCAGGTGGCGGTAGAAGGCCTGGAACCCATTGTAGATGTAGTCCTCTGTCATGGCGCCCCCTGGAAGCCATAATTTCCGCCAAGGGTGGCTACATTAGTACATACATCTATTTTTAATATTAATTTTATTGTTAATTGATAAATTATATCTTGTCAAAGTTTAAAATCCAAAGTGTTCAGATTTTAAAATACCACTCGGTATACACCGAGTGGTATTTGAGGAGGTTGCATTGAGGACCTAGGTGTTTGGATGACAGACACTATAGTAACAGGGAAGTAAGGGGGGCAAGAGTGTCAAAAAAGAGTTCAAAAGACCTGAAAAGCTCATTTAAAACAGTCTTGCAACGGAGGAGATGGGTTTCATTGCTGGTGTCAAAAGTGGACTCTCCACCCTCACAAAGTTCTGTCCGGACAGTCTTGTGTAAAACCTCGAGATCTCTTGCATGGGCCCTCAAGGACTTGAGGAGATTGGCCAGGGCTGTTTTCTTTAACTTGTTCGCGTCCAATTTGGCCTTTTTAAAAGACCCCTTCTTACTCCCTAACCTTTTGGACTTGCTAACAGCGTAGAAAGTTGTCCTGAAGACAAACAACTGCTTGGAGTGCACGAAAGGATATTCATCAATCACGTTAAAATGTGTCCTTTTCTCGACTTGTACTTAAGCTAGATATCTCAAGCATGTATTATTTTGTAAATAATTGTTTATGTTTTAATATATCGAAATTTGAATTAATTTCAATCACTCAAACTTAATTAATTATTGAATTAGTAAGTTTACAGATTATAAAAGAACCACCCACATAACGGTGTTGATAATTTTTGGGGCTACCCCACTCCCCCACCCCAAATTATGAAATCTAGCAACACCTCTGCTTAGCATTAATCTCTAATAGATATAAACATAATGACCTAATATCTTTCATGCCTATATGTTATGAATGACGAATGAAAATTGGATGCCCTTTTTAGCACAACCGGTTTTTAAATTTTTTTTTGATTGTGTCATATTAAGAATGAATTTTCCTTTTTTCAGCAGTTGCAAGGTTAATAGGAATACAAAGTTGGATCATCATGTAATCGGACATGCTAGAAGTTTCAATCTTATATATTGTACCGACTGCTGGCCAAAAAAAAAAAAAAAACACGCAACCCCTCATAGTCTATGACGCAACTATTGCAAGAATTTTCAATTTGATGTATCGTACTGACTCCTGAGTAAGAAAAACAGATTCCGACAAAACATACAACCTCTCATACACTCTGACGCCAATATTAAAAAGAGTGTTGGAAGTCAAACATCAGTCGTACACACGTTATGGTAAACCTTCTATATCTATTAACCTTATGCTGAGTCCTGAGTAGTTAACTTCCTTTCCTACAAAATAAATTATATTCAAAACCTGATTGAGCATTCATGTGTCCTCATAAAGACGTATATTATCTATGAGGATTTGTTGCGTAGTTATAATTATAAGTCCTTGTCGGACTCAGAGTAGATTTGTGAATCAACATCCGATTAATTCTTGCCATTGTCCGCGGTCGTCCGCAGAATTTTTTTTTCCTGGGCGGGGACGCCTGTCTTGGTTCTTTTGAAAAAAAATAAAAAAAATCTATATTTTCGAAAAAAAAATCAAAAATCCAAATTTTTAGTAACAAAATATTTCCAAAAATTATTATTTTCTTTTTTTTTAATTTCAAAAATCCATACCTGTTCACAAAATATTACAAAATTTTAATTTTTATGGGGAAAAAAAAAAAAAAACAGCTCTTCACAAAAAAATTAAATTTTTTTGAATAAACTTTCGAATGTTAAATTTATTTGGAAAAAATTACCCTTATTTTGTGTAAAATTTTTCATCCTGAGCAAAAAAGTTTATAGTAAATAGTAAAAAAAATTAATTTGGGCTGGAGGTACTTCAGTCCCTCCAGCCACCTCCTGCCGATGCCCCTGATGTCCTTCATTATTTCTTTCTCCTGCTTATCACAAATGCTTGTAGCTGATCTTATGAAACGTCATGACTGCCAAGCTTCCTTCAAATTATAAAGGTTACCATGTTGATTTTATCTTTTTTTTTTTGTACATGGCCAAAATGTTCCATACTAGCAGGACTGACTCTATGTAACTCGTAGGGTAACAGGCATAAAGACGACTATTATTCATTTTATTAAGAATATAACTCGGAAGATATGCACTTTGTCACTTTCTATGTATGTTAACACAAATTATATTGGGAATTTTATTTAGCATGATAACACTCTCTGCTCTCAGAGCTAAACATCTTCAAAAAATGACCGACAAGGTTATTAAACATTTTAATAACTTGTTTTTAAATTAATGAATCATCCCTCGATCCTTTATGAGAAGAAATGTTCTTGCAAAGCAAAGCTTCTTGTCTCTATTAGAAATTAGTTTTAAACAGATTTATAAATATTGTGTACAATTTGCAATTTCTTCGACTTAAAAATGTATTATTTAATTGCAAAATTGAGCATTCTAATGACCAACTATTAATTGATGCTATCATATTATTTTAATTGATTGAAATTACAGATTATTATCTATTTATGAGTAATATAACTCTGGGACTTGGAACTTTATAATGTGCCATATAATACTTGTGTATATTTTAGTAATTTGTAAAGATAGGCTCAAAAACTACAGCGTAATTATATGGATTGATCATGCAATATTCAATAATTGCAGGATCCTCATCACAAGTATAGTAAATCCTTCCTCTAAAATTATTCATCTCATTAATGTTGGAACTTGTACAATTTTATATTACAAGTTGTAACTTGTACAAAATATCAACTTGTACACAATATTTACATATTATCAACCAAGTCAATTTATTACAAAAGAGTTCAAATGATTTTTTTTTTTTTTTGTACATTTGGGAGAAATTTAGAAAAATATTTAGCAACCTCAAGTTGAGCAAAAAGTCAGGTCCATGACATTTTGATAAATATAACTTTTTTTTTTAATATGAATAAAATGCATTCTTTCTCCATGAAGAGAGTTAAATGATGCAATTAAGATAATTGATATTAAGAGCTATAGGAACGTTCTATTCTATTTATTTATTTATTTTGGGGTTGGGTCTGGAATTAATCTTAGACGGGCATGAGCCTGTCATAATTTAAAGTAATTCAGCCTCACTTCAGGGGTGGCTGCAGGATTATATATCTTTTTTTTTTTTTTTGGGGGAAAGGACTTTGTTTTTAGATTTTAAAAAAAATTAAATTTTAAATGTTAATTTTTTCATATATTAATAGTTTTTTTCAAGCAGTTAATTTTTTTCCAAAAAAGTTTCAAAAATCAAATTTCCAATAATCATTTTTTTGGAAAAATAATTTCTAAGCTCCATAGATATACTCAAAAAAATTCAAAAATCTATAGCTGTTCATTCCTGAGCTACTCACAAAAAATTAAATTTTTTGATAAAAATTTTAATAATTCTACAGCTGGTAAAATAAATTAAAAAAATTAACGTTTTCTTTGGAGAAAAATATCAAAAATCTATAGTTATTTAGAGAAAGTTAATTTTTTTTTGAAAAAAAAATTGAAAAACTATATTAAATTTCGATAATTAACTTTTCCAGTAAAAAGCAAAGATCCTTAATTTGGGGAGGGGGTATATCCCCTCCAGCCCGCCCCTTGGGACACCCCTGCACTTCAACTTGGACTAGTTCAGTAGTAAAACTCTGTTTCGATCCAGAACCACGTCATTTTTTTATAAAATACATTTTAGGAAAGAGAAAAAACACAAATATGGTCGACCTTTTTTTTTTGATCGGCAATTAGAAGCCCAGTGCAGATCAGTCTTGAAAAAAATGAAATAAGACCGAAGCAAAAAAATATATATATTCGGTTTTGGGCCGAGTCTTAACACTAGTATTCATGAATAACAGGCAATCTCATTAATATACAATCTGCCTTTATTTAATAGCACACAGTTGATATTAAATTGGTAATGGGATCAGTCTGAAAATGAATCCTAAACCGGTCTAAGACTGTTATAATTTTAAGTAATTTGGCCTGGATCGGCATGTCGTAAAACTCGGTCTTGCTCTAACACTACCAGCTTTTTCAAAAAAATAATGATTCAATGTAATTTCCTTTCAACAGTTTTCATTATTTGCTTCTACTGAAAAGCAGCTGAGTCTACGTTGTAGAAACTTAAAAAAACCGTCCCAACAAGGACTTATACTTGACTCTTCGTCTTTCATGCACTTATGATTAATTTGTAATTATTGTTCTGTCCTTCTTATCATAATAGTATAATGATAACAGTTTTGGAAAATATGGAAGACTGTTCAAGTTACAACTACAAAAAGAGTAATCCCTTATCTGGGGATCGTTAGACCCGAGTTGACTGTATTTACAAATTTTATCCGGTTTGGCCCTTAGTCAAGAGCAGTTATTACTTGATATTTTTGCTCTCCCTTCAAAAGTGAAAGAATAATGATCGCAGCTTTGGAAAATAAAAACCACTGTTCAGGTTGCAACTAAAAAACCCCGCTAACCATGATTAAAATGATGGTATCTTAATAATATATCCGGTCTATAATTTACAGTTGGTATGAAAAAAAACTACAGTAAGAATCTACAAAATGGTGTTTTCCCTCAACTTTTCCTTTCCGATATATCAGTCGAGATTAATAGTGGATAAAAAATCTCCATGTGTGAAATATCAATCCGAAAAACACAACAAAGATAGACTGTCTCCCCTCATATAAGATGCCAAAGCATGTCACTCATATGACTATTCGAACTACCGTCGTATTTAAGTTTTATAAGGATCGAAAATAATATTATTCTTGAACTCAAGACTTCTTAGTTGGCTTGAATTCGAGACCACCTTTTGAAGACTTCATCAAACAATCAAAGACATTTGACATGGCATGCTCTCGATTGCTGAAACACACGACTGGTCTAGTAGTCGAAAGCTGATATATACTGAACTCAAGTAAAGATGCAAACCCATAAACCCTATATCAAGGAATTGTCAGCAAATACTTGTGACTCGACTTTGGCCTAAAGTAATAATACTTTTCCCCGCATCTGTCTTATGATACCCCCCTCCCCTCCCAATTTAGGAGTCTTCCCAGTGATTATCAGAGCTATAACTATGGAAGAGGACATTAAGTGCCGTACTGGCCCAAAATGATCCATGTTAGTTGTGTCTCCTACTGAAATATAAACATAATTAAACTATATTCTTCTAAACCTACAAAATTTTGACTATACTCTAAGTCATTGGGCCTTGAAAATAATTAATTTTTGCGGTTTCTCATCTCTGTAAAGTATTCATTACTTATAGGGCATGAAATAAATAAAAAAAAGCTATAATATATGCAAAATATCGTAAATATTACTAAGCTGTAGTGACCTATATTAATCAAGAAAATTGTGTCTGACTGTACAAATGTTTGAATGCATATACATAGGTAAATGAGTCATCAGGTAAACTGTATATACCGGGTATGCGCCTATGAATGTTTTTTTTTTAATTTGAACATTTATTGTGAAAAAATGTTTACAAATTTAATTTTGAAAGTATGCACCTTTGCTGGCCACACATTTTCCCACATCTTTCAGGCAATTTATTGATGCCTTTCCAAAAAAAAATTGTTCGTTTTGGGCTGCAAATCAGCCATCGATCCATTTTTTGGCTTCAGCGTGAGAATCGAAGCGTAAATCATTGAGTGCGTGGCCCATCGATGCTAACAAGTGATTACCGGAAGGCACCAGGTCTAGTGACTAAGCCATATGACCAAGAGGTTCCCAGTTGTACAATTCAACAAGCTGCCGGGTGGTTATATAGCAATGTAGTGCTGCGTTGTCATCGAGGAAAATTACCTTGTGTTGCCTTGCTTCATATTTTGGGCGTTTTTGGCGTAGAGCATGGTTCAAATCGGCCAATTGTTATTGGTAACGATCACCATTAACGTTTGGCCACCATCTTCATCGAGCAATGTTTGCAATTCGGCGTCTTCAAACTTTTTCGGTAGCCGGCCGCACTCTTCATTTCACACGTCAAAATCTCCACTTTAGAATTTTTCAAGCCACGTGAATCATTGTGCTCTGCTTAGAGCATGTCCACCGTAAGGCTCCACAAGCGTTTGATGGGCTTGAGAAGCGTTTATATTCAATTGGTAACAGAAAATCAATGATTTCCACAGATCGAAGTTTGTAGGCACAAAATCAGACATTTTTACGAGCGAAAAAAGTGGGTTGTTGAATGAAACTATACAAACAATGAATCAAATATTGTTGACACCTAGAGGTCAATAGCCGAAAGTCTCATTTAATAGGTGCATACCTAGTAGTGCTCCATGATATATATTATAAACATATTTTCATCTAAGAAATAACAATTTAGTCACATTAATCAAGGTTAACAGAAATACAGGGTTATACCATAACGCGTTTATCACTGATGTTGGACTTACACCACGCTTTTAAGATTAACGTCGTCGTTGATGAGTAGTTTTATGTTTTGTCAAAATCTGTATTTCTTGCCCAGCAGTCGGTACGATACATTAAATTGAAAATTCGATCAAAAGTGACGTCATAGCCTATGAGAGGTTGCGGGGTTTGTCAAAATCTGCCTGTTTTGTCCAAAAGTGGGTACAATACATCAAATTAAAAATTCTAGCAAGCCCGATAATATTATTATATTCTAACCTTGCATTTCGTTTAACCTTTATATTAATGAAATATTGTTGGAGTGTGCATATGGCATCGAGCGTGTATACAGGTTACACTATATATGGTGCTCCCTGATGAAAACATATGAATATTTTTGTTATAGGTCTCTTATGTATATACTAGCAAAGGGTTACGCGGCGTTGCTCAGGACAAGGAGAGTGTAGGAAATCACATTGACTATTTCTTCTTAAAGTTTAGACCCCTTTATGGGAAACGAGATTTAGAGTATTCTAACGCGTATTATAATATAGCGCCTGTATATTATTAGAAATATATTATAATGAATTATAAAAAAAGTGTTTTAAGCTCAGCATTAATTTTGAAAATAAAGAGTTAGTAGCCTTTATTGGCATTGTAAAGAGGAACACAAAACTACCTTGGTTTTGTTAGTACTTGCAAAACCAAAAAAGTTATAGATAATTTTGTTGGCGATTAATTATCCCTTGATAACTGATTTATTTTTGGAAACATTCCTACAATTATCTAATAAAATGTTTTGGAAATTGAAAATACAAATATAATGTTTAGTTTTTATAAATTAGTGTTTTTAATCCATCGTTATTTGGCATTTCTTCTTAGAAATTGAAATTAACGTTTGAAGAAAAAAATGAAGAAAATAAATAGAATATTCAGAAAATCACAAATATTTCTGTCAAACATCAATTTTTATGTGTCAAATTTATTTTCAAACGAATTTACAGACAATTTTTTTCTAACTTTATGTCCCCTACAAATACAATATTCCATTAGGAATCCATTTTTTTTAACCTGAAAAAAAAAAAAAAATGTCATTTTCACCGGTTTCTTTTTTTGCCCATAACTTTTTTGATTTTGAATAGATTTAGAAAACATCTTCATTCGTATAGGTATTTTTTTTTCATTTCTAGTCTCTTTTTTTTGCGTTTTGGGCATGGACTATATAAGCCCTGGAAATCGGGATCCCTATCTTAGTTTGGCAGGTTAAAAAAAAGGAACCCAGTCAAAGTTTCAGCCTCCTAGGCCCAATTGTGTGGGCACCCATAAAAGAAAGACAAAATAAACTGTATTATTAATATACAGATTCATAATTCATGTGCGTATATGTTAAGATTTGACGCTGTTAAGTTTGAATGAGTTTTGTTTGACTTTGCTAATAAACGCTCTAAAGAGTAAAGTACTCGTCAGACATCCCAAAAGGTTATTTTTTTTTCTTAAACTATTATTAATATTTTTTCAATTCTTGAGGAGGTAAAATGTTGTATGAACGCCCATTGCGGGGATTTCACAGGGGTGACCAAAGGTTTTTATATATATATATATATTTTTTTTTTCTCAACTATATAATTTGATCGATTTTATTTAGAAAATAAATCCTTAAAAAAATTGTATCCATATTTCCTAACTATACTTTATTTAAGACATCCTTCATTTGGGGGTGGGGGAGGCTACAACTTATCCAACCCCACCTCCTCCAGACGGCCCTGTTATCCCTAGTAATTTAATAGGTAAACAAACTACTGATAAGCAATATTAGCCAGAAGGTGGCGCCACATTCTCCGGCTATGTAAACGAATGACCAATAAGCATAAAAACGTTCATGCCCCATTCATTTGTCAGTCTTCAAAAATATGACCTAAATCTGTACATAAATCCCAAACTTGAATCTTGAATTAAATCCACCCTAAATGTACATATTTAAAAATGTTTTGATACCACATTCAACATCTGTGCAAAAATTATTCGCATAAAATTGAGATCAAGTTTGTATAATGTATTTAAATATATTATACTTGATCTCATATTACGAGATATTTCTTTCTTTTTGCAAAAATTCCACAACTTAAAATTTAGGGCAGTAATTTTCGGACTTTTCTCGTCTTTGTCACGTCCTTGGGCGTCAATACGAACCTTTCTGGGAGGAGGGGGGGGTTGATTACCATAAAAGTTTCTAAATCCTTCCCAAAAATTATATCATAGGCCAGGCTTTATGATGAAAACCACGCCCTCTCTCGTATTTAAAAAAAAAAAAAAAATTAAATAAAAGAGACATTGTCGTTCATGTCTCTTGAGGTTTACTCGATATAATTGTCCTCAGCCTCGATACGGCCTCTGAAGTGGAGAAGGACTTGATGAAGAGGTCCCTAGGCATGGATACGAAGTGCTCGTTGATGGCGGCCACAAGACTTGCCTTAATTGTTTGGGACTTATATTAATGTGGGCCTAAAGGTAGCACCAGACAAAATAATCCATCAAATTAAGATCGGGGTTGCTGGGGAGCCACTGGGTTTTTCACGCTGGGCAAACTTATTCTCGTATAAATAAATAAAACTAATAGTAATTTATCTCTGGAGTTTTAATAGTGCATTTTTTAGTCTCAAGGTTGTAGCAGTTCGTCTCAAGCCAGGCAAGACACATTTTGGAGACATGGGAGGATGCAAAGTCCTGCTGCCACACTCAGGGTGTCTTGGACCGGTCAATGATGGCGCGCACTTTCTCGATGACTCCACGTCCTTAATCTTACTGAATTTTGGTTTTTCATAAGATAATATATACTATGCTATTTTACTTATGAGTAAATTGCTTAGACCCGCTCTTAATCCGTGTTTAGGTGAACTTTAATTTTAAGATAAAAACTTGGGATTTTTTCACATCTGCTACTGTAACCTATGGGACATCGAAAAAGTCCAGCAAGAGTTCCTGTAATTCTCCAGTTTCTTCTTGGTTTCCTGGATGAAACACATTGTCAGCACAGTGATATTACAGATGTCACGTTTGATTATTAATTAGACGTGTGCTTCCATCTACACGTTGAGGTCGGAAGCTTTCAAATATAAAATATTAAATTAGGAATTTCTCCTTTTCTTGATTTAGATTGAAGATTGTTTGTATTTTGATACACCAGATATGTTATCCCTTCAAGAATAAACCGTTGGAAAATAAAAATAAAGATTCCTCAGGCTGTAACTACAAAAATTATTGCATTCTAGTATTGTCATATTTTTTTCACTTATACACTTACACCTGTTGTTGTGCAAAATAGGGGCAATGAAAAATTCCTCATACACACAACAAAACAGATATTTTCATAATGTGCTCTATTTATGGATCAAACTTCTTTCCCAGAAGGAATAACAAATCAAGAAATATGTAAATGTGGATCAACTGAGATACATCTGGACTAGAGGATACGAATGATTGAATATTTGGCTCCTCAACACAAAACCAACCTAGAATAATAATCTTTCTCGAAATTCAGTATACGTTCTGTTCATTTTTATTAGAAAATAAATGTTCTTATTTTTTTTTCTCCAACCAAACAGTCCAGTATTGTTATCATTAGTGTTGGATCGATCTAAAAAAACTGCAGTCTGATCCTTATAAATTTTGTCAGTCCTAGGATCGGTCCTTATTGGTGTTTTATGGTAACTACAACAGATAAAATGACATAGTTACTAATTCCTTTCAGTTGTTTAACATAACCTCTCTCAAGAGACCAGATAGTTGAACTTATTATTATACATTCTAGCTATCATTCATGATTAAATTTGTGTTTATATCTTGCAATCCTAGCTAGGAGTGCAGAAAATAAAAAGATAGCAAGGACTCTAGGACTGAAGGAACGATGTATCGGTCCTTAGGACAGTTGGATGGTAAAAAAAAAATACTGATAGGGGGGGACTGATTAGGAAATCAGTGGTAGGACCGATTCAATACTAGTTTTACTTGTTAAAAAAAGAGAAATCAATAATCAACATGGTAACCCTGGCATTTTGAAGAATCTTTTGGAGAAGAAGAAATTAGCTGTTATGACGTTTTATTAGATCAGCTAAGAAAAGAAAGAAAGAAATAAACATTATATTGGCAAGTATTACTCCGATCTCGATCCTTAATTCTACTCTTAGTCCAACCAGGACTTACAATTAAAACCCTGCATCAAATCTTCAAGGATACTCTTCGTCTATTATGATCACTTTTTATATGGTTTAATTTGTTAAAGGAAAGAAAAAATAATTTTGTGAAAATTTTGACATTAACAATTTTTGGATCGAGCTTGAATTTAAAAAAGTTTTGATATAGAAACGTAAACTAAATTATATCCAAGGTGGATTACAACTGTATATTTTCTTTTCCTTAGCAGTTGTCATATTATTTAATTCCTGAGTAGTGAACTTCTTTCCATAATAGATTCATATATGTCCAAAACTTGATTGAACATTAGCGTGTGCTCATCAAAGACGGAGAGTAACCTTGAGGATTTGTTGCGGAGTTATAATTGTAAGTCCTTGTTGTACTCCGAGTAGAATTGGGGATCGATATCAGAGTAATTCTTACCCATGGCCTTGTTTATTTCCTTCTCCCCCTCCTCATCGTCAGAAATTATTGTAGCCTATCTATTGAAACGTCATGACAGATAAGCAGCTCTCCTCCGAATTCTTCTTTTAACTGTCAGGGTTACCTGGTTGATTTTTTAGTGTCTTTTTTTAAACATAACTAAATGAAATGCGTTTTTCATCACTCATAACAACTTTAGAAGAAAAAAAAAACATTGGAAAAAAGCTCCCTAAAGTATTATTACTTGTATTTTAATCTCTTTGACTCATTTTGCCCCATTAAATTCATTCAACTCTTTGCTATTTTGTGTCTTGTTGCTTTTATCATGATTGAATATAATTATAGTATACAATAAATATACTATATGGAACATTATTCTGATATTTCAAGTTGTCTTTTTATAGACACTCATACTCACAAAATATACACACGCTAGTACAACTCCTGCAAACAATTTTGGCAATTTCTGAAAACATGTTGAATGAGTACGAAAAAAATTGAATATTAAATTTTCTTATTCCCCCCCCCCCTCACTAGTAGTAGTAGTTAGTCGTGGCAAAAGTCCAAAATAATATAATATATTGTAGTACTCTACAAAATCAAACAGAGAGGAGTTAGGATTTAGTCGCAAACTCTCCCGTGTGTGCTATCCTGTGGGGTTAATATATGGTGTGGTGTATTATACAGTGATTCATGGTTGTGCCTCTAAGATAAAGTATTATGAGCAGTGGGTAAGCCATGGAGAATTCTTCGTGATCTCATTATAAATATCATATTAGAATTTATGTTTTGATTAATTAATTTGATTAACGAGCCCGGAGTATAAATATTCTCAACATTTGTAAAAACAGTCACGCAACCTCAATTATATTATATAAGATTATTGAAATCATCTCTAAATACAATCGTAATTTGATCTCATAAAATAAAAGTAATCATATTGCTTGTTCGTAACCATGGGAATGTCTTTCAGCTTATAGAACCATGGAAGGGAGGGAGGATGAACAATTATCACCCGTTTCTAGACGTACCTATCCTATTACTTAGGGAGTGAGTCTTGACCCATTTTTCGTAGTTTTCTTTGTGAAGAAAGTTGATGTTTCTTGCCTGCTTTTCACTTATCCCTAGTACTTTCAAAACTCTCACTTTCTTTCTCCTACAGACAGAGGGTGTGGCAAATATATCCTCATTAATCATAGCAGGAATAACGTGTATCCCTGCCCCGGCCTTGATTGACCTTTACTGGTGATGAGTGATTTACTTAGATACTGATTAAGGAAGTTGCATAGGTATCTATTAATTATGACTATTGCTGTATAAAATATTACCTCAAACGAGTTAGATGCTTTGTGTAGTTGGGAATCTGAACTATATTTCTTATTTTCTTAATCTATTAATGTTAACATTTAATTCTTAAGAACGGAACAACTACGAGGAGGGTGGTCTGAAAAGTTTCCCACCTCAACGTGTTGATGGAAGCACTCGAAAATAAGAGCTAGTTAAATCTACCTAGTATATATTAACAGTTACTCACCAAAGTTTCATGCATTTTGGACGCGCAGTTGTTATGTAACTGTGGTTTGAGTTAATCTAATGCGAGGCTTTTTGTGAGAATAGGCAAAATCGAGTATCGAGCTGTCATTAAACATTAATATTGAAAATGTAACCTTTAAATAGATTCAAACAATAGCAGACATTTAAAGACTTATTGTATTAAAATATGAGGCGTCTACAGGGTGTCCACGATAAATTGGAACTATCATAAAATTCAACCTGCTTGATAAAAATGGAATTTGGAGTGTATTTGTTAATATGAAAAAGTTAGACATGATATTAAACAATAAATTTATTCAACATGTCCTCCCTCAGCAGCCACCATCTTCTCCATCCTGCCCCTAAAGGATTTGCATTCCCTGATGACTTCCACGGAATAGACAGCATTCCACTCCCTCGTAATGGAGACGGAAACTTTGTGGTGAAGACCGCTGGGACTTCTTCTCTCTCCTTGGCAAGCCACTTGTCATTCTGGACGTTGTAGCTTCTGTCGACAGTCCAGTTCTTCTCGTCGGAGAAGAAGATGATTCTTCCTCCATGGCTCTTCAGGTCATTGAGGAGATGCTTACCGTAGGTGAGCCTGGTGGCCTTCATGGATGCCGTGAGGATGTGATGTTTGGCCATTCGGTATGACCTGTACCCGAGGTCCAGCCTTGGAGACCAGCTACTTGCTCACTCCAGGGGCCAACCTGGACAAGGAAGTCCCCGGCGAAGCCTTGATGGACTTCCGGAGGCCTTCAAGGAAGCGGAGAGTGTGGATTCGATCACTTCTCATGCTGTGGGCCTTGCAGCAGACCTTCCCCTCAACCTCCCAGGCATTGAAGACCCGGTACACCGTGGTCTTTGGGTTGTTAAGAAGCTTGCAGATAGCAGAGGGCTTGTGTCCTGCGTGAGCCAATTCGAGGATGGCGTCTCTCCTTGCTTGTTCCATGATGACTATTGTTTGTTGTCAACACAATTGTGATGGAAGTTATAGTGTATTGTTCACGTAACCTTTTATATTAGTATAATTTAACCCGAATATCCACATTATGGATCTGGATGAAGTTTAAAGTAGTTCCAATTTATCATGGACACCCACCCTGTAAGTCCATTCAACTCGGAGTGATCGTCCCAAAAACAAAAATATGTATCGTGAACCTTTATTTTTCAGACAAAAAAGTTGGGAACATTTAACGAATATAACAAAATAAGAAAAAATATATTGTATCTTTTTAAGGTGAGAAACTTTTCAGATCACCCCCGTATGTATAAAATAATAACTAGTAGTGTATGTCCGTTCATATATAGGACTGAAGACTGCAGTGCCTTCCAGTTCAGTCTTGGTCCTGTACAATTCAGTCCTGAATATCAGTTCTAAAAGCTTATAAATGTTCGATCCTTGATGATGTCATTAACATTATTCCTTCTGTGTTGTATCAGGTCTAGTACTCACAGTCTGAAGGACCGGTGTTAAGGACTCATAGAACTGGTTATCAACTGGACTGAACTGGACAGAATAAATAAGAAACGACACAACACTAATTACTAGTACGGGTGCTCATGAAAGATGAAGATTAACCATGAAGGGAATTATAACTGTATGTCATTGTTAAACTGAGAGTATAATTGAGGATCAACATCTTAGTTATTCCAGCCTATATTTCGGCAGGACATGTATTATGCAACTATAGTTGTGACTCTTAATGGCAAGTGCCGCATGTGTCATTTACATTTATATATCTTTGATTGAACTTATTATTATCAGAGGTCAAAAAAAGTCATCATACTGCAAATCAATAATGAAGTCCATGTCCTTGATTTTTTTAACTATTAAAATGTTGTGGTAATTGCATTTCAACTTTCTACTGACGCCGTTCCCAATTTCGAGATAGAACGATAAATTATGTTCTACGGACAAACTTATAAAGTGTCAAGACCTTTTAAAAAAAAAAATTCAAGTTTCCTTTTTCAATCAAACGTGGGGCCGAATAGAAGTGCGAGCCCACAGTGACCACAGTGTTTTCATAAGTTTAAGGCCTGTTATATCTATGGGCAATATATTCTAAGTATTTACACTTTGAATAAATTGAATGCTATGAAAATTGAAGAGTTCTTTGTGTATATCTTTGAAAAAAATGAAACAATTGGTGTAAAATTTGTTTAAAATGGTCTAAAATCCATGAAATTCTTTTTCTGGATTTGAAAAGTAAAAAAAAAAAAAAATATCTTTCTTAGCTCTAAAGTCACGAGTCTTTGATAGTAAGATTAAGTCTAGTCATATGTCTTCAAAACATGGACTCGAGTCATTGTGAAGTCTCGAGTCCTTGATTGTCCGATCAATTCGAGGCGCAAGTCTTTAAAATATGGAATAATTTCCTAATTGATTTTCATGTAGGCGGTATTTGCTTGTCATCAATCAATGATGGAGATAGCCAAATAGTATGTATGTAAATTGGAATTAACGTGGATTAAATATTCAATTTCTGATTATATGAATTGTATTGTAATTGTTGTATAACGTGAATATCTTATTTAAGAAAATACCGTGTGGTCAATTGAAATCTGAAGACTTACTAATTCAATAATTAATGAAGGTTGAGTACTTGAAATTAATTGATATTTGGATTCTATTAAAAAAAAAACACACAAAAAAAACCTGAGATCTCTATCTTACATAGTACACGTCGAAAAAATGACACTTGATTGACAAATTCCAAGCAGTTGGACGTCTTTAGGACTACCCTCTACGCCGTCGGCATGTCCTAAACGTTGAAGAGGAAAAAGGTCAAAAAAGACAAACATTATAGAGCGGAGTCCCCATACCACTTTTCAAGTCATAACTTAGCTTGAACGGTATTTTTTTCAATCAAGAAGCATAGTAAAATTAAAATACGAATTTGTTTTCGATCCATTGTTTTGGAAATAACCAAAGTAGCCTCACACTTAGTATAATTACTCACAAGCTAAAGGACAAATTGACATGAAATTTTGACAGCTGCCTTTAAAAGGTTGGTATAAACTGAAAAAGAGGCAAATTAAAAAAAGAAAAAAAATAGCACCATCTATGTGTGAAACCCAGGATTGTTCAGCCCATGTATTCAATATTGTCTTCAGGCCTTTAAATTAAGAAAAAAGAAGTTTACTTAGCTTCATGTTCTACTTGTCAACTTTTTAAAAATTATAAGTATCATTTTTCCGCCTTCATTAGGATTGATAGAAAAAACAAGTTTCATATTTATAAATAGTTGATACATTGATTCTATTTAAACGCTTTTAAATAGTCATTTAATATTTGTCACACTAAATAACTTTATGATCATAGTCTTATTAGGATGTCAATATGTTTTTTTGGAGAAATATTTTTGTGTGTAAAGACTATGAAATGGGATTGATTGTAGAGTAATACTTTATTTTATAATCAGAATGTGATCAGTCTGGATTTTACTATCGTGTGTTTTTCTTCTTCTTTAATTTCAAGACCATTTGAATAATAACAAGAACGGGCATTTCGTAGAGCATAAACTTGCATTAAAGAGCATTAAATTGAACTTTTTGTTATATGAAGCCTCTGTATTGAACCTACGTAAGGACAACATTTTGAGCTCTGGACCTTGATATGTTCTTAAGTTATGGTCGATATGTAATTTAACGTTTTGTGCTACATTGATCCTTTATCTTGACATCTCAAAATTTAATGGTTCCTAACTGTGACCATAATTAATTTTCGTACCAAGTTAGATCACAATCGATCCGTAACTTTTGCCGCAATCCTGGTGATCAACAAACAAACAGAATTAAAAACTTAGCCTCCATTCAACCTGGATGGCATGCGTGATTATAATTCCTCATTTACATGCAGTGTTGTGTAGACTCAAAAAATTATTGATAATTAATGACTTTACTTAAATGGTGAATTGATTTTCAAATTCGAAAAAAACGAGTTTACTGAATGTTGTATTGATCCGGCTTTATTTTTATAACTAAACCTCATATTTCCTTACCGACCCATCCACACAGAAACGTTTGCTGGGGGAAACGTTGAATATTTATCCGTTTTGTGGTTGCATACACGCGTTTCGTTTCACCTAAAAATATTTTTTTTAAACTGCTTCTATAGTGGAAGAATAAAGCAAAAATTTATTTATTGAAGTAGAGAAAATGCCTAATCATGTTTGTAATTTTTTTCCTTTGAAAATTGAATTGATCCTGCCTTTTTTCCTCTTATAAGCAAAAATACATTTTAAACTAAAATGTCACATTTCGGTCGAGTGCAAACCTCCAACTATAGTCATTTTTCCTATATAAAGCATCTTTATTAAACATCCATAAAGACATCAATTTGAGATCTATACCTTAATTTTTGGTTTATTATGTGTTTTTAACATTTTATTTTACATTAACCTTTATCTTTTAAAATTTAATGGCTTCTTACTGTGACCATATATAATCTTCCTAACCAATTAGATCAAAAATGATGTGTAATTTTTGCCGTTGTCCTGGTGACTAACAGACAAATAAAGGCAAAATATAACCTCCATTCAACTTCGTTAGTGGAGACAATTGTAACCCCTCATTTATGAGGTGTGTTCAAAAAGTAATGTGACTTTTTAAATTTCGCGGGCAACGTATATTTGGTATGCTAGATTTTTTTTATGTTAGTACATTCGAAAAAAAACATATATTTATTGTAAAATAAAGCAATATAATATGCTTAGTGGTTTTTTTTGTGCGAGGCATAATGGTTAGAAGTATTTTGTGTATTTGACAATTTTTTGTTACTAAAAAAACATGGATCAAAAGAATTTGCTTTACCTTTTGTGTAAGGAATAAAATTAAGTGTTTCAATACACTTGAATTGTTGACAATGACATACGGTGAAACTGTTGGGAGTATAAAAAAAAGTTTTTAAATTGTACAAACTCTTCCAAGATAGCCAGAAGGATGCCAATGACGAGCCTTTGCTCTGGACGCCTAAGGACGTTGAAAATGTTGAAGCAGTGAAGGAAATTGTAAAAATAGTCGAATGACTATTAGAGAAGTTGTTGAGGATATTGAGATAGCATCGCTCATGAGCTGTTGAAATACGTCAATGATGATCCTGATTAGCTCAAAAGGATCATAACTGGTGACGAATCATGGGTTATGAAAAAAAAAAAACCAAAAAAACTGAAGATACCTATGAAAGGATGTATAGCAAAAAATCGGCAAACATACAAAATACTTCTAACCATTATGCCACTCACAAACAAACTAAATATATTATATATCTTTAATCAAACAAAAAATTAGTATGCCAAATGTACGTTGCCCGAGAAATTTGAACAGTCACCTTACTTTTTGATCACCCTTCGTATATGCAGTATTATCACGACTCAAAAAATTGTTGACTAACCTTGAGTCCAGAATTTTTTGACTTGGCTGAAATGGTGAGTCGATTCTCAAATTCGAAAAAAAACCCCGAGTCTATTTTATATTTTATTGAGTTGACTTAATTTTTATTACTTAACCTCAAATTTCCTTACGTACCCATCCACACAGAAACGTTTTCCGAGGAAAAGGAAACATATTTATTCGTTATGGGCTTGTTTACATACAAAAACAGCGTTTAGTTTCACCAAAAAACCAATATTTTTTTTAAATGTTATAAAAAGTTAGAGCGTAATAAGCAAAGTTAATAGAAATACAAGGTCAGAACATCATGTAATCGGGCTCGCTAGAATTTTCAATCTGATGTATTGTACCGACTGCTGAACAAGACAGGCAGATTTTGACAAAACACGCAACCACTTATAGTCTATGATGTCACTATTACTAGAATTTTCAATTTGATGTATAGTACTCACTGCTGGAAAAGAAAAACTGATTTTGACAAAACACATAACCACCCATCTACTATGACGTCAATATTAAAAGCGTGGTGGAAGTCAAACATCAGTCGTTACACGCGCTATGGTATAACCGTGTATTTCTACTAACCTTGGAAATAAATACTCTTTTGCAATTGTAGGTCGACCGATGTTACGGCATTACTAGCGAGTCTAAAAGGTAAGCCGGCAGAGTAAAAGGTCGTTACGATACTAGATTACATTTACAAAACTAACTACACTAAAATAACAATTTGTGTATCTTTAGTATGTGTTTGGTTTGTTTCTTCTCAGTTTTGCAGTATATTTTGATCATAAATAATTTTATTACGGTATTTTATAAACTTATAAGACTACACTCATAAATTCACATGGTCGTTTCCTGTATCTTGACGGATTCTTTAATTTTTTTACAACTTTGAAAAGTAATAAATAGTTAAATAACAGTAATAAAATACGAATCGGAATAGGAGAATCGGAAATACCACCTTATTTTCCTGATCCCCTTCCCAGAAAAATCACCCGATTCTCATTAATCATCCCATCCCTGATTAATATTTTAGACGGATGTGAAACAAAATGTGGACCATTAATTAATGTTAATTTTCCGATTAATATAGAAAGGTATAGCGATTAGTTTTTGACATAATAGTTCGGCCATCCTTTGTGCATAAACAAACTATAATAAACATTTCGTCAACATGAGTGAGGAAAAAGCCACAAGGCAGTTCATCTCAGATCTCCTAGGATTATAGACAATTTAAAGTGCTCCAGGAGTCTGGTTTTCAAGGTGACCTAGGTGAAGAATGATGGCGAATACCTATGCAGGAAAGTAGGGAGTGTAGGGCACAATTTAAAGAGGGATTCGAAGATCATATCCAACTTGGAAAACCTCAACAAATAGATGAATCGCCTATCCAACGACTTCTACGCTACTGCTAGGACCATCAGAAGGGGCCGTCAAGGGCAACTTAAAATTGCCTTCATACACAAGGAACCCACCCTACCTTCTGACAGAAGACATGAAGGCCAGGAACCTCTCGATTCCACGTTTTGCTGCCAGTCCTGTAGAGTACCAGGGAGTAATTAATCAATTATTTTTTGGACTTCTATTGAATCGGTGAAAATAGTGTTGTTGTTTTTCTTAAAGGAACCCATTTCCCCAAGTTTTTACCTCTACAAGAACTTCCCAAAAATACTACATGTAATTATTTCATAATATAAGCTTCATTTAATTATATGCAATTAATTAAATTACACGTTGTATCAAACAAATTGAAGAATCACTCGGTTTAAATCTTTTACGATTTATGCCTTGGAAATGATGTGGTATAATATGTATCGATGAAAATAAAGAATGTCCAACAAAACACCAAAAACGTTTCGAATGATGGAACTTAAAACGACATCAAAAACATTATTGTATGTCTAGAGTCGTAAATTTTAAGGTTTTATTCGCGTGCGAGATTTCGTAGTTACCAATCTACGGCTTTTTCACTTTTCAAGCCTTTTATCATTATTCTTTAATTATTTAGGAGATAAGATCCAAGTATAAAGTTATCCCTAGTGCGTGAATTATAAGTGTCAGTCATTGTTTAACTCGGACAAGAATTGAAGGGGCTTCCACAAGGGGTGCCCTGGAGGGGCTATGTAACCCCCCCCAAATTAAAGAATTGTTACTTTATACTAAATATATTTAATTTATAAAAAGTTCAAAAAATTTAATATTTGAAATTAAATACAATTTTTCGAAAAAAAAATTCCTAAAAATTTAATTTTCTGTAAATAGCTATATTTTTGAAATTTTTGTCCAAAAATTTTAATAATTGACATTTTTTCAAAAAAAAAATATATTTTTAAACATTAAATTTTTGATATTTTTATACAAATAATTTAATTTTAGTTAAAAGCTATGGATTTTTGAAATTTTTTTTGAAAAAATTTAATTTCTTGTACACAACTGTGGATTTTTGAAACTTTTTTCCAAAAAAATTAATTTTTTGTAAACAGCTATAGATTTAGAATTTCTTTTCCAAACACTTTAATTTTTTGAGAATAGCTATGGATTTTTGAAATTTTTTTTCAGAAAATAATTTTTTGTGATTAGCTGTAGATTTTTTTAAATTATTTTTCAAAAAATTTAATTTTTATTATAATAAGCCTGGTATAATAAGTTTGAGCTGGTATAATGTTACTCAAGTTTTTGAAGGTATGTTTGCAACAGATTTTGAGATCTTAGCTCAATTTACTACATATAAATATAAGGAAATGGTATTTCAGTGTGGAAATTCGTAAACAAGTAATAAAGATTTCTCTTCCAATGGTATATCCACAGAGGAAGAAGCATACGGAGTCCTCTTAAAGTGGCCAGCTACATCAAAGGCAAACTCGTCAAACGACTGCAGAGTCAGGATTTGAGCTCATCTTAAGATTTAATTTAATCCATATATTCTTGCAATTTTTTAATTATTCTATATCTCTCAAATTTTTTGATGTTATGTCATAAGAGGTAGAAACAGAAAAAGCAATCAAAACTTATATGAATGAGCGAAACTCGAGCAATTTTATCGCTGTTCAAAAATGATGGGCGCACTCCTGCTCTCATCTATTTGTTCAAAACAATTAAGGTGCTCCCGTACAAGAGCGCCGCTCACTAATGCATTGCCATTAGTCAACACATCCACTTCCATCATAAAACATTTCATATTTTGTCAATTTCGGAAACCCTCTCCCTTATCTGGGCGTCATATACGAATTTAAGAATGATGATAAATCACTAATTAGTTATCTTCCTCGTCGCCGAAAGGGTAGGCCCAAAAGGCACCAGACACGCTAGTGACACGAGAAGGAGGGATTCCTAAAGGGGAACCACGGGAATACCGAATCAAGGATTTATGATCAATAAATGAACGTCTTAATACTTCAGATTCCCATCTAGAACTGATTAGAGATACTTTATTCCTATTTAATATTCACAATGTACATACAGGGAACAAGTAAAGAAGTAAAGATTAGAACGACTACTTAAGTAATAAAATATATAGCAAGTGTGTTCAAGCAAAAATGAGCTATAGCCGACAACAAAAACAAATCTTGGTTCATTAAAATTCAAATTGCTCACCTTTAGCCTTGATTGCACCCTCTACTCGAGATTGGAAGGCCTTGCATATTCCGATGACATAATGATCAGACATGGCCATCCACTACCGCACAATAAAAGGCTTCAGCTCAACAGTATTTATGTGGACGGCAGCACAGGCCTTGGTTTCAATGGCGCTCCATTTCCCTTAGTCAAGTGGCTTCAGATCTGGTGAGGAAGAAGGCCACATTGTCCAGGGCCAGAAATCACCTTTCATCTAATTTAAGTGTTTTTTGGTCTTGGTCAATCTGGTGACCGTTACTGTTATGAGCTGTCACATTCTACGGTCGTACATCTTGAGGCATGGTACTTCCTGATCGTCCCTTCACTAACTTTGTGCTTATTTGGGAGCTTGCGCATCGCGCTTTGAGAATTTGTCTCAATACTTTCTCCCAAGGCACTCATTTACTTCTAACATGTTTTGGTCCCCACTTCCTGGCTTCTGTTCATTGCTGCAATCACCCTCAAACGCCTTCCTGATCTTCAATGTGGTACATGTGCAGGATTCTGTCCTATGCCATCTCTCTAAAGAAATGATGTCATTCCTATCGGAGAGGGTCCTGTATTTAGTGAAGGCTGAAATTTGCCATAGCAATATTCCAGATATGAACATTTTCGATTACTATCTGTGGACCATCCACCAATAACAAGTCAGCAAACGCTCTTGTTATACAGTGTAAACTCCATAAAAGCTAGCATCACCAAGAACTGCAGAATGATCCTATTTGATCATGTAATCAAGGCTGCCGCACGATTCAGGCCAAGGATCACAAAGGTTATTGAATTTGAAGGAGGTCCAATAAATCAAAACACAAGATCCATGGCAACAACTTGACAAATTTTCAATATATTTGATCAATAATTAAATGACAATGCTATCAATATAATAATAAATTCTCAATTTATCTGCAAAGCTCTGTATATTTAGAGAAGAATAAGAATGAATTAAAGATTAAATTGTATAAGCCCCATTAAATTAATGATTTTTGCTTTTTAGAAGAAAATTAAAATTGAAATGTTTTTTCAAAAAATTTTATATTTGATATTTAATTTTTGAATTTTTTTGTAAACAGCTGTGAATATTTGAAATAATTTTCCAAAAATAGTATTTTTTTTTTTTTGAAAAAAAATTTTAAATTTTATATTTAAAAGTTTTTTCCAAATATTTAATATTTGAAATTATTTTTCAAAAATGTAATATTTGAATTTTTTCATTCAAAAAAATTGATAATTGATAGATTTTTCCAAAAAAGTTTTATTTGTTGAGAATAATTTTAAATTTTTGAAATAATTTTCTAAAAAAATTGATATTTGAAATTATTTTTCAAAAAATGTAATATTTGAATTTTTTTATTCAAAAAATTAATATTTGAAAGTTTTTTTCCTAAAAAGTTTAGTTTGTTGAGAATAACTCTAAATTTTTGAAATTATTTTCTAAAAAATTTGATATTTGAAACTATTTTCGAAAAAATTTTATATATGAAATTTGTTTTAAAAAAAAGAATATTTGAAATTTAAAAAAAAAAAAAAAAGAATTCAGAATAACTGAATTTTTTGTCCAAAAAATTTTATGTATCACATTTTTTTCGGAAATATTTACTTTTGTGAATTTTTTCTAAAAATTATTAATTTTTTTCCAAATAAAAATCTTAAAACCAAGTCCCCTCCTCCAAAAATATAATCCTGTGGACGCCACTGGATTCAGGCCAAGGATTCTGTATCAAAACGTTTTATCTTTTGAGACATTAACATCTCGGGAAACTGATGTTAGTTAAAATCTTTAGATGCTTGTGTTTCTTAATTTTCATTCAAAATAAAAAGAGGGATATAATTACTCAAATTATCCGATTAGAAGGTTGAACATTCATTTTATAACAAGGATTTAACTGACGCAATAAATAATTATTGTTTATTCCTAGATATTTTGTTATCTATCCTATTACAAAACATTATGTGCTCGATAGTAAACAATCTTCATTAACCTATGACCTAGCACCACAAATATCTCCTTATTTCCTCACAAAAATCAATATAAGAGTTAAAAATAATATTGGGGTTATAGGACAGGGATTCTCATCCTTTTTTTTTAGTGAAGTACCACTTGTAAAATATTTATTTAATACATATTTAATCATTTACCAGTAAAAAGTATTTTTAGCTTCAGTCACAGGGCGTCGGCAGGATTATATTTAGGAGGTGGGGGCTGTGTTTTTGGTTTTGTTTTTGCAAAAAAATTCAAAATATTAAATTTTTTCAAAAAAAAAAAAAATATATATATATACAGCATCAGGAGAGGAAGAGGAAGACTCATGTTATTTTTGTATATATAAGACGACCAGTGTTTTTTTTTTTTACACAATCCTTATTTTTTTTTAAGAATAAACAATTTTTCAAAATTTTTTAAAGAATTTTCTTCTAAGTAAATTTTTTTAATATTTTTGTGAATAGTAGAAAATGGCGGAGCTCAACAAAAGACGTCAATCCCTTTTATCTGTCAAAAGTAAACCATCCAACAGAAACGTCCGGCGGGAGGGCTGGAGGGGCTGTAGCTCCCCCCCTCCTCCGGACGCTGAAACATTGTATTTTTTTCATCAGAAAAGAGCAATGTTTTTTTTCCTCTCCTAAAACTGATCTGGCCATGTCCAGTGTCCCCAAGTTTAATAGAAATACAAGGTCAGCCCATCATGTAATCGGGCTTGCTAGAATTGTCAATTTGATTTATTGTACCGACTGCTGAGCTAGACAGGCAGATTTTGACAAAACAGGCAACCTCTTTTACTTATGACGTCACTATTGCTAGAATTTTCAATTTAATGTATCGTACCGACTGCTGGGCAAGAAATACAGATTTTGACAAAACACGCAATCCCTCATTTACTATGACGTCAATATTAAAAACGTGGTAGAAGTCAAACATCAGTTGTACATGCGTTAGGGTATAAACTTGTATTTCTATTTTTAATTCTTTTTTAAATTAAAAATAAGGCTTCCCTTGTTTATAACTCTTTTAAAATATGGTTGTTTAATTTTGAGGGCCATATTTGATCATTTTACTGCATATAATGGACAAATTTTCAGTAAATCTTCATGAAACTTATCATAAAGCCATTCATAAAAACTGATATTTGAGCTAAATCAAATTAACAGATACTGAAAATCATGTAAAATGTCTAGATATGAACAATTAGTTATTTTTTTATCTATTCGGGACGAGAAAAATACGACAATTATAGAAAAATATCTTATTCTTTTCATTGTAATTGTTAATTTTTATCTGAAATATAGAAATAAGATAGTATAACAACGTAATATCATAATTTTAATACATTTGAAGGTTTAATATATAATAAAACTAGGCGTTAGAGATATTAGAGAAAAGAGGGTTTTCATTCTTATTAAACTTGGTTGTTTAATTAAGCCATCTTCAAAATGGCCGACATCAACAATGTTGACGTCATAATAAAACGCTCTATATGAGACAATTCTTTTGCACTTCTGTCAAAATAAGTTCAGGGCAAAAGAAGATCTCGCTCCTTATCTTCTTCATTAATCACTTCCATGTTCACTGAATAATTATTTATAGAATATGTTGTACAAGTTGCAATGTCTGTACAAGTCTCAACTTGCATAAGTGAATCATACAAATTGCAATTATTTAATTACAACATTGGTCTTTCTAATGCCCAACTATTAATATTATGATTACTTTAATTTTGATTTATTCAAATGAGATGGTTATATGTACTAATGAGTAATATAACGTTGGACATTTGAACTTTATAATGTGTCAGAAAATACTTATAATTTAGACATTTGTATTAGAATAGTCGAATAGTTGTCACCATTAGTATATTGATCCTTCATGGAATATTCAATTTTTGCATGATCCTCATCCCAAGTACTTTAAACCCTTTGTTTAAAATTATTCATCTCATTTTTTTGTTGCAACTTGTACAAAATCGCAACTTGTACACAATATATACAAGAAATCCTAATATCATATTTCTCCTGTTAGCGGCTCACGCCTTCTCCATCCTCCTAATCAAACGTACGCATCTTTTGGCTCCGCAGTTGCTTACCCTAGAGGAGCTCCTGGAGCACACTCACATTTTCTTGTTTATCATGTATTTGTTATATTTCGAGGAGCAACAGTTGTAAATTATTTGTGATTCGTGCGGGTGGCTGTGTTTCTCATCGTCGTCAAATATCATTTATTTATTTGTTAATTGATATTATATTAAAGTGTGCTGCTACCATTGGTGCGCCTAGTCCATCATTATCTTTTGAAATAATTACGAATGTATAATTAGGTAAGAGAGGAGGGTGTTGATAATTGATAGATTCCAGGGATGTAGCCGTAGGAGTCCAATCGAATTATAATCTACGTGGTAACTACTAACTAACTAAGTAATTAATTATTATTATTATTATTAAATTATATATTGCTCTGGATTGTATCATGCTTAATTTCTCTGATAATTGGATCCTCCTCCTATTGCGTGAACATCCCTATTGATAATTGTTGGCACAAATGACTCTATTTAATATTGCTGGTTTTACTCGGCCTTTGTTCTATGTCTATGTAAGCCTCATTATAACCAGACTATAAATGATTGTTATATGGAAGTATAATTATATGAGTCAATCCTCCGTTACTTTGAGTCCTCCTATTCATTTTGTATCATTTCTAATCGTTTTAAAATAAGACTGTGCTAGAAATACTTTTGAACTAAATGTATAAAATTAGAACCCTTCTGTTTTAATGGATAATTAATATATATTATGTATAACGATGGTTATACCATCCATCTTTTTATTTAATATATTAATAATGTATACCTTTGATCATTACTCAATCTCATGAGCAAGCTCACAGTGGATTTTGTAAGTTTGCACACAGTAAAGATTTTATATAGAATTGAGGACCGGAGGTTGGACCAGGCCACTCTATGTTCTTAATGTGCTTCTTCTTGAGTCACTTTTTTTGATGCGTTAGTTATGTATTTTGGCTAATTATCGTACTGGAAGACCCATTACACGGTCCATTTTTAGTGACCTGCTCTGAGGGAAGAGGTTTTCGCCAAAGATTCCATGTAGGATGGACCTCTATTCTCCCTTCGATCATTTTATACCCTTGTCGTGTTGTAAGAGCCATTTTCAGTGTCCTATCCTGAGGGAAGGAGGCTGTCGTACCAAATTTCTCGGAGGATGCGGTGAAGTTGTGCATTCAGTGAAACACTCCCAAAAAATAATGTTTCCACCCTAATGCTTGACGGTGGGGCTGATTTTCTTTGGTTCATACTCCGCATTTTTCTACCTACAAACACTTTTTCATTGTTCATATAATGCCTCTTACTCTTAAAATAAGTCTTAACAATAAAATTATAGACCGTTCTTTTCTTTATGAGTGGCTAAAATTACATAATCGACAAGGGATCAAATACTTAAATGCTCCAACTACAGCCTGTGGACCCTTTTAAAATATATGAGATGGGTTGAGATATCCAAGAATACTATTTATACTTGAAAACCTTCTATCTTATTTATGAGACTTAATTCAGCCCCGATCATATGACTCCATATAAATAAAATACATTGGTTTATAATTCTGTAATTTTGACCATGAATGATTACTACTTTAAATACAATATGCGGCGTAGCCAAAGTATTCAACTGAATAAATTGTAGAGATAGGTTAGTTCAAATTTATTGCTGTTTACCGTTTACCGTAGATATACATGTGAAAATAAGGTAAAGAACACGGTCATAAATTTGGGTATATGTGCTACTATAGCAGATTCTGATTACTAGTTATGTATGAAAATATTTATCAACAATTCTGTTCATTTTTGAACATTTCATAAATTTTAGAAGACTAACTTCTGCAATTTCTTCTTGATTATTTGATATCTTTCATACGAGAGTACAGGACATCTGTTTATAAGATGGTCTGCACTCAGGGATTGCATTTATATTTTTCCATTTACTCTGGTGGGCAAGAAATAGCCCGTGACCTATGTAAGATTGTACTAGAAGTTTCATCTTCTCACGTTCAAGTTTGATACTCTTTGGCATTGGCTCTTTGAGCATCATGTGTGTATGTTTCATACTTTGGTCTTCCTTTGTAGAAGAAACCACTTAATCAAGATTGAAATGCTCAACAATTAGCTTTTGGTTTTGAGTCTTAGTGTCTATTTTAGCTAGGTAATCTGCAAATTCATTTCTTGTCATATTATCATGTCCTTTGGACCCTTCCAGATATATAATTTTCTCACTTTTTCCTCTGTTCAATATTTCTTTGCACTTTTTGACTTCATCACTAATTGTAGTACGGGGATTGAGAAATGCAGCAATTGCTAAATGAGAATCTGATCTAATTATAACCGTTCTTATCGGTTTATTTACATTTCAATGATTGTAAAATATCAATAATTCTGCTTAAAAGACCGATGCCTCGTAATTTATAGAGATTAATTGATGATAATTATTCGTCGACGAGTACAAATACATATAATCCAGATTACATTTCGAGAAAAATCATTCTTGCTACTTTAGTGCTGATGGATCACGTATTACGTACAATATTAACATTCAATAGCGTATTTTCTAATGAATGAATTTATTATTCGTTAAGAGTTGAAAAAATTAAAAAAGTCTTGTTAGATGTGTGACCCGTCAATACAAAAGCAAGCTAGAGTTATTTTTCTCAAAATAAGGGCCGTCCGCAGGGGGTGCGCTGGAGGGGATGTAGCCCCCCCCCACCCATATTACAGAATTTTGCTTTTTACTTGAAAATGTAATATTTGAAATTAATTTAATCCGGAATTTTTTTCCAAAAAATTAAATTTTGTATGTACACCCGTGGATTTTTGAATTTTTTGGGTGTTGCAATGGATTTTGCAATTTTTTCCCCAAAAATTCCATATATGTAATTTGATTTTTGAAATGTTTTTCCCAAAAATTAAACCTTTTGTGAACACCTATAGATTTTTGTATTTTTTTGAGAATCGTTATGAATTTTCGAAATTTTTTTCCCAAAAATTTAATATTTAACTTAATTTTTTTTTTTTTTTTTTTGGGAATAGCTGTAGATTATGAATTTAAAAAAAATTAATATATGAAATTTAATTCTAAAAAAAAAAAATTCAATTTTTTTTTTTTTTTTCAGAAAAATTTTATTTTTCAAATCTTGTTTCTAAATTTTTTTTTGTTCATTGATCCAAAAACAAGGTCTTCAGCCAATTTCTGCTACCACTTGGAGCTCAGCATCTATTCTGAGGACGGATATATTAACTAAAACATGTTCTTTGGGTTCAATTAATAGTTAATAAACTTGTTTCCTAGTTCACCCAGGATCCTGCTATGGACCTCAATATTTTGTGTGTTAAAATGGATAAATAATAACGGTTGGATCAATAATTGTTGTGTACAAGTGTTACTTAATTACAACATTGATAGTTTAAATATCATACTTTTAATTAATACTATCATTTCATTTTGATCTATTGAACCACTATGGTTATGTATAATTTATGAGTAATATAACTATGGACTTTTCACATTGTGTCAAATCATGCTTATATTTTAATAATTTGTATTACTAAAGCACAATTAAGAAATAGATAATCCATGAAATTATTCAAATAGTATATTATCCTCATCCAATGTACTGTAAATCCTTCATTTATTCTACCGAGTGCTCCATTAACATCTGAACACTTAGAATTTTAAACTTCAACAAGATATACTTTTTAATTTACAATACTATTTCAACAAAATTATTATTATAAATAGATGTGCGTCTGAGCTCGCTTAATCATTAATGTAGCCATCCTTAGTGACAATGATGGCTTCCAGGCGGTGGGGGAGTACCTGACACCTACAGCGGATGTAGTTCTCTTTCATGGTGTCCCAGTGCTGACGGGCATTGACATTGAGGGCCTTGGTGTTTGGATGACATACACTGCAGGCCTTCCCCTTGACATTCAACCAAAGGTGTGGTTGAGGGGTTTGGCATCAGGGCTGTAGGGGCAGGGGGTTGATAACTCTGGGCAGTCTGGTGTGTAACCCCGAGATCTCTTGCATGGACTTGAGAGGATTGGCCTGGGCTGTTCTTTTTAACTCCTCCAGGTCGAGTTTGGCCTTTTTGACAGAGCCTTTCTTCCTCTTGAACGTTTCGGACTTACCCACGGCGTAGACAGTGGTCTTGGAGACGCATGCATTTTCTAGGAGTGCGCGAGAGGATATTCCTTGATATACGTTTAAGCGTCATTTTCTTGACTTCTAGAGAGCTCAAGTTTGTTTCGTTTTGTAACTAATGGCGTATGCTTTAATATATCGAAAATTGAACTCATTTCAATCACTCAGCCTTCATTAATTATTGAATTAGTAAGTGTTCAGATTTCAATGGACCACCCTGTATGAAGTAAAATGATAAATTGGGATTTCTCCTTTTCTTGATCTTTTGTGGAAGATTGTTTTTATGTTGATAGACCACATGTGTACTTAAATGCACCTGCAGCCTCAATTTTGTTATTATTCCTTGTGTATAATATAATATGTCTTTGCTCAGGTAATGTAGTCTGTACTCACGGATCGTAAAAATAATGGAATACGTATTTACAATATATTTCCGGTCCCTTTTCCCCTACACCCTCGAATTCTATGCTCAATCAAATGAATGATTTTTTGTTAAGTGACAATGATGTGTATAGTGGCTCGTGTCAAAATATAAGTATGATGTCTTTAAATACACTTCAAGTAGTAACACAAAGTATTGTTATGAAAATAAGGTGTAATTTTTAGTTTGCCCTTTTTTTGGAATTGGTAACTTGAAGAATGAATTCTCTATTCCTCAGCTGTTATCATTATGCATTACTATTGTTGTGTCGATCCTTATTTAGGACTGAAGACTGCAGTCCCCCTTCCAGCTCAGTTTTATTTGAATTTGTAAAAAAAAATTCCTAAAAATTTAATTTTCTGTGAATAGCTATGGATCTTTAAAATTTTTCTCCGAAAAATTTAATATTTGAAATATTTTATACAAAGTTTTATATTTGGAATTTAATTTTAGAGTTTTTTTTCCAAAAAAATTCAGCTTTTTTCTAACAGCTTTTTATTTTTGATGATTTTTGAGAATAGCTATGGATTTTTATAATTTAATTTTTTCTGCCTAGTTGTTAATTTTTGAAATTTTTCTACGAACAATTTAATATTTGAAATTTTTTTACAATATATTTTTATTTGAAATTTAATTTAAGAATATTTATATCACAAAAATTCATTTTTTGTAAACAGCTCTGAATTTTTGATTTTTTTTTCTAAAAATTTAATCTTTTGAGAGTAGCTATGGATTTCTGGAATTTTTTAAGAAAAAATTTAATTTTTTTTTTAAATCTGGACTTTGGAATTTTTTTGACAAACAAATATTTTTTTAATTTTTGAAATTTTTTAAGAATAGTTGTGGATATTTGAATTTTTTTTCTAAAAAAATTGTGGTTTTTTTTTTTTCTCCATAAAGTTGTAATTTTCGTTTTTTTTTTCAAAAAATCCAAAAGCCAAGCCCCCTGAGAGTTGAGGATCAACATTGCAGTAATTCTTTCCTATATCTTTGTTTATTTCCTTCTCCATTACATCTTCTTAGAACCGATCCTATCAGCCTTAGGTACCAGTCTTTCCTACCGACAGTACTTTAAAACTGATTAAGAAAAGAAGAAATAAAGTTGAGTCACGTAATCAAGGACCGAACTTGATAAGTATATTCAGAAATTTGTCACACTTTGAAAGACTTATCACATGTCAAATTTGAGGACATTTAAACGTATTTTGGAGATTCCCCCAATTCACTTGAAACTTAATTTATACACATTTGATTGGTTTAAAAATAAATAAATTATTACCAAATATGATAAGAAATTTTGTTCCGGACTATAAAAGCTTGTGTTACCGGTAATTTTACCATCTGCATTTTTCCTGCTGGTAATTTTGACTTGAGGAGATTTTGCCGCATGCCATATTTGTCGCCTTTTTATGTTTTTATATTATCGGTTCAAACTCTACTGTTGCATCTCGATCTGATTAATTAAATAGCTAGGCGAAGAAAAAAAAAATAGTGATGAAATAATTAATTCAACAATAATGTTCGAACCGATAATATAAAAAAAATAAAAAGGCGGCAAATATGTCAAGCGGCAAAATATCATCTAGGCAAAATTACCAGCGGCAAAATTGTAGGTGGCCAAAATGCTCCAGACAAAATTACCTAGAACCAAAAACTTGACTGGTACAGGGTGCCACTACATAGCATTTTTTCTTTTTTCTAAAAGGCAACAAAGCAAGTTTTTTAAATCATTGTGATGGTATAGATTGAATTTGTTCTTTTACAGAGTTTTAAAAGATAGGTGACATTAGTGTTGTGCCAGTCCTTATTAATTGGACCCAATCCAGTCTTAGGCCCAGTCATATCAGTCCTTGGAACTGATTAAGAATGTCTGCCTTTTGGAGTGTTAGTACTAGAACTTATTTGAAAAGAAGAAATAAAGTTAATAATTAATAATTTTAGTTCATTATATTTTCTGTGAATACCCATGGATTTTTGAAAATAAATCCAAAAATAAAATTATTTTTGGATTTATTTTGACAAACAAAATCTAAAAAACAAGCCCTCCCCCCTCAAAAATGTATATCTATTATCCTGCGGATAATTCGTTCCTTATTAACCTTTAATGAATTTCCCAGTTTATCTGGGGCACCCTGTAGTGCCCTTCAGATGTCATATATATTTATACAATAATAATTTTAAATGTATTCTATTTTGCACGAAAATCACATTCATTTTTCTTTACTTTTCAGAAATTATTAAAAACGGCTTCCTCCTCCCTTCCTATGAAAACAACAAAATACCATTGAAACGGAACGGAATTAGTTACTCTCCCACCACGCCCATCAGTCATCATGCCTAAATCCATAACACACAACGGATATATCCTTCCCTCCTCTAATGCGAATGGAAAAAGATATCAAACATCAAAAGAGTCCAAGCGTTGTTGCAATCGACGGTCCATTCTTTGCTGCAGCAGCGTGTTCTGCATTCCAATATTAATCCTTGTTGGACTGCTTTTGGCCCTAGTGTTTAATGCTTTCATGATTGTGGATCCATTTGAATTAAATACCAGTATTATACAAGAGACTGGAGGTCTTCCATCATATGTTCAACCTAGTAATGACGTACGCTACGACAGAGCTAAAAGACTTAGTGAGGCTCTCAAATACAAAACTGTCTCCTATGGAGAAAATGATTCTGAGACAGGGGAAATCCTTGAGTTTCATAGTTTCCTTCAAAAATCATTTCCACTCCTCTATGATAGTCCTCATGTGACTGTCGAACGTGTTCATACCTACAGTCTTCTCTACAGAATTGAAGGAAAGGATCCTATTGGAATTAAATATCCCTATTTGCTCTGTGGACATCTTGATGTTGTTCCTGAAGGGAAGAACTCTTGGTCTCATCCACCATTTGAAGGATATATAGGACCAGGAAGTGAGCTGGATGATGAAGGAGATGAGGACTATGTTTGGGGCCGTGGTGCACTTGATAATAAAAATGCAGTTATGGGCATTATGGAAGCCCTGAACCTTGCTCTGGCTGAAGGGAATAGACCCAAAAGAACCGTCTATATTGCGTTTGGTCATGATGAGGAAGTTGGAGGTAGACGAGGCGCCAAGTACATTTCAAAACGACTCGAGGAATTACTTGAATCAAATGGGGAATCATTACATTTCATCCTGGATGAAGGTACTTTGATATTGGATAAGTTCTTTTCTGCAATTGAAAGCCCTTTTGCTTATATCTCTGTTATGGAGAAAGGAATGCTTGATCTAGAGTTGAAGGTAAGAAAGTTGTTGTTCATATTCAGTTCTTTGTATTGATGATATTTTTACTATTCATAGGTTGAAGGCAATCAAACCCATTCATCATTTCCACCTTACGAAACACCTATCGGAATACTCAGTGAAGCCATGTCCAATTTGGAATACAATGAACAGCCAGCACGCTTTGGGAACGGAATCGAAGAGGAAATGGTCAATTACCTTCGTCCACATTCAAGCTTTGTTGGAAAATTAATTTTAGGAAACTTGTGGCTCTTTCGTCCTCTTATTTCCTATATTGCAAGCCTCAATCCTACTACAGATGCACTTCAACGCACCACAACTGCACTCACAAAATTTGATGCAGGAGTAAAGAACAATGTTATTCCTGGTGTAGCTAAAGCTATCGTGAATCATCGGATATATCAGGGAGAAGACTTGGAAACCGTCTTACAAAGGGACATCGACACTATATCCAATGAGCGCGTCACGATCAATGTATTACACCATGTTGATCCTTCTCCTGTATCTGAATATGGAAATGATCATGTACCTTTTCAAATTTTAGGTAATTTTGACCTCATAAATAGAGATGTGAAAATTGACGAAATCCTCGTGAACATATTATAAAAATTATATGCTAGGGTGGCGTCGGAACTTATTTTGACTATTGTGCCCACCCCCCTACTTAATCAGACTTTTTATTGTAATCGCACACAAAAAAAAACAAAAAAACAAGACAATTAGTAAGAATTACTCTGATGTCCAACAAGCATTTAAAATTATAGCTGCAACAAATCCTCAAGTTTACTCTTCGTCTTCCATGAGCACATTCAAAAATAATAAGAACAACAGATGTGAATAAGAACAATTATTATTTAGATTACCAAGTCCGAAAAAAGAGCAAGCTAAAACATACACAGGATTTACACCTTCCGTCTTTTCAAAGTTGTTCAAACATATTCTTTTCTTTTTGATTTACACTCACGAGGATTAATACAATTTTTACATCCCTTCACATAGTATTTAAATTATTCTTCCATGATCATACACTCTTTATTTTTTTTTACAAATATAGCAAATGCAGTCAAATCCGTATATCCAGAAACTCTAATAACCCCTGGACCCATGGTTGGAGCTACGGATTCTCGACACTATTTGGATCTGACAAATAGTATATATCGATTCTCTCCCTTTATTGTCACATCAAAAGAATTTACTCGAATCCATGGGATTGATGAAAATCTCAGTTAAAAACTATAATAAACAAATAGAATTTTACTATACCTTGATGGACTTTGCGGATCGTACGCTCAATGCAACAGTCGAGGCAGAAACTGTGACAGAAGAAATCCCTATTCAAGAAAACAGGAACGTGACATCTTCCTCTGTTGAATGTTTAGAAGATGAAGAGGGGTGTAAGGACTACGAGCTTACTGAGAATGAATAATTTTAATAATTAATCTATTTTGTGCTATTATAATTAATGAAATGACTCACAGCTGTTGTTTTTATTACTTGTTTATTACTTGTAAAAATCATTGGTGTATATATAAAAAAAAGTATATTAATTACTATAGACGGAACAAAAAATTTATATAACTATATACATTGAAAAAAGTTTTTTATGAGACAGTTGATCCATTTAGAGGAAATTATCTTTATTAGTGTCTACGCTTTATTTGTTATAATGTCACTTTTAAATTCGTTATATTATAATAATGTTAATTAATTATTATTGTTAGTAATAAAGGCCAAGTCTATGTTTAGGCTTAAATGACAAATATATAATATATGCAAAACTATTTTTCTTGCAAGTTGGAAGCTAATTATTCCTCGTAATAGAAATCGAAAATTTTCACTGACGTCATGAATTGTATCATAATTGAAGGAGACACCTTCCTGAGGAGTCAAAGTAGATATTTGAACTACATGAAATGAACTAATTTCTAATAAATCTTTATTACCAGGGTCGTCCGTTGGGGTGGGTTGGAGGGCTGTGCCCCCCCCAATAAAGGAATTGTTGCTTTTACTAGAAAATTTAATATTTGCACTTTTAAAAAAAAATTAAATTAATTTTTTGTTAATAGCTTTGGATTTTGGGAATTTTTTTCCTAAAATTTTAATTTATTTTATAAAATCAAGTCCTTCCCAAAAACAAACAAACAGATAAAAATATATATAAGTCTGCGGACGCCCCTGATTACACTCCATCAATTAGCTTCAAGTGTTAATTAAGAACTAACATCGACATTGAATACTACTACTTGATGTAGTATATGATAAATACTGATATTTGAATTAAATCAAAGTAATATGGACTATATATCACTCAAAATTCTTAAATTTGTAGAAAATTTGTTATTTTTTGGTCGATTAAGGATGAAATAAGTTGGATAATTGGAGAAAAATATCTTATTCTTTCCATTGTAATCGTATAATTTTTATCTACAATATGGAAATAAGATTATATAACGATATAATAACTTATTTTTAGTGGATACTGGAGTATATATGCACGGGGTTTGCCGGACATTAAGAAATTAAAATTTAATTCTGAACTCTTCATCTTTATATAGAAAAATAAATAAATAATTATTCTCGTCTCATGTTATGTGTCTTTTAGCCACTTTAAAAAAAAAGAAGATCGACACGGTTTGCCCGGCGTTGCCTAGACATTAAGAAATTAAAATGTATCTCTTAACTCCTCTGGTTCATATAACGTAAAAAAATATATATCATAAAATTTTAAGATTGATTCTGGCTCCATGTTGTGCGCACTTTTTTTAACCCTTTAATCCATTGCTCGACCGTTTGGTAGAGTACATTTTGAGTCACCATATCTTCAATATGTCCATAGAAATATATTTTCTTTTAGTTCAATGCATAAAAAATCATGCACGTTTGAGTTAGGCCTTTACAAAATAAACCCCTTTGGGGTCTGTTAAAAAACAACATTGATTGTTGTTGTGTTTTTGGTGAGGACGTTAAAGGGTTAAAGAATGAGATGAGTAGATTTGCCCAGCGTTGCCAGAGACAATAAGAAATGTAGACCTTAGTATTTTAAGAATGATTCTCACTGTATGTTTAACAGAATAAAGGCATATATAAGAAAAATAATTAAGTTAACCCATCGCTCGCTTATCCTTCATATTATTCTCAAAAATCCTTTGTCTTATTCACTCTTCTATTAATCTCCTTTTTTTAAAAGACTGCAAAGATCCACATCTCACATCCAGTGAGAATAATTTTTAGAATTTTACGGTTTTTATTTTATATTTTATATGAAATAGTAAGTTGTTAACCCAAAAATTGGTTTTTAGAAAAGCGTTATTTGAAGACCGCCATGGCCTTCAAGACCAAAATAATTCTTAGCAGAACCGTTTCTGGAGCCATAAAAAGCTACATGAAATTTTTTAGCAAAATATATAAATTGGTTTGGCCGTGATTCCCAGACACGCACACATACATTCACATTTAATTTACAGGTTAGTGTCCTATGTATATATAATAAAACTAGGTATTAGAGGGTTAACGTTTTAATGGACTTTTATTTGTTGGTCCTATGTTGACATCCAATTGATCATTATTTTCCTTAATTTGAATATAAAAAAAAGGGTTTTCATTGTTATAAAACATATGTTGTTCAGGCCAACAATGCTAACGTCACGTAAAAATACTTTATAGTTTAGTCTAAAGCATTAAAAGTCTAAATAGGCTCAAATCAATTTTAAACTATAATGTTTATTTATGTTTTATTCTAAACACAAATTTTTTTTTATTCATTTTACAAATGTGTAAATATTTTATTTTTTTAGTGCGTGTGTGCATGTGTGAATAAATAAAGACCTATTTGAAGAAGAAAAAAAAATAGGCTCAATGGAAAGAGAAGACAAGGCAGTTAAAATAATAATTAATCAATACAACATGTATCTCAATTATGTTCACATATTTACACACCCTCGATCAAAAAATGAATAGGTTTGCTACATAAGTTTTGGTTCTTCTTGGCTCTTTGGGGCCTTAATAGACTTCTTGATGTTGTAGGCAGTCCAGATGGAGATGCCAACAGTCTTTGCAACCTTCTTGAAAATAACATTAGACGAGAAAAGTTGGTCACTCTATAATATAATAAATCCAGGATATAAAGACAGTCATTGACTTCATCACAAAGGGAATTATGTAATAAAATTGGATATGGTACTCTGTAAACAGATGTAAAATCACATATACTTATATAATTATGGAGTGTTAATGAATTCATTTCTAACAGTCAGTCATTATTTCATCATCAGAAATCATGAGGTATTGTATTATGATTATTTTTCAAACAATCCCATAAATGGTTGAGTAAATGAGGCCATCATTTTGCGGTTTACAAAGTACATTATGTAGTTATTATTATCATATCTTTGTGAGCTCTAAAAAGCTCAGTCAAACATAGACTCATTGTTTGTTAGAATCATGGAATCAAAATAGGATTTTTCAATGAGTATATAGTCATGTTGCTAACCTTTAAGAGCTAGGTAGGAGTGGATCATCAAATTATTCTAATTACAGCACTGATCTATAACACAAAAACATCTTTGAAGTTAGAGCCCATTTTTGAACATCTACAAAAATCCCATATTACCCCATGCTCAGTGTAATATCGAAGTTGCATGAGTATAAATGAATCTAAATTGGTTGATTGTTTTTATTTAAATACTGTTAACATAATGATGTAGAAACAAGGTATATTAGGGTATCCTGTATAAGTTTGAGTCACGTGATACTTTCTCCTTCTATCTCAAAATTGGAGACAGCGACAGAGGATGGTTGAAATTAAATTCTCGCAACCTTTTATTAATAAGTAAATAACTTTGGTGCACTAAGTGAAAGAATGCAAAGTGAAGTCAAGAATATTTGAACGGACGAAGAGAAGGATATTATTCGGATAATTAGCACTTTGAAGGGTTACGAAATTAAATGGAAGGTATCATTATGTATAAGAGCCAAATTCACAACCTCTTCCAAACTTACACAGGTTAACCTAATATTATGTACAAAAATCCTATACCTTCTAATGATGTTTGACAAATCAATGCAAAAAAGCATATTCCAGTACCTTTCGATTTATTTTTCTTGTCACTGATTAAGTTGTGACTTGACTACAGCATTTTTCTGGGGAAGGCTTCTTTGGAGTTAGAGTAAGAATAAATGTTAGCGTTTGCTTCCCCCTGCCTGCCTTTGTTTCTTGGGCATATTACGCCATTTAGCAAAGTATTAGCTTGCGACACTTATTTGAATGCCACTCAAAATTATTGAGCGGGAACTTGCATATTGTTTTAGATAACAACAAACATTTTAGCAGTGCGATAAAATCGCTCGAATTTTCGCCCATTTATAAAAGTTTTTTATTACTTTTTCTGTTACTACTTCTGCTTAGACTCAGCTATCCCTTCCCCCAGAGATACGTCCAGCTCTTTCATTTCTGGAGATACAGTTGGAAAATACAAAATCATTTTTCGAACTGAAATGTGATTTTTTTTCTTATTTAAATGTAGTAAATTGACATAAGATCTACAAATCTCACTTAAGCATAATTTCAAAAACATTAGAAACCTGTTTACAAGCTGAATCTAATTTTAAGGAATGACTGGATGATACTGCACGAAACCTTCTAAATATATGTCCCCTAAGACAGGGATTTCACAACTTTTTGAACCCAAGGCACATGAAAAGATAAATAAAAATTTATTGACACACTTACTTTGGTTAAACCAATCATTTGGATTATTATAAGCTTTTGCAAATAATATATGGTTGTCAGGAATCGTAGGCACACTTGAACTTGCAATATATTCAATTTAATTGCATTCATAAATTGTCAAATTCGAATACAGCTGTAAAAATGAGTGCCGTTCATTTTTAATTGAGCAAGAGTGATTTCTGGAGTGGACTGATGCTCTAACATCTAGTACGTCGTCTCATATAACCCCAAAGAGATATTTCAAATATTTTAGTATCTAACTAAAAAAATCATCATCTTAGAAACAAATGCTTATTACCACATACATACCACATCTATATTGCATTATTCCATGTTTGAACGATTAGACTGAATTTAAAATGGCTGAAGAATGACGTCATTTTCTGTCACATCTAAAAAAATAGTCATTCCAGAATGAATTATATTATATATATTAAAGTGTTTCATATTACTCATGGCCTCATATTACCCACTTTTCCCCTACTCTATTTGTTTACTTTAACTAAACTGACACAAGGTTGCAAGATGTCCTATATTAGCATGAACGTCATATTTAAGTTTATTTACATCTACACTCTATATGCGGTAAGTAGGACTGACTATAAATGTAGAAACCTTGGAGCAAGAATATAAATCAAATCTGTAAAAATATTGATATCCCTTTTAAAAATACTTCTCTAAGTCATCTTTCTTTGATAAAAGGTTTATATTTTAAAGAAGAACATATTACAATCCGTCAATTTCCTTTATATAATATCCAAAACGAGAATTAAATGGATTATCTTTTTTTTTTTACTACGTTAGAAAACAAAATTTATTAGATCCAAGGATTCGCCTTAAACATTTTAGCCTTGTAGGTTTCCGCTTGTGAACATTGTTAAAAGGACAATTATTTCCTCCTAATCAATAGAGCTGTATAAAATAAGTCTTGGAAAGCGGGAGCAGTTTTTTCTCGTTGGCAATCTAAACAGAGTTTTCATTTACCTAAGCTCATTTAAATTTAATTTACTTGATCAGTAAACAACTTAGTATAAATTAATAACTAGAGCGTGTGCTCGTGAAAGACGGAGGGTATCAATGAGGGTCTGCTCAGAAGTTATTAGTAGTGATGAAAATCGTGTGTATTTTGGGCATGCTAAAGAAAAAACAAATTGTAAATCAAGATGGTAACCCTGACAATTTGAAGAATGTTTTAGAGGAGAGTAGCTTAGCTGTCGTAACGTTTCATGATACCAATTGTAATCAGCTGTGACGAAAGGGGGAGAAGGAAATAAACAAGGATATTGCCAAAAATTATTCCGATGTTGATCCTCAATTCTACTCCGAGTCCAACAAGGACTGAGTATTATAACTCCGCAACAAATCGAGCAGACACCAGTGTTCAATCAGGTTTTGAATATAATTGAATCTATTTAGGAAAGGAAGTTCACTTCTCCGGACAACAGGAAAGGAAAAGAATAAACATTCTTCCAATTCCAAAAAACGGGCCAGCTAATAAATACAGACAATTTACATCATTAGTTAAAAGTGAAAGTCCTTGGTGACTCAGAGTAGAATTGAGGAACGATATCTGAGTAATTCCTTGTTATATTCAGAGTGAGGTTTGTGTGTATTTCCTTGATCTCACGGCGGCTTGGATTCTTAATTTATGATAATGGCCAAATAAGATTTTAGCCCAACTTTTCTAATGAACACATACATACCTTGGTAGTATTTTGGTAGATAAAAAAAAATCTATCATCAAAACCATCTTACCCAAAAAATTACTTTTTCAATCCTGAATGGGCGATTTTTCTAACGTATTTTCAAAGTAACAAGAAAAAAAAACTCACGAATGTCATGATCGTTTGTCCTTTTATACTTGAAGCAATAGCTTTATAATATTTTAAATTTATAAAGTATATTTTAAAGGTCATATAAAAGGTCAAGGGTCACAAAAAGGTCAACTTTAAAAAATATATACTGTATTTAGCGTGTTTACTACATAGGATGTCCCATTTTTAGTTAATTCGATCTTATGTCGTATAAAAATAGTTTCATGTTCATATTGAATGTCAAACGTGACGAAAAGGAGTGATCTATTTTTAGGTCTACCTGTCAATTCAATTTTTCTGTTGAATATTGATCAAAAAGTTATGTTTGGAAAGTTACAGTTTTCAAAAAATGTTTTTGTTACCTTTATAGTAGTTTGAAAAGTAATTTTTTTAACGACACTCTCTATTTTGAAAGGGATTCAGAAGTTTCAATTGTAAAGCTATATTGCTGAATTTCAAAAGTTTCATTATTTTTTTTTTCAAGTGATACAAAAGAACATCTTCCGGATTTTTCAACTCGTAAGATCGCAATATAATTTACTGGGATAAGGAAGCACACGTGGAGGGTCGATAACAAAAACTACGTTGGTACAAATATACCCAAAACGGAAGTTGAATTAGCAGTTACCTTCAAAATTATGAGTCCCTATTTTTTAACATCAATTACACATTTTCATTGACTTAATGCATCTAATATTGAAATATTGTAGAAAAAGGGTGCGAGGAATGGTTCTATTATCTGGGGCGACTGCCGGTTTATATTATATCTATCTGTATATTTTTTTTAGGGTGGGGGGGGGGTGATTTAGGATTTTTTTCCAAAAAAAATCCAAACTAGCTGTAATTGAAATATAAAAAAAGTTGAAAAAACAACCACCCTAGTGGTCATATTTGACTGAAAAATAAGTAGATATTAGTTATAATTTTCTAATTTTAATTATTTTTAATTTTCCCGAAATAAATCCCTTTTCTTTATATGTTACATCAGCTGACAAAAACAACATGACAACATATCCATTGACCCCTAAATATCTAAAGGGATAAATTTATTTGAATGATCCCAAAAATAACAAGATCCTTATTCTATGATTTATGTAAAAAGTAACATTTATTTATGAATTAATATGTAATTTGTAAATTTGAGGACAAATGTATTGATGTTTTCTGAAATCCAATATCTTTTCAATTCTATTAGACATCATATTTTTTTTATTTTTTTCTGAGAATGTCAATGTTAAAACGTAGAGTATATTATGGACTCTTATTGGACTCCATAAAAATATTCAAGGACTTGGACGTATGAGAAAAGACTTGAGACTCGGATAAAGCTTACGATATAAGGACTTTTACCACATCTAGCAATTAGTACTTTTTTATTATATTAGAGAAAATAAAAAATGTTTTTCAAGGACCAATAATAATGACTGGACGGTACGTTGGAGAGGACCGATGCAACCCTACTAACAATGGTAGGGATATACCAGTTCCAAAATTTTGACGTCCCGTCCGGTTTCCACCAAATTTTTAATGATGCTACCCGAGCCAGAGTCAAAATCGTCTCGTGGCTCAATCTTTAATAAACGACACCTTTATTTATCTTTACTAGTGACTTAATCTTTTGTAAGCTGCTGTAGATTTTTGAATTTTGTTTACAAAAAATTTAATCTTTAGTGAAAAGTTAATGATTTTGAAATTTTTCTACAAAAAATTTAATATTTGATATATAATTAAAAAAAATAAAAATAATTATATAATTTTTTTTCAAAATACTTTATTTTTTCATTTTTTTCCAGAAAAATTCCAAATAACAAGCCCTCTACCCCCAAAAAAATATAAGCCTGCGGATGTCCTTGTTGATCCTTACCAGTAACTTTCATTTTATCAGGTCTAATTTATGCTTTCATTAAGTATAAATTAAGAATATTCACGTGTTTTAAATATATATAAATTATTAGGAAACGGATTCAACTTGTAAACTGAGATACTTTACTATCATTTATGCATTTTTTTTTTGTGAACAGCTGTGGATTTTTGAAATTTTTTGTCAATAGCTATGGATTTTTGAAATTTTTTCCAAAATATTTAATATTTGATTATTTTTGAAAAAAATAAAATTATTTTTTGTGAATAGCTGTGGAGTTTTGAAATTTTTTTACTCCTGTGCTTCTGGAAACGGAGATCAAGTACTTACGAATCAACATGGTAACACTGACAATTTGAAGAATGTGTTGGAGGAGAGAAAGAATAATACTCATGACGTTTCATTAGATCAGCTACAATCACCTGTGACAAGAGAGGAAGGAGAAAAAGATATAAACAAGGACATTCTCTGGAATTAATTATTAATGTCAATCCCCAATTCTACTCCGATTCCAACAAGGACTTACTTTTATAACTCCTCAACAAATCTTCAGTGTTACGCTCCTTCCTATATGAGCACACACGAACGTTCAAACAGGGTTTGAATATAATTAAATCCATTTAGGAAAGGATGTTCACAACTCAGGAATTAAACAATAATGACAACTACTAAGGAAAGGAAAATTCAGTCTTAAAATTACCAATTCCAAAGAAAGAAAAGAAAAACGGGCCAGCTAAAAAATTCAAAGGATTTACATCACTGAACATACGTATAGTACAACTTATTACTAGAGATAGGATCTTTGCAACAACGCAAGGAGAAGGGGTCCTTATGGTACCATTGATTAAAATAATGTTTTGATAATCAGTTCCATACCTTGTTATCATTTTGAGGTTATCAATAAAACTATTTGCTAAATAATTTAAATATTTTAAATTGAGGTAGAAGTTACGTTATACTCGTTATAATTAATTATGAACTTTATTCCCATGGCATTACTAAATTGTTAAAGGAAAAAAATAATAGAGTATTTCGAAATGTATTTGTAGTTCCAAAGAAAGGATTAAACAAGAAAGAATTATATAAATTATTAATAATAAATTAAAGTTAAATATACAAAACTAAACAAATAGATGGATCCAAATAATTATTAATAACGCAGCAAATGATGAATAAACAAAGTCAAACAAAATATATTTCCAAATTATTAATAAATGATAAATATACAGGGTAGGGCAGCCAAACGTTGATTGTTAATTAATGTTTATTTTCTCACTGCTATGAAAAGGATTAGTCATTATTTTTGAATATTCTGTTTCCACCGTCTTTTTTACATAAACAAACTACACTAATCATTTAGTAATTTCATCATCATGAGTGAACAACAAGCAAAAAATAGGCGCATCTCAGATCTCCTTAATGCTAGAGTGATGTGATGAAGATTACGGACATTGTTAAGTGCCCTAGGAGCCTGGTTTTTATTTTGTTTAAGGTGAAGGAAAAAAAAAAAAAAAATGGAGAAGACTTCTTTAGGATGTGAAGAAGTGGAGGGAATAATTAAAAAAGGGATACAAAGTTCTTGTTAAGTTTGTAGAATAATATAAAGGAGTATTCCACTAAGTCGATGAATTGTCTCGCCGACGACTTCTCTGTGGCTTCTAGGACCATCAGTAGTACTATATGGCACAATTTGGGATTAGTTTCCTTCACAAAGATCCCATGCCACCTTCTGATAGAGGGGCTGAAAGCCAGGAGGCTCGAGAGGTGCAAGAAAATCTTCACATGGATCAAGGCAAATGGATCAATTGTGGAAATTTTGTCCTTTAAGAAGATTTCACAGTTGATCAGTTTCACAACCGCTGGAACGCCCACTGGCTTGGAGAAACAAAAGGAGAGGTCCAAGGGGTTTGATCTACCAAATATCCAGCCAAAACAAAGGTTCTTGCGGTGTAGCTTCTGATGGAAAGATGATTACTCTGTTCTTTTACAAGGATGGACAGAAAATCGGCCATAAGGCCTACTATAAGGTGCTTAGGTGCACCATCTTGTCATGGCTAAAGACAAAATAATCGGAGGGTAACTACGTGTGAATTCTGGACGGCGCCCCCTCTCACACGTCCGCCAAGAGCCAAAATTTATGCTCAGATAATATGGCACGATTTTAGCCAAAAGAGATATATATAACCCCCTTCCTCACCAGCTATGAACCTACTTGACTGTTCTATGTGGATACTTTGGAGAAGGAAATCAAGAGGACCTCACACCCAAAGGTAAACTAATTGAAGTCCTTCATAGTGACTGCATGGGACAACTTGTCAGATGAGTTTGTGATCAGCTATTTTATGGTCTTGAGGCGGCGAAGTGTAAAGGTTGTGATTGATTATGAAGGTGCCTATATTGAGTGAAAAAGTGTTGCAAAAAGCTTGTCAGAAAGTTTTGTTAATATAATGTTTTTCCTATTATTGAAAATATAAAATTATTGATGTATTTTTTAAATCCTTCTATCGAGTTCACGTTTTGCTGCCCTGCCCTGTACAGTAAATAACAATAAATATTTAATAGAAAATAATATTATAATCAAATATTTCTTCTGTAGTAATCTTAATTTGAATAGCTGTTAGAATCCTACTTTTAATTTCTTGCATGGCGGATGTTCCTCCAAAAAGAATAAAACAGAAAAGTTAATTAATGTATTAAAATTTTTATTTCTTAATTGTTTATTTTAAATAGTAGACTAAGACTCCATAATGTGACAGTTCAGGCAGCTATTCATGACTTAATGTAGTTTTCTAATATGTCATCCTGGAGATTTAGAGGAATAGGTAATCAATTTAATTACGTCCAAGGATAAGACTCTTTATTAAGAACATTAAGAAAGCTGCTCCGGCCTTAATTAAGGTTTGTAACATAATAATGTTGATATAAAAAGCAACACCTAATTATATAGCTAAGCCTAAATCTAATACCCCGGCTGTTGAGACCATTTAGGCAGGTGTTCTAGCCTTTATTTAGTTTTCATAACACCATTTCTCGGAGCTTATAAGTCATTGATAATCTTACAGTAGTACTGAAGTAATAATGATTAAGTATATATATAATCATGTTTTATGACTAATCATTGAAAAATAAATACTTATTACTACAAATAAGTAATTTCAAAGTTCCATTTGAGAATTAGTAAATTTTTAATACTTTTTTCTGTTAGTCTTGATCAAAAATTTGGTATGGATGACTTTCAATATGCTGAAGATTCTCTCTACATCGTAATTTACTATGAGAGTGTTGCTATAAATTTAATATTCAACACTTGCTAGATCTTGGAATAAATAATATCCTGGACTTTCAGATAGGAATTTCTTCTATTTATTATAGAATGCCTCTAGCTTGATATAATGTCGTAGCACAGAGGTCAGGAACCACCGGTTCGGCGGTAAATTTTGATCGGCCCTCTATCTTATCATAGACTATCATCTAAATATAGGTATTCTATATCCACGATCACTCAGCAGCTATAGCTGTTTGTCCCTCTGTCATGCCACTATATAGCTGTTTGTCCCCTACTCTCCAAAAGGTTGCCGACTCCTGTTGTAGCTATTCAACGATAGGCATGCTAACATTTAAGGATAGGCTTCCTTCTATTAGTATTTTGAATGCCAATCACGTTGATGGAGGAGCTAGGAAATAACTGCCCAAAGTACCAATCAATAAAGCTGTAATTGATCACTCATGATTATCTTTCGTCTCATCGACAGCTACGTAAAAACATTCCCTTCTACTTTTTCTTTGATTTTGGAGATGAAATGTTGACCAATATCCTCCAATAATTAAACTATGATTCTTCCACAAGGGACGGGGTTACCTGTGTATTTCTCTATAAACTTGCTGTTGAAAGTAGAATGATCTAAAGGACTCTAGGGAAAGAGCAGTTAAGGGATAAATAAACAATTCAATCTAAAAACAAGGAAGACTATGTTCCTAACACTGACCTATAATGCCGTTTTATTATTGTGACGTAGTCGCCCTTCTTCTTCTCTTTTCACTAAGGGAAGACGGCCTATTCAAACTCGCTGCGTGTCTGGAGGAACATGTTGCAGCTTCTAATTTTAAGCCAATCAGAATTGAAAACTACTAAATCCTATCTTCCTTGCCTTGAGGGTCCACTCCTTGCCTAGAGTCCTTTAGGATGATCGACAGTGAGCAGGGATATGTTACAGGGGTTGAAGTATGGCTTGCTATACTTATATTCATCATTTACATTAATTTGACTTTTTTTTGTAAATATACACGCTCTTAATATGGGATGAGGATTATAGGTGGCATCTTACTCTAGCCGGGGGACTAAAAGAACACTTAATGCGACAAATCCGACATGAAATATGAGCTTCATTCGGTAAGTAATTCCAAATTGGCTATATTTTTCTTCATGGAACATTTCATTTTTTTTTTCAGGGATCTCATATAAGATCTGGAGTGATTGATAGTGATGAAAATCGTATGTATCTATAATGACCATATTAAAAAAAGAAACCGAAAATCAACATGTTAAACCTAACAATTTGAAAAATGTTTTGGAGGAGATCAGCTACAATCAGCTGTGACAAGGAGGGGGTGGGGGAGAAAATAAACAAAAACAGTGACAAAAATTACCCCGATGTCGATCAGTCAATGTAAATAGACGACATAAAGGTCATATCAACTTTATATCATTCAGCCCGGAGGTAAATAATTTAGGTTATAAATATAAAATTAGCAATATTTGTACAATTTGGAATCAATTCTCTTTTTTTGCCGTAAATAAAGTAAAAATTGAGACTCGCATAACAGGCTGTACATATAAAAATAGATTTATGAACGAATCGAGATTTTAATAAAACGGAGATACACTGTGCATTGAGCAATACAAGTCTATTCTATGTTTCATTTTGAAGACAGCAACTCGATGATCATCCTCCTCGTGTAGCCGCATTCTGTATTTATTTTGATACAAGTTAATACGCAAAATGTCTTCTCAAATAAATAAGTTGAACTTAATTGCAAAATTAAATTTAAGCTGCTTTATGAGTGAGTACTCATTCATCACAGAAATCCAGAACTCGTCAATTTTTTTAGAATCAAAATCGGGGTTTCTGTGTTTGGTGACATAAAAGTTAGATTAGCACATCTACCATATCAGACGACAAAAGATTAGTTGTGGCGGTCAAATGGGCGTATTCAGTTATGTATTTGTGGAACACTCTCTACTAGGAAATACTTTTTAAAATGATCTAGAGGATACTTATAAAAAATATGTACATTCGTCGTTATTTATGTTTTGATGCCACTCAAACTAATGTCAATTTAAACTATATTCTCATTTTTTGTATATTATCTTACTGGCCCTTTGTTGTGTCCTGCAAGCCCACTTTGGGAACCACTGTAATAAAAGACTTATGGATTGACAAACAAGCATAATATTAAAGATAGAGAACCACTGGTCTAGTTAATAATTACATTGTATCGCAGACGAAATTAACATGAAACATATTTATTATTATTTTTATCGGCCATGTGCCTGTTCGGGCAAAATGGCATTAGACAAAGTGGTTTTTGCCAATAAGGTTTTTGGCATAGTGTCAGTGTAAGAGAATAAATAAAACATTTTTATAACCCTCGGTTTATATAATACCCCAATGCAATAAATAATGTTTAATAGGAATGAATGGTTGCGAGATAAAATAAATGTAAACAACCATGTGCTTTCTTGTCAGCTGTCGATTCCTTCACTCATTTTTTTTTTTGATAAATAAACCAAGTAATGAGAAATGCAATATTTATGTTCGTTTTTTACAAAGAGAAGAATACAATTTCTCGTTGATCCTTCGTCGTATATATATATTGGGTACTTTTGACTTAAAGATTTTGCCTCAGGACATTTTGCCTTAAACCATTTCGCCTACAAGTCATTTTGTCTGAAGGATACTTGTCCTTAAAATATAAATAAATGTGGTTGATACATCGTTTATTATTGATTGAAATTGAGGTTCTTCTTGAATTTTTTAAATCAAAATATGTAATATTCAATGCTATAAAATGCATTAAATGCTTGTTTTCCGTTGAAATAATTATGGAATTATGATTTCTTATTTTATGCTTGTTTGTCATCCATGAGTTGTTTCTAACATGAATGATGCATTATGTCTGATAAGGATTAATAACGATGTGAAAATTAGCACCTCTTCGGCTAAAATCGTTATCCTGTTTTTTTATTTTTATTCTTGTTATTCTATTAATTTTATTAACTATTTTGTCTCTGGTCCAAACTAATTACATAATGAGAGTTCGATAATATGTACATTTTGAAATTATGGGCAATAATTATATACTTATTTATATATTAAGACGAAAAATCCTTAAGGGAAAATTGTTTATTACAAGATGTCCTGAGTCAAAATAGTTCCAGGCAAAAGTACCTAGTCCCGTATTTATGAAGAAATTTTGGCTATCATATAGAGATACAAATGCATTGCTACGCTTTTAATACAATATTACTACGTAATATTAGAATACAGTATCAAATAAAATAAAATCCATTTTCTTTTTAGAAGAAAGTTTGTCTGATACAATATAACTAAGTAACGAGATGAGCATAGTGTATAAATACATTTGCAAAGAAAAATGAACGCAACTTTATTTTACAGACACACAACCTCTCCATTGCTTAATATACATTACTTCATATTTAGGTACTCATTAAATACAATAGATGATCTATCTTAATTTAATTAATTAATTTCTTCACAATACATTAAATATTCCATCATTTGAACATATTTAAAAAAAATATAATTTAACTCTGACATAAAATTATTTCAGATATAATGGATTTATCTCCAGTGATTTAATGACTTTCTCTTATAGTTTCTTCCCTCCTTGGTTCATTTCTCTAAATATTTAACAACCAGAAAATTCAATACTTATAATCCCTACAGTTTTATAATTTCCCGATTATCCACTGATTTTTCATTTATCTTTTTTCGATATATATAATATGGCATTTTTATCTTCTTCCTTCTAAATTAATATAGGAGTTACAATCTTTACCATTTAGAGGAGTTGCAACAGTTTAAGAAAGTTTGAGATATTGGATAATAACTGTGGTTACAGTGTATAAGTTTGCCCGCAGGTCATAATTTCTCATTCTATCTCGAAATCAGAGACAGCGAGAGCGGATAGTTGAAATTCAATATTTGCAATCTTTAAATAGGAAGAAAATAACTTTACAAAGTGAAGAATATATATTATTGTATCGACTTTTTCGAGATATTCGAACAATTGTCACTTTGGAGGATCAGGAAAGTAAATGAAAGGTCTCATTACATGTGGGAACTTGTGAGTTTGTCTCTTATGAAGTTTTCCAGAAGGGAGAGGGACTGAGAGTTGATCCGTGGACTGTAGGATGAGGCCAGAGGAGATCACATTTCATTAAGTAATACTTTTTCTTGTATCTACCATGAACCATTACAGTATAATTACAGAATGATCGTAATAGGTATCATGGAGGGGAACTTCTATGTCATCAAATCTATTAACTCTGTAAACAGAAAATTACTAGTAACATACGAAGGTTGTTCTTAACAGTAAGCTGACTTTTCAAATTTCGCGCCTAACGTCTATTTGGTATGGTAGATTTTTCTATTTTTATTTGTTAATACATACATTCGAAAAAGAACATGAATTTATTGTTTTATTGAAAAAACATGTCTCAAATAATTTGCATGAAATATTGTTTAAAAAATGAAATTAAGTGCTCCAAAACACTTGAATTGTTGACAGTGACATACGGTGAAACTGTTTTAAGTACAAACAATGTTTATAAGTGGTACACACTCTTACATGATGGCCAGGAAGATGCCAATGACAAGCCTTTGCTCTGGACGCCTAAGGACGTTGAAAACGTTCAAGCAGTGAAGGAAATTGTGAAAATTAGTCGAATGACTGTCAGAGAAATTCCTGAAGTTATTGACATATTGGCTGGCTCATTGCCATGAATATTTTGGTATATTTTGGGCATGAAACGAGTGTCAGATAATTCTGTTCCGAAACTGCTTAATTTTGACGAAAATAATTTTCAATTGAGTATCCTTATTGAGCTGGTGACAGACGTCAATGATGATCCTGATTTGCTCAAAAGGGTCATAACAGGTGACGAATCGTGGGTATATGGTTATGAAATAAAAACTAAAAAACTGAAGAGATATTTGAAAGGACGTATAGCAAAAAATTTACGGCACACGCAAATAAATAACCATTTTACCTCTCACAAAGAAACTAAACATATTATGAAATTTGTACAGTAACCTTACTTTTTGACCACATCTCATACATAGATAGAAGTTTACTCTGCAAACTCCGAAGATTGTCTATCCTACGTGGAAACTTATTCAAGTAATTGTGATCGATTGAGTCGAGATTCCTCTCCTCCGACAATAATAATATATTCTTCGCTTTGCGAAGATATTTCCTTATTATTAAAAAGGTCACGAGGATTGAATTTCAACTATCTCCTTTCGCTGTCTTCAATTTCGAAATAAAAAGTGAAAATATGACATGGGGATAGTGTTGAATCAGTCTAAAAAAACTGAAAAAGACTGCAATCCAATTAGTCTGGTCCTAATAAAATTACTCGAACCGTTCAAATCTCATTTTTCTAATCCCAAAAAAGCCCATGGGCCTAACCTATCAGCATGATATTTATTTTTGATGTAAAACAATTTCCTTTACAACTAATATAACCTATTAAAAATAAGCTTCCAGTTAATGTTATTGATCATTTGTTAGTGTCACACATACAAATATCTTTTTAGGTCGTATTTTTATGATTGATTTTGTATCGACATACGTTAAAAGCCTAAAATATCTAATCAACCAAACTCCAATATTATAAATTGGAAAAAAAAAAATGTGTGTGAAATTTCATAAACCAATTGAAACAAGTTTATCATTATATGAGGCATCAAAATTGGTGCCTAATTATTAAATTGTACAGGGGCGTTCAGTCCAACTATCCCCCCTCCATCCCACATGAAGCCTAAAACCTGATATTTTCAAGCTCAATCCACGTTCCACGTCCACTGACAACAACTAAGGAACACACTCTTTATTCTTCAGAAAATCAAATATTGCAAACTGTACCCGATCTCCCCTACATTTTCCAGAACACATTATACATAATTTAACTCCACAAACAATTATTCAGGAATATAAAGTATAAGAATACATACTATGAAGATATCTTCAAATACCTATGTACAATAGAAAAATCAGTGTATTTCCAGATACGTATTTAGAATATATATTTGTATATAAATATATTATTCGTTACAATACATGTTTGGAATCCCTATAGGAGTAGTATTTTAATGTATTATATACAATTACAGAGTGTGTTCACGAAAATGCCTATTTGGAAGCCTATAGAGAGTGGGGCCCAAAAAAGAGGCAGTAACATTTAATGACGATTTTATCCCCGTTGGTTTTAGTTATGAGGTTTCATTACGAAACCAAACGACAGCTGAAACCGAAATAAACAAGAATGAGCACTCGGTAGAGTGTAGAACTTCCCCTTAAAATCAATTAAATGATGTATCTCAATAACATGTAAATTGCGCAGACAGTAAAAACCACGACTAACACCAATGTGTGTACTCCCCCCTCTCCTTAACCCATTCTTCAGATTGCCAATTCAACCCTACTGAGTGATCCATTAAACTCTGAACATTTCTCATTTGAAACTTTAACAAGATATAATTTATTAATTAACAATAGAATTCCAACAAAATTAATACTATTAATAGATGTGTGTTTGAGCTCGTTTAATTTTGAATGTAGCTGCACTTAGCGGTAATGATGGCTTCCAGGTGGCGGCGAAAGGCCTAAAACATGGTATCCCAGTACTGGTTGACAGTAGATATGAGGGTTTGGTGTTAGAATGACATACATTGCAGGAATTGTATCCATCCAAAGAGTATAGTCGAAGGGGTTTGCATCAGAGGTGTAGGGAGACAAAGTGGTAAAAAAGAGTGGAAAAGAACTCAAAGGCTCATTCAAAAGAGTCTTGCAACGGACAATATGGGTTTCTTTTATTACTGTACTCAGAAGTGGCCTCTTCACCCTCACAAGGCTCTTTCCACATACTTTTTTGATTGCTCTATGGACAGTCTGGTGTAACCCCGAGATTACTTGCATGAAACATCACGGACTTGAGATGATTCCCCTGGGCTATTTTCTTTAACTTTTACGGGTCCAGTTTGACCTTCTTCCACTCCAACGTTTGGGACTTGCTGACGACGTATATGATGGTCCTGGAGACGCCTCACTACTTGGAGTGCGCCAATAGAAATTATTCGAACATGTATGTACATGTGTCATTTTCTCAATTTGTACGTGAGCTAGAGAGGTCAAGTTTGTTTTGTTTTGTTACTAATTGTTGGTGCTTTAATATATCGAAAATTGAATTAATTTCAATCCCTCAACTTTCATTCATTATTAAATTAGTAAGTGTTTAGAACTCTATAGACCACCTAGTATATACAATATGCATGTTCACAGTATAAATGATGATGGTCAAGCCCCTGTGCTCTGCCGCAAACTCCCCTATCCCTAGCCTTTAGTATGCTGATGAAGTCGGTATTTTGCTCTTTTGGACACTCTTAATTCCTAATCCAATATTTTTGGCAAATTCTTTACGACGAACAAAGTGAACCTCCCTCAACAATCTTAACTATGTATTTCTTGCCCAAATGTCCGGGAAAATTTGTAAGTAAAGGGTATTGAACAGATTAGTCAGATATTTTATCATTTTTGTTACCAAATAGGAAATAATTTTCCGGACATTTTTGCTCTGTACAGTATACATATATAACAAAATCCATTTCCCCACTAACTTATATAAGATGGACAATAATTTGTCATCCCGTCTTCCTTATCTTGTCAATCCAAGTGGATTCGATTGACGTTTATCCATTGAAAATTCAGAATTAAGAGAGTGGGAAAAAATGTATTCCACATTTTTGGATACATATGCTTCATTGTAGTAAGAAGTTTAATTTTTGAAAATGAGCAAATTAAATTTGAGCCCTACTTTTGAGAAGCAAGAACATATTTTAAGTACTCGAGAAAAAAAAGATCCCTGGGGGAAAAAACCCTACCCCAGAAATGTTGCTGAATTTTAGAAGTTTCAATTTTTTAATGATTTGAAGGTCGGTACAGTGTTTCTGATCCTTTGAGTATCTAAATGATTTTTGTTGGGCTAAAATTTGTTTTTCTTCAAAATGAAGAATAAGGATATTATTCTTATGTATCACTTGAGCAAAGGAACTGTTGTGTAATTCAACAACATAACTGTAAGATTGAAACTTCTGATATTCAGCTACATAACCTTAAAATTGAAACTTCTGAATCCTTTACAAATAGAGAATACCGTTAAAAAAAAGTTACTTTCAAATGACTATAGAAGAAAAAAAAGGCTTCTTAAAAGCCTGAAACTTTACAAACATAATTTTTTCTTTAAAATAAAGCGGAAGATCAGATTAACTTATCACCTGAAAAATTGGACACTATAGTTCACATACTAGAATAAAAATTTAGAAAAAATTGACCTTTGACCTTTTATATGCCCTTAAAACTGAAATTTAAAATGTTAAATAACTAATGCTTTAAGGATAGAAAAGGCTTTAATGATCAGGACATTTCCAAGTTTCTTCTCATTACTTTGAAAAATGAATAAAAAATACACGTTCATGGGTGAAAAAGTATTTTTGGAGTAGAGTTTTTATTTTGCCTGCATTTTTTTTCTCGAGTGCTTAAAAAAATATGCTCTTGCATCCGAAAAGTAGGGCTTAAATTTGAATTTGGTTTTAATCCCCACCCCCCAAAAGTAGGGGATTCAGAGTATGTTCTTCTGAGACACAAATTACCACCATTTTGTGATTATGTAATACCCTAAGACCCAATTTACCAATTCGACTTCAATTGAAGTCATTTTAAATTTTGTGACAATTATTATATACATTTATTTCATCAATAGATCAATACAATATGAATTTAAATCAATATTTTTCAAATTTGAAGCGTTCATTTTGGTATTTTGAAAAAAAAAAGAAAAATCCTTAACCTTCTACAGAAAAAAAATTACACGCGAGCAAAAGCTCAAAATTTCCAAGTCTAACAGTACATGTCGCTTTAATTGTCATAATGATATTTTCAATAGAATTTTTAGGTGTCCTAATTTTGTAGTTTATGGGTTCTTTGTTCCGAAATTCGGGAATTTGGGACGGAAGTGATATATCCCAACCATTTTTACTCTTAATTTGGCTATTAAACAAGAAATCGGCCCTGTCCATTTCTTGTACTAATAATCGATCCTTGAAAAGCTTTACTAATCATTATTTTGACAGATGTGGGCTTTAGAATGAAAATAAATCTATTTTTTTAATCCTTGGACATGTACATAAGGGTGTAACAAGACATATAACTTCTTTCCAGAATTAAATAACAATTAAAGTATATACAGGCGTGCGCATCTAAAACTGAACACTCCTTTAAATTTTACACCATACACATATTCGTGATATTATTGAGTTGAAACCGGTTTATACTTCGAGGCAAGGGTCTTGACTAGTTATAATCAAAACTCCAGCAAAATCTAAATAGCAACAGTGAAACAAGAGCCGATAATATGGAGAGACGTCGAGTCGCAATTTTGGAACTTTCCGGCCGGGAAAAAACTCTCACTGAATTTGCACAGGTTCTGAAATGCAGCCGCACCACCGTTTAAGGTGTGGTAGCCAAAGGGACTCCTGAGGCGACCACGAGATTTAAGTCAAAGCTCGAATGTCGTACGAAATGGTTGCTGCCGTGAAAAAGTATGTTGAGGACAAGAGAGGCAAGGCCACCGTTAGCACCCTCTCCAGGGAGTTCAACGCCAGCAGAAGGATCATGGGCCGGCTATTTAAGAAAGATCTTGGTTTTAAGGTCTACAGGAGAACCCCTCATCTAGCCCTCAAGCCGTAAAATTTAAAGGAGTGTTCAGTTTTAGACACGTACACCTGTATAACTAATTCATTCGTGCGCGGTCCGGACCACTGGCTGGAGACCATTGATTTAATTGCCTCCTTACATGTCATTTTACAAATAGGGATCCCTCCAATATACGTGTTGTTTACATATACCTTCAAAAATAAATATATATATATATACTTGACTCTTTCCTTTGTCTCTCTTTTTTCTTTTAAAATTAAACGCGTATATTTAATTTTTTTTTTTTTTTTTAATTTAAAAAATTTAATTTATAGCAATGATATATGTATAGGATAATTATCCTTAAATATGACCACTGTAGGCATCAGTAACAGCTTCCAGTTGACAGTAGAATTATTTGCAGGTGCTTTCAATATGGGTTTCTGCCATTGGGAAAATTGCCCGTGGCAGATTGGCCAGGAGGTAAATTGCGAGTTAGGAAAATTGCCCATATTTTGTTCAAACTTCATGATGAATAATAGCACATTATATTTGCTTAATATTATTAATGACAAATATCCAAATATATTTGTATGTTCCATCCCCCAAGGAAATACCTTCAAGTGTGAGTAATATTAATGCAATACAATTTACTTGCATTTGTTTAAGTCCATCTAATCTTCTAAGAAATTGATCGAGAGGATTGGTAAGGAGGGCTGGTTTTTCTTTAACTATTCCACACTACCCTCAGGCCGACCCAAGGGTGGAGGGTATTCAAAATTAGCTATTTATCTCCTGCCCCATCCCCCTTACCAATCATCTAGATCCATTCCTTAGAAAATTGGATTTAATTAAAAAAAGTGCTATGAATTATTTTGCAATAATATTACTCACACTTGAAGATACTTCCTTGGGGGATAGAAAAAACAAACAAGTTTAGATATTTGTAATAAATAATATTAAGCGAATAAATAATGTGTTATTATTCATCATAAAGTTTGAACAAAATACGTGCAATTTTCCTAACTGGCAATTTACCTCCTGGCCAATCTGCCACGGGCAATTTTCCCAAGGACAGTTTTCCTCGCACGTTTTAGATACTATAATCCATGGGATTGGAGAGGGTAGGAATTCTTTTTCCAGAATTCACAGTTGTATTCCAACCACTCCTAGATAATCTTACCTTTCTAGGCGAGGGATCCATGCTGTTAAAAGACAAATCCAGATCCCTTGGGAAATCTCGCTGGACTTGTGTATAACCTATACAAAATCAGGAACCAGAGAGGCGGCATGCACTTGCCATTTGAAGTAATGAATTCAATCATCACCGCACTGGCTGTGTACTTTATCTTGGCTACCATACGTACCATTGTACGATGTTCCTGTTGTCTAAAGAGCTGATGAACTGGTCATTCTTGGTTTTTATCATTGGATTGACAGTGAACGTCTTCTTTTCGGAAAAAATGATAACCATGCGAGCTGCACCGTGTTTAAGCTGATTGAGGAGGTATTTGTCACTTTTTTATCATATATGCTGTAAGGAGTGGTACTTTTTGAGATCGCAGAGAACTAGACACTTTGATGCGTCATTGACACAGAAGTAATCAGAATCGAGGTTTGTCCACTCCTTCTTGATGGAAGTCTTTAGAGACACACCCTCTCCTCTAGATTCCCCTTGATAGAGTAGTCCAAGGGGTTCGTGTCTGGAGAGGAGGGAGGCCACATGTGGAGATTCCTAAAGTTGTATCTCAGGAAAGCCTGGGTCTTAATGGCGTAATGAAACGGAGCTCCGTCGTCAGTAAAAAACAAAGTTTTCCCGCACTTTTATCTGGCACAATGTCGCTCTATCTTATCCAGAAGTTCAATGTAAGCATCTTTATTGAGCCGATCCACAAAAATGGGAGGGTAGACTTCGCCTGTGCTGGTCACTGGACTTTTTGTTCTGAAGACATGTCTCACTGAAGCTGAGACATTCTTTGGATGTTCAGTTGTGATTTAGCGGCTGTTCTGCTTATTCACAGTGGCACCAACGGTGAACATTTTTTCATCAGAAAAAAGTAAAAAATTTCCCCGAATTTTTTTTTGGCTTTGATAAAATTTAAAATCTATTTTGCCGTGTCCAACCGTCTAAAATTGTTCGGTTCAGAGATTAGATGTCTTATTGTCTTCCTCCGTGATTTTGTACCAATGGCCTTCCGGATTGAAATTAATAAAATGTGTACCATTATATAAGATTTACCCTGTACCTAGATGTTCTCTCCTCAAGAATAATAGAATAATTGTACAAGCTTTAGAAAATCAAAATAAAACCTTTTGAGATTAACAAAAATAAAAAAACTCGCACGCTACAAAATGCTTAAGATATACAACCCTACACATTGAATTCAAGAGAATCTCATTTTCATCTCATTATATGAGTACTTACTTGCATTAATTCTTATATATTTATGGAGTAAGTGCTAATAAAAGTATCTAATTATCTACTTGTACAAGTTATTTAAGCGTAAACGGCATTGTTCGCTTCTTCCCCTCTATTAGCCACTTTCCCAAAAGTACCTAAAGTGCACTGAGTGGTCCATTAAAATCGAAACATTTTGAGTTTTAAACTTCTACAAGATAGTATTTATTAAATAACAATAGAATTACAACAAAATTAATATTATAAATAGATGTGTGTCTGAGCTCTCTTAACCATTAATGTAGCCACCCTTAGCGGCAACAATGGCTTCTGGGCAGTGGTGGAAGACTTGGCTTCCCACTGCAGATGTAGTTCTCTGTCATGACGTCCCAGTGCTGGCCGATAGAAGCTTTGAAGGGCGTTTGGATGACTGACACTGTAGGCCTTCTCCTCAACATGCAGTCAAAATGTGTAGTCGAGGGGGTGGCATCAGGGTTGTAGGGAGGGAGGGGGGGGGCAAAAGTGCCAAAAAAAAGTTAAAAAAACCTCAAAAGACTCATTCAAAAGAGTTTTGCAACGGAGTAGATGGCTTTTGTTCATTGCTGATGTCAAAAATGGCTTCTACACACCCACTTTATTGATAGATTTCTGGCAGTCTGGTGTGAAACCCCGAGATCTCTTGCATGGGCCCACATGAACTTGAGAACTGGGCTGTTTTCTTTAACTTCTCCAGGTCCAGTTTGGTCTTTTTGACAGAACCCTTCTTCCTCTCCAAAGTCTCAGACTTGCTGCCGGCGTAGACAACTGTCCTGGAGACGCGCCTAACTGGTTGGAGTGCGCGAATGGAAATTATTCGATCACGTTCAAGTGTCATTTTCTCGACCTGTACGTAAGCTAAAGAGCTCAAATTTGTTTCATTTTGTAACTAATTTCTTATACTTAAATATATAGAAATACGAACTAATATCAATCACTCAACCTTCATTTCTTATTGAATTAGTAAGAGTTCAGATATCAATGAACAAACGAGAAAAAATTGATATTTAATCCTGTATTAAGGACCAATATAACCATTGTAAAGATTAACTTATGCCAACATTAAATTAAAACTTAATTCTACACGAAAAAAAAAAATTATAATTCAAGAATAACAACAAATAAATTCCAAGAATTCTTAATTTACACTTTTAAACTATTTTCATGCTATTACACACACATGTATATAATATATATATATATCAATTTGTTTTGCTTGGAAGCTCCCCTCTAAAAGAAAATAAAATACATCATAAACTTTCACAGCTTTTACATTTTATCCTTTAGTTAAATCCCGTGAATTAAGTATATGTTTACAAAACATATTCAAAGGTTTTTATAAAAATCCATTCATGGATTTGTCAGTTTTTTTTTGATCAGAGGATACAAATTATATTTAATTCATTGTACAAAATGGGACTATTATAATTTATACATATATTTACTTTGAAGGAACATTTTTTTTTTGTCAAAAAGTTATTATCTCGTCCATTAACAAAAAAAAAAAAAACACACTCCAAATAAAAATCATTAAAAGGAGAAAATGTTCAATTTTTACATCATACAGGTTGCGACAACCTAATTTCTTATTTTGTAATGCCTGGAAATCAGGTTGTAGAATTAATAGGACAATGAGGGTGGTTGGATTCTTAAGATAAGGTTCTAAAGTTTTTTTTAAGAAATACAGTTAGTTACTTTCATGCATTGGAGTAGTGAGAAACATGTGTTTGCTGTCGAAGCCTACCTTTCGAATCGACTGTCGGAGATGCAACCCAGTCCTCCTTTCGAAAAGCCTTGTTTCTGTCCGTAAGTCAATTATTATATAAGTCACTACGTTCAGGAAAACCGGAAGTACGACAAAAAAAAAAAAAAAAAGAAAGAAAGAAGAACTAAAGTACTTCGGCACATCCGATCACTTGAGAATATTGAGGTAGTACGAACTCTCAATCCCTACTACGTTCTTCGCGCAAACATGCCTGAACCTTGAACTTTCCGGTCATTGAGTGAGACAACTACCTAACGATGATCTTCATTACCATCTTTACAAGATGGCGATTGTGCAGGAACTCTCTGAATGTTATTTTTCCCCACAAAGGAACGCATGTGAGGGGCTACTCGAAAACGTTCCCGAAGACCTAATTGTTTACATGAGTGATGAAGTACATTTTCATTGGACTGGATGTGTCAACCAGCAAAATATACTGGGCTGATACGAGTCACCGATAATTGCATCAAAGACCTTTGCTTTCATCTAAAGTCACAGTGTGTGTGCAATTACTTTCATTGGAATTGTTGGTCCTTGGTTTTTCGAAGAAAATGAGTTTAGAGTGACAGTGAATTCAGTTCGGTATGTGAAAATGTTGGAAAAACTCTTTCTTCCACGAATTGGATAAATTGAGCCTAGGGGATATTTGTTATTGGATATTGGTACAGTTTGCATACGAGAAAATATATTCAAACTTTAATAAATTCCAAAGGAATAAACATAGGGCAATGAAATATAGATTGCTTGAAAGAGCAGTCTTGAGATCTTCCTTTTTACGTCATACTCGCGGAAGTTCCTATTTGTATGATGGTGAGGATTGTGGAAGTGAACAGGTTCACTGTTTGGAGGACCAGGAAGGCGTTTGAGACTGATGGAAGCTATGAACAGAAGCCTGGGAGTGGGGGCCACAACATAAAGCGATTAGAGGATTTATCGGAATCGGAGAATCGAGTGTAATAACAATATATTTTAAATATATTTTAAACTAACTTTTAGCCAGTTAAATCATTCCCTAGAAGAAACTGTTTTCATTTAGATTAGGTATATATAGTTAAGGATCCTAATACTAATTGAATTACCCAATTGTATCTTACTTCTTGGTAAACAGTTTATTCTTAAATAATATTATTATTGTCTTTATTATTAAATCATTGTATATGTATTGTTAAGATATGTTTTGTACAAGTTGCAACTTGTATAATCACATTGTACAAGTTGCAATTTCTTTGTCATAAAATGCATTATTGAATTACAACATTCGTCATTGCACTTAACACGTCGCTGGAAGGGCTTGGTGGAGTTGATGACAAACTCCTCAGATAAGTTGTTCCACGCAGCCACAATGGGGGCCTTCAGTAATTTCACATTTACGTGTGGATCTTTGAGTGGTTTCCTCCTCTATAGTGAACCACACAGAGAAGTCCAGCCTATTCAAATCTGGGCAGAAAGGGACCACATCTCTTTGCCTCTTTATCTATCGAGCCTCATGGCTTTCATGATCTTTGTTAGAAGGTAAACTGGGGTCTTCGTGTATGAAAGAGATTCCAAATTGCCCTTCACGGCCTTCCTGTTGGTCATAGCAGCCACAGAGAAGTCGTTGCGGAGGTATAATCGATTTGGTGGGGTTTCCATCCTCTTCTTCTCAAAGGTGGATAGGAACACCGTATTCTTCTTTCTATTGTGCCTTTAACTTCCTGAAGTTCCCGAGAGGTCTTCTCCATCGTTCTTCATCTAAGCCACCTTGAAAATCAGGGTCCTGGAGCACTTCCCAATATCCATAATCCTTGCAATCCTAGCTTCAGCATCTAGGAGATCTGAGATGCTCTGTTGTGTTGGTTTTCTTCTCTATAGTGACCCACACAGAAAGTTTACTTTAACAAAATATGGCTGAACAAATAATTGCCATACCTCTCTATGCACTGACCAACAGGCTTAAGGACCGGTCCCAAGGACTAAATAAGGACTGACACAACACTACGTATGTGTAGTACTTTTACTGATCAACAGCTGACAAAAAATACAGAGCTGTTATTTATCTTTTATTTTAATGAGGTTTTTATATCTTTTTTGTTATTAATATCCTTGTCTGGGGGGTTTCCTACCTTTTATAGCTTTATATATGCAAATCTATATTTCAATAATTTTTCAGAGTTATTGTGGTCTTGGCAGAAGAATTGTGATATATATAAAGATAAAAGGTTTTTATTTCCCTACTTAGTTAACTTTAAAGTAGGTCCAAAATCAATTGGTAATTGTTTTAACTAGTGATGGAACAATTAATTGGAATCGAGGTTTTTTTTTCTGGAATCTGTATCGGCATTGGCAAAATGATATTTAAAATGAAAGAATTTTTGCTTTTTACGAGAAAATTAATAATTGAAATTTTATTTCAAGAAATTTAATATTTGAATATTAATTTAATTCTTCAAATTAAAAAAAATAATAAGTATGATTTTCTCTGAATAAATATATATTTTTGAAATTTTTTCCTGAAAAATTTTTATATTAGAAATTTAATTTATGAAATTTTTCTAAATAATTTAATATTTGATAAGGAATAAATTATTCGTTTTTGTGAATAACTGTGAATTTTATAAATTCATCTCCAAAAAAATATAATTTTTTGTGAATAGCTGTGGATTTTTGAAAAAATTTCTAAAAAATATAATTTTTTGTGAATAGCTGCGAGTTTTTGAGATTTTTTTTTTAAATTTTCATCGTTGACATTAAATTTTTGAACTGTTTTTCCAAAAAAATTAATTTCTTAAAAAAAAGAAGATATTAATTACTTTTTTTCAAAATAGTTGCAAAAACCAAGCCCCTGCCCTCCAAAAAAAATAATCTTATTGAGGCCCCTTATAGCAAAATAGTATTTTGTATGTTCTCTCCACAAGAATGACAAAAATATTAATAACCGCTTGATATTTTTAGTAGTAACCATATTTAACCATAGTTCTTAACCAGTGGGAATACCCAAGTGGTTTTAAAGCTTTATTATTTTTATTTGGTTAAAATATTAAACAATCCCAACTACAAATGATTCAATTTCTTGGATAAGGATGGCTTTTTATTCTATTGCAAAGGGACAAAGGGATTAAACTTCTGTAAAGTAATTCAGGCCTGCCATTTACAAATTTACATAAAAATATATTGAGTCTATAAATTAAAGTAATGCAAAAAACTAAAAAAATATAATAATTTAGTCAGAAACAACGATGTTGAAATAAAAAAAATTGGATTAAAAAAAACGCCCCCCCCAAATTTGTATATGTATATAATCTTTCATTTTCAAGAATTACAATATGTAAATTTTCCTGGACTGACGGATTTTCAGGGTAGTTCGCAGGAAAGGGGTAGCCCTCCCTAAAATAAGGAATTTTTCCTTTTTACAAGAAAATTTAATAAATGAAATATAATTTTTGAAATTTTTTTGTGAGTAGCTGTTGTGAATTTTTTTTTGAAAAATTAAAAATTTTCGGACAAAAAAAAACAAAAAACAAACCAATATGTATATAATCCTGCCTTTCTCTGTTAAATTTAGAATTTATTTTTTCCTGCAGGTACAAATATTTTAACTTTTCTGTAATGTGTACCCTAAATCCTTGTTCGTTTCAAATGTAATATTTGTTTATAAGCTCCAGTGCCACCAAAACCATATTGGCTTTAAGTTATAGCCGGACAAAATATTGATGTATTGACTATTTAAATTGTTTTAGTATGCTTGTGACCACGATTTCAATTAGTTAAAACTAATTTTTAGATTAATCTTTGGAACATAACTTAGGAAAAAAAAATAATCACAAGTTATTTTATTGCTTAAAAAATATGATTTTTTTTACGAAGGGTTTTTTGTAGGGACAAAAAGTGTTCCTCGAATTTTTATTTTATTTTTTTACAAACTCGAAAATACTCACGCAGAAAAATTCATCTCACGGCAAATCAGTAGCTATAAACAGCCAAAGGAAATCCTTTCTCTGATTTTTCCGTTCTTGCACTCAAAAATGAACAGAAAGCATTAGGGATGGGACGGTATGTGGTTCGGTACCTTATTTTGTAAAATGGTTCTTTTAAATAGAATTAATGTACTTTTCAGGTTTTTTTCGATATTTTATTATTTAATAATTTCTTTTCATTACGAATAAACTTAATTTATCAAAAAAAACCAGCTTGATATAAAATGTAAAGACGGATTATTTCATCATATTATTCATACATTTCGGGGTAATAAACAAGACCGATTAGCAGTCATAATATAGCCAGCTGTAGAAAACAATATTTTGCTTGATACTGATGTACCTGTAGTTGCGATGTATCGACAAGCTAGCTTGGAAATTTATTTAAATTATCCTTCCACCATACCACTGGGTTTATGTTAACTGGGATATATTTTATCAATTTGTCATCAATAACTAATTTGGGAGTTCAGTCCTGCATATCAGTTCTAAAACTTATAAAGTTCGGTTCTTAATGACGTCTCTCAAATTATATATATATATACTTTTTAAATAAGTTATATTCATGACAGTCAGAAGGACCGGTTCCCAGACTCGGCTGCACCGAATAAATAAAACCAATACCACACAATCTTTAACAAGTAGGATATGAGCTAATCCAAAAGAATATATTATCCGGAAAGGGTGTCACAGTCTCTAGCTTGTTGTTTAAACTGTTCAAAAAATAATCCTCCATGTATGATTTTTTTAGGAAGTTGTCTATTATATTAAAATTTGTATCTTACCCGATACCTAATTATTCCGGGCAATACCGGATTCCATCGCTAATATATAATAAAACTTGGGACTAGAGGGGTAATTTTTTTATAAGCAATTCGGCAAATGTCTTTTTATTTATACGTCACAATTGGACATCAAATTGTTGAGCATTTCCTTCATATGTGTAAAAAAAAAGTATTTTCATTCTTATAAAACTGCAAAATCTCCCCACAAATGGCCGATATCAACAATACTGACGTCACATGAAAACGCTCTATGTGTACATACTAGCAGAAGGTTCCCACGTTGTAGGGCTTAATAGAGGGAATTAGAAACAAAGTATAAATGTAGAATAAAAGAGACAAAAAAAAGGCATGAAACAGAAACAAACGTAGAAAAAATTATTCTAGTCAAAAACAGCCTCTTAATTATGTTAAAGGTCCCAAAAAATATCATAGGAACATGTTTGGTTATTTTAAAAATCTATTTGCTAAATTTTCAGACTGATTTGTTAGACCGTTTTGGATTTCATGTGTGATTACAATAAAAACAGACATATAAATATCTCTTTTGACCACAATAAAATATATTTAGGGGTTATTTTCATATTTTCGTGAGGAAAAAGCAATCAGGAATACACCACCTCAATCCAAGGGCTAAAGTTTGTTTACTAGGGTAATTAGTTTAAGATTAAAGTTGATGTAATCCATATGCAATTTTGAAAGAAATCATTCTAGTATCATAATCTAAGGAGACGTCATGGGCATTATTCTTTCTCTCCTCCAAAACATTCTTCAAATTGTCAGGGCTATCATGTTCATTTTCGGTTTCTTTTTTTATAACAATACCATTGTCCACAGGATTTTCATCATTAGTTATTTATATATGTAAAATAAACGTAAAGTCATTGTAGAATTGTTTGAGGCCAGCAACGATACTAAAGACATCATAAAAGTCCCAAAATATGCCAAAATCCCCGTATATAATGTCTCCAAGTGACTGAAGGTGGTTAATGAGCTTTCCCATTCCTCATGTTCTTCACAAAAACCCAAAAAGCGTACAAGCCACCTCTTGGCTGGACTCGAAAGGTCCATCAAAGCAAATCCTAGCATATTAATGGCTCCTCATACTCAGAGGAGGTCTATCAGTAAGAGGACGGTGACCAGGGGCATCAAGGACGACATAGACTTGATGCCCTACTAAAAGGGAAGGCGTCACTTTCTTACCACAAAGATGAAGGGCATTAGGTTTCAAAGAAGCAAGAAAATCTGTCAAATTTGTAAATCAAATTTTAAGCCTCATAAATATATTCATTGATGAATCAAACTTTACCTTAAATGCAGCCTACAGCCCAAAAAAATGACCGTTGGCTAGCAGAGGATAGAGGTAATGTTCTTCCTTTGATGAAAACCTGTCCAAGGAAAATATTCAAATTTTTTGGATGAGTGTAGATAACATAGAATTGTAAGTATAGTTTGAAAAAACTGTATTTGAATTATGAGGCTTAATGGGCCCCTCTTTTCAAATAATATATATTAAAGTATCATTTTTTGTATTGTGACGATCAATTGTGGCCACTTTAAGACAATTTGTGACGTATTCAAAGGATTTATAATATAATTTGTTTGTAGAAATTAACGATGATTCAGCATAGAAGAATACAAATGTAATTTACACTCTTTTTTGAGAAAAAACATTCAGACTTGCTTGTGTATTGACAGATGACCGTGAAACGGACTAATCGACAATGTACAATTATCACGAGTAGTAGTTGTAGACAAGGTGGGAAGGAGGGGGTGATATGGGCACAAAAATAGGAAAACACGACGTTTTCTCGCATGTCACCTCAATAGTATATATATTTTCATAAATACAATTAAAACTCGGAGAGAAGGAAAAAGCACCATAGAAAAAAAGCGGACCATAGAGAGCAGACGCTTACTCATAAAATATCCACCGCACGAGTACAAATCGTATTGCAAGGCATTCTTGATCAACTAATAAATATGTATCTAAACATTTTTTCGCGCGCTAACAAAAAACACAAAGAAAACAGAGTTTTACCCTCCTCGTTCCTTCGTATAACAAGGGAATTTATTTTTTTCCTCCTGAAGTAGAAAAATATACATGAACGAAGGAACAAGAGAAGAAACGAGTTAAAAAAGAAGAAATAAATTTGAATGTGTTTAGATATATTCATCCGGACTCACACACTATTATTTTTTTGTTAAAGACGCAAGTGACATGATTTTAATGTATACGAGTATATAATATATAGAATTAAGAGTCCGCATAAATAAATGGAAACAAAAAATCGGTAAGTTTCAAATTCTTTTCTCTTTTAAAACAAATATCAATCAAAAATTACAACCTAATTATTGCATAATAATAACCAGAGACTCCATAGCACCATGAACTGTCAAATGATAAATTCAACAAACAATTGTCCTTTACATATTATACTAGTGACAAGTGGTCTACTTGACTACTGTAAAAGATTTGACCCAACATTTAATACTAAATTGTTTTTGTTTTTTACTCTAATTGTTTATCGAATACATTTTAATTAAATTATTTAATAGGAAATTCAGAAGTTTATTCACGAAATTGCCCTTTTCACAAATATTTTGAATTGTTCTATCATTAAATTACTTTCTAAAATCCATATTTTACTGTGACGTAACGTATTTCGACCTCTTCCCCCTCCCTCCATTAAGAACGATCCCTCTGAACAATATTGATTGATAGAAATTGTCCCAAACGTTGCCCGTGAATCCGTTCAACTAAGAAATGATAGGCCTCTAAATTTTTGAAGTTAGTTCATAGGGTGCTAGGCAGCAGCTGAGACAGGAAAAACCCAAGATAGACTAGAGGTCGTGAATGATCTCTATGATAGCGATGTCAATGTTCAAGACGATTTTTATAGATCAGAATGAAAGGAATGGTACAACTTAATAGTTGGTAATTACTCAAACGTCTAGTATTATACATATATAATTCAGTTTGGGCAGGTGCTCCATCTTGTTGGAACAACCAGGGAGATTTGTTAACGATGGATTTCATCCATAGGATAAGATTGGTGTCAAGAATTTTGACGTACTTATCAGCCTTCAGCCTATATCCTAAAGGGAATCATACGGGATTAATGTACTTCCCGTAGGATGTAACGAGGTTTAACATCATCACTGAAGCAGTCTGTTTGGTGGGGGAGAGATATCGCTGCTCTTATCCTCAAATGTCATTCCGCCTGTTGAAAACAGGGTCAATAGTAAGGGTTTTATCATCAGAAAAGATCACAATGAGTACACAGGTTCCCTAGAGGTAGTTCAGAATCTTTTTTGCACGCTCCACACGGACTTTTCTTTGGTGTTATGTGAACAGAGGCCGAGGAATACGTGACAGAGACTTTCCTCCTGCTTTTTTTTAGAGCCCTGGACACTGTTAATGGGGAATTTTTCATTTCCCTGCACATGTCTGCAATTGAGCGATTCGGCTTTTTCTTCAAGGTCGAGTTTAGACGGTTGACAGACATGGAAGGTTTCCTACCTTATCATGGAGAGTGTCTTATGTCCTTTTCGACCTTCTACCGCATGTAGACATTGTAAATCTTCTTCCTCGAGGCACCAATCTGCTCTCAGATGACCTTCTGGGACAATCCTGCGCGAAGGAGCTCTGGGATCTGAATCCTTTTTTCTTTCTGTGTGCTCATACTGGCTACTAGTACAATTTTTTTAACCAATCGACAGCTAACTATGTGTTGTACATCATTGCTACATCATAAGATTGTCAGAAAGTTACTCTTAACCTCTAAAAAATTACTTAATTTGAGATGAGTTAATAATAACTATAGTTTGCCCTTTTTTGATACTTGATTTGCATTGATTAACAATCTATCAATTTCTAATTATTTCAAGGAATAATGAGAATAACTTGCCGATAGAAATTGATAATTAATTGTTGATGAAAACAAATAAAATCCGGACTCCATTTTTTTTATAATGATTAATGAACTATTATAGAAATTAATAGTAAATATAGTTAAATTAAATATAAATAATGTTTCAAGTCCCAAAACAAGGGATATATTTTAGCCACAGCGGTCACGATTTAATGAGATAATTAATAATAATATTTATTATTCATCCCATTTTAGACAAACTGACTACTAGTAGCCTGATTACTCAAGCGTAAGAAGTAAGAAAAAATTACATGAACATACCTAAATGTTGTACATAACATGATTCAACAATTAACATAATATTTCCCCCTTATTTTGAAACAATACAAACACTTATTAAAAAAAGAATTCAGAATATTAATGAACAAATCGTTAAATTAAATGTTATTTTTTTGACATACAATTAATGTACAATCCAATGCTGATAATTCCATGAGTTGTCGTAATTTAAATAAAATGTAGAATATGTGGCTCGTCAACATAAAACCAAGTTATAATGATAAAAAAAAATTAAGTGGGAAAGAGGGTGACCACATTTTGTGGTCGCAAATGTCCGGAATATCGTCTCTGAGGAGGGCTCAGGTCTCAGCGGTGGGATGACCCAGAGCTCCGCCTTGAGTGTCAACAAAGTTGTACCCGAACTTCTATCTACCCATTATTGATGAGTGAAGTCATCTACAGGGTTGCTCTTATCTAATGGTACACTTTTTATTATTTTCAATTTTTCAAGAGTCAAATTTAAATGAGAGGCTTAGTGAAGGCATTTATTTTACTAAATCATCTGAAAATACTGCTCGGCACAACTTTCATTCACTTTGTGAGCCCTCTGCACGAATAATTGCCTCAATACGAGGGTTATATTCCCTTGCAGACCTGCACTATGTAGTCATACTTGAGCTTGGTTTAACCCTTCCTGAGGAAAGCCTCTTGAGAATGGGCACTCCTGTAAGGAGTAGCACGCAACCTCTCCTCCAGACATGCCTAGATAGAGTGGTCTAAGGGTTTCGTGTCTGGGGAAGAGGGGTGCCACATGTTGGAGTCCCAAAAGTTTTGAATGTAGTATTTGAGGAAGGCCGGAGCCTTAGCAGAGCGATGACTCGGAGCTCTGTCGTCTTGAGTGAAAATAAAGTTGTCCCCGAATGTTTCTTTGGCCAAAGGTAGCATCTGCATCCTTCTTCCACAAAAATGGGAAGGCATACTTCGCCTATGTCTTATACAGTTGTGTTTTTTAGTTTGCTTAATATTTATTTTTTGTCGTTTGTCCCCTTTATTACATACTGACCTATAAGGCGTGTTCACGTGACGTTAGCATTGTGGATTTCTACCATTTTGGGAGTCTAAACAACCAAGATTTATAAAAATGAAAACTCCTTTTCATTAATATGAAGGAAAATAGTGAATTATTGGATGTCAATATGGGACCAATAAATAAAAGGACTGAATCATTAATGTCTATAAAATTTATATTCCTATAAAATGTATTAAAAATATGTTATTACATCGTTATACAATCTTACTTTCGTATTGTAGACAATAAATTAACTATTAAAATGGGAGAAAAAATTGGATATGTTTCTAGTATTTTGTTACTTTTCTCGTCCTTACTAGATCAAAAATATATATTTACTAAATTAGATATTCCATGGGGATTTTTAGGATATATCGCTCCAATCTAATTCAAATATCACTTTCCACCAAATCGCTTTAACCCTTGAATACATACAAAAAACCCACCTTTTTATATAATATTTATGTGTAATGGGTCAATTTGTAACTTCTTTTATATGATAAACAAAGTAAGTACGTGTGATTCAAATTTTGCATTATTTTGCATAAGAAAACTCGCTGAGTTGGTAATTAATAATAACAAGAATAAAATATTCAAAAAATCTTTTTTTATAATTTTTTTACATGATTTCTATGAATCGTTTTTCACCTAAAAAAATTATTTTCAGGCTTAAAAAAAGCATTTAACAGTTAAATGTGGGACCATTAAAGTCCTTACGCACTTATTCAGCACGTATAATTTTATCCTTTCGATTATTATTAATGCATGTTACTTGTTATATATTTTTTTAAATTATAAATTTGCTACAAAAGAAATTTGTTTGAAAAGTCCGAGAGATCACACTACTATCGTTATTGAGGTTATTTTTAGTTATTAATATTTCTTGGAGGAACACTATCCAACGTTTAGCCAGATCAGTCTATTCCTTTCTGTTTGGAATTTGTTTGAATCGAGAAATCGGCCAGAAAGATTATGGCTACTGTCTTTTGGATTTGCGAGGAATAATCCTCATCGACTATTTGGAAAAGGGAAAAACTATTTAAGTTGCGGTTTGGACCGTTTTAGAACCGAGCTGCAAAAAAAAAACCGCTCAGCATTGGCTTACAAAAATGTACTTTTCCATCACAGCAATGCACCAGGTCACATCTCAGAAGTTGAGCTCACAAAATTAATGAAAATAGGGTTACAACTCGAGATGTACACAGTGCTTGCAATATCCTGCACCTTCACTCTTCTGTCATCCATCATCATGGATTCTATCAATGATTTCTGGAGTGGTAACCTCAACAGGGCGTCCAGAACGTTCAGCGTTACTTGTGCCCATATGGCCACTCTGAAAATTTTGAAACCATTTATAAACTCTTCTAATCGAAGGTGCAGAGTCCCCCTAATGATTATCTCGCTTCTTTTTAGTCTCATGAGGGAATTTGTCTTTCATAAAAATATTGTTTAATCAAGATAGGAAATTATTTTTCGTCCAATTTTTGAAAATATTCCCACTTCCTCGATTCAAACGAGTGCCAAACAGAAGAAATCAAAACCCATCAAACGAGGCTCGTAAGGACAATAATAATAATAAAAAGGAAGAAGAAATGCCTGCTAAATTATACCTGAGCACTTTCAGTGCACACACTTTAAGAATTAAAAAAATTCTTAAAACCTCTATTGAAGACTACTTGATGTCAATAATAAAGCTGATTGAGATAAATTGGAAATTTGTTTATTTTATAAAGTACAAATATAATTTTTGAGTCCTCAAAAGGCGTATACTTATGAGGGATCTTATGACGTCAGTGAAAACCCTTTGTATACATTAGAGTGGCCCTTAAAAATCAATGATTGACCTTTACTAATCTCACCCTTTTGCTTTTTCCCCTTCATAATAAAACTCCACACTGCAAAATATTAAAAACTTTAATTAGTATTTAATGGTAGTCATTGCTTCTGAATGTTTTAGACTATATTGATTTTTTTTTTAATAGCATTAATTCTATTCCAAATAACTTTTACTGGTTTAATATTTAATGTATTCTAAATACGTTATTTACAAAAGAACCATTATTTGGTCCACTATACGGCACTCTTCACGGTAAGTTTGCCTTTCATTTGTGTTTAAAAATAAAAACGTCATCAGTAAATATTGAGAACCAAGGGCGTCCATATCTGAAGTCCACTGAAATGCTATAATTTTGCCCACATTAATATATTTTGACTATATGGACCGATTGAGAGGTTTGGGGGAGAGAATGAAAATAAAAACAGTAAGACACAATAAGAGTCAGACTAAAAAATCACATATCGTTAACCCAGCTAGAAAACTAGTTACCTGAACCAATTTTTGAACTGAGATATTTAACTTTAAATATTTAAGTCTCTATATACAAATTTTGCTATGATCATAAACATAATCTATTTACTAGATTGACTTTTAAAAAAAATTATGTATGTTTGTTTATAAATACCAAATTTATACGGTCAATTTACTCGATAGATGGATTTTCTTTAAGGCTTGTTTCACTGCCTGGGACAGGCAAATTGTTCTGTCGTGCAGGTAATAAATAGTCTGAATGAACAGGTGGTACTAATTCATGCAAAATAAGTCCTTATTACTCGTGACTCAGTTGTATTATCGTATACTAATTGGATTCTGCTTTATTTTAACAAATTTATATTGATAGCCTTTATTTACACAGAATTTGAGGAAATATAAATTTTGAATAAAATTTGCCTCAAAAATTCAACAAATTCCTCAAAAATGTTAGAACAATAAAAACCCTTTTCCGGGGTAGAATTAGGAAACATTGCACATCTATATATATTTTGTTGCTACTTAAATAATCTGCTGAAGCTACAACTTATACAAAGTTATAACTTGTACACAACATATTTATACAGGTATTGTGTATGAAAACGTTAAGTATCTCGAAAGTTAACTTTCAATTAGCTTTCCTTGATTATCTTTTTAAGGAGCAAAAAAAGGCCTTAAATGAATTATGTAACCTAATCAATAGTTTTTCTTTTCTTTTTTTCTAAAAAAAGAAAAAATAAACTAATCTTTTTTCCAAGATGTCTTTTTTTTTTTTAACGTATTCAGGCAAAAGAAAGAAAAGAAAATAGATTCAAGAGCCCTTGAAAGAATTAACAAGTTTTTTTCCTTATATATGTTACTACATTTAAAAAAAAAAAAGTAAATGTAATAATCTTAATCTTGTTTAACAAGCTATTTACTTAGTTATTATATATACTACATAATATCAAACCTGTAATAAGCGGTCAGGAAAGGGAAGCCAAAAAAGCGAACCCTTAGTGCAAGTGGCCCCTAGTTTTCAGCAAGTTTTTTATTTTGTAAGGATTTTAAATTTTGAAAATCAGATATGACCATAAAAACCGGTGAACCGCTTAAAAAAAGTAGCCGTTCTACTAGGTTTGACGTTATATAAGTTCAATAATTACTCGTATGTAGAGGGTAGGATTGAGTACGGCTAATAATCTTCCCCGTGGACTCCTACCCGGAACATCAATTTAAAAAATAAACACATATTAATGCAAAAATATTTAGGTCGTCATTTATTTGCGAGTACACGTTTCTACCTTGTCATTAATCATACAGAGTGTTTACTTAAACTTTACAGTAGCTTGATTAAATTACGATAAACGGAATTTGTATGGAATCAAGGAAGCACAAACTCAAAACCTATTTGTGATTTTTGAATAGCATATTTAGTATATTTTGTATTCAATATGTCCTTCTTCACAAACAATAAGAGTACATATAGATACGCTAGTGAACAGATTGACTGTCCAAATTTGGATTAGATGTGCAGCACACATTATTCTCCAAGACTCTTCTAACTGTTAAGTCCAAAGGGTTGAGATCCAGGCTGGAACAGGGCCACAAGAGCAGGAGTAAGCCATACTGTTGTTGTAAAAATTTATGGCTCTCTCTTGTTTTTTGAAGGAGGGGGGGTTATTTATGGACTTCTTGATGTTATAGGCAGTTGGGATGGAAATGCCAACGGTCTGCAGCCTTCTGGGCACAGAAGAAGAAAACACCAGCGCAGAGGAAATGACAAACGCGTCGTCTTTTTTATAGTTGATCCTACATTTTTACACTTACAGACACGGGATCAAAACAAAATGTGTTTATTTTTGTATTGTTGTTTGATTGTATAATGAAACCTTTTAACTTAACAAAGATAAAATCGTAATCAAACCCTACTACAAGTTTTGGTCGGATTCTGTACATCCATCACAGTTGACGGTAATTTCGAATCGTCCTATTTTTGTATGATTACTTTTGTATAAGATGTATGACTCTGTAAACAAAGTGCTTCATAGCTTTTGTGACGTCATTATTTGTCTCGAAAACTCAAAAAGGAATGATTACGTTCACATCACATAGGATGATAAATAGTTTGCTTCCCTACGCTTTAATTCATCACCAGGGATATCAGCTAATACAAATGACGTCATATATTGATTGCAAAACATTATGATCCAACTTTTAAATATTGCCTTAAAAAAAAATTAGGGATCAAATGGTCCCCTTGCCTGCTATTGCTTCTATGAGGGATTCATCGTTAGTAACTTAGTTGGAGTACAGCCTTATTCAGTACTTTCGAAGGTTCTTTGTAATTAAGACTATATATACTCGTATATACAAAATATTCGTGAGTAATAAAATATTAAAGTAAAGTAGCATAAACACGCTTTCTTAAAGATAGCCAATGAAAAATTAAAAAGATTTTATTTATATTAAGCTTAATTATGTTTAAATTCTAAACTAAAACGATTTATTATAAACTATAGTTATATAATAGGTAAATTTCTATTGTAAAACCTTCTTGTATGGAACATTTTTAGTTGTTCTTTGTCCAATTAATTTAAATATAATCAAATCTAAGCTCCCTTTTGACACTCTTGAAAATGCAAACATATAATTGTCTATGGGAAAATACTGATTTTTGTCAATATAAAGCAATTTTTTCAAATGTTTGACCCTGTGATTTATTTATTGTCCTTGTCATTGCTAACTTGCCATGTTCCTTCTTCAACCATAATAAAGATTGAAAATACATACTTAGATATACTCGCTCATCAACTTCTTATATCTCTTTTTTAATTCGTATTTAATATGCGTTCTCCGTTTTTCCGTAAGTACAATAATTCAGTTGTTTTTTAATTTTTTTTTTGCCATTTTCGAATCGACAACCCATACCTTAAACAAAACTTTCAGACACGGGGAATCGATCTTGTTTTAGAAAAAAAGTCAACTTATTAGAAAAGATCAAACTTGCCCTCTAGAGCCCAGGAATCTGGGTTGATCAGAACTAAAGATGGCCTTATGTACATATATCATAATTCTGAACAACTTTTATTTTTTGTCTAAAGTCAGTATATGTCTCCGTTTTTGAAATAAATGTTTTTTTATCATTGTGTTTCTACGCGGGACGTACATCACACACACACACAAAATTATTTTAATACTATGTAAGATACCTGCTTCTACACATGTCCCAAGTTAATTATCTGTGTCAATTGGCCGTTAGACCAGGTTATATATATATATTAATGACAAATATCCCCACATTATATGTAAAGATTGAAGCTTCTTTTTACATGATAACAAGGATTAGTTGTTTAAATGTAAAAAAAAAAGTAATTTATCTCCATGTCGAAGCTGAAAGATTAAGGAATGAAATCATGATACTCCACAAGCAAAGGATTCCATACGGTATGACAAGGTCTATTTGTAGTTTTTGAAGGCAAATGTTACATAGGTGCATTAAGCCTTCTAAAACTAAGATGTTTGCCTTTTGGACTATAAAACGCCAGCTCATTATACTTTGAAAGTATAATCCCTGTGTAAAAATAAATTTAAACTCACTTAAACAAAATGATTTGACCACCTTCTTCACCAAATCTGACCTCACACCTCCTTGAATTTTTCCATATAAGAAATAGTTGGAAGGAAATCTGATGAAGTTTTCTCGTACCAACAAGGACAATATCTTGACCTACATTTTGGGACAAAATCCAAGAAGAAGCTGAGCCACTTGCAAAGCAAGTGGACAAGGTCATTTGTCTGTCCTTTTCAATAGTATTGATATATTTTCTTTTTCATTTTTTAATCTTTACTATAGATTAATAAATTGTGTCAATCAGCTCATACAGATTTAAATCATTATTGTGCCATGGGACCATATTAAAAGTAGTTGCAGTAAAAATAAATCAATTATTTTTCTAATAGAAGGCTTTTGCAATCTGTATCTTGCGTTGTATAATTGCAATGGTTTTATGCTAAATTGGCTTAGAAAGATAAGATTCCGTACTAAAAAAAACTTAAAGACATTTTTATAATTATTTGACTCAGTATAGTTTGAGCGCGTGTCAATAATGAGAAAATAAGCCATATTTTACAGTTTGCCTTTGATAAAGGGTAGAACGGTAGCCAGGTGGCCTTAAAATGTGAATAGTGTTTATGGTTCTGTTGTTGAAATCCCCAATCATGCAGTATTTTGGTTTTGTCGATTCCCTTCCGGTAATTTTGATGTAAAAAAAAGACATATCTATTTGGCAGCCCAATTGTCGAAAATGCGGATAAAATGATGAAAGTCGTCGAGTACAACCGTCATGTAAGTACGGTTTTGATTGACAAGGATATAAATATTAATGGAAAAGTTTTAAAAAATCCATTAAAAATAATGGATTTTATTTTACGGGATCTTATATTTTGAAATAATGAGGTGGAAGGAGTTTGAAATTTGTTTATTGATTGGTGGCTTATTGATTGGCTCGTAAAAATGAAGGTATTTAACAGTATACATAGTTGAAAGAAAGCAAAAAGTCATTATGCGTCACAAACTTGCATATAATTATTATTAGCAATCATAATAATAATAATAGCGGTTAAAAAAAAACAACTAGATTGACTTGGTAGGCAATGAACAACAAAACCTTAATGCAGATTCCCCCCCTCCTTTTCACTCGAATATGAACACATTCACCTTGAATACGTTTTTACACTCGGACTAACATACTTTTGTTACTTTGTTGGTATGAATACAAAATATTCAAATATAGGTCTGTAAGACCAGAATATGCACATTTTTGACCAATGGTTTCCAATCCATGGTTTACGAGCAAGGTCTTCCATGACCGGATTCGGGTGTGGTCCCAGGCCACTACTCTATGCCTCCTTGGTGGTATTTGCTTTTTAGCCGGCACACTGTTCGGCTCTCTAAGAATAAGAAAGAAAGGAAAATAGGGGATGAAGAAGACTATGAGGGACGGCACGTCGCTACCTTAATTGTATCACGCAACCTTTATCCACAAAAGGAACAGAAAAAAGTAACGAAATCATGTGTTAATAAGCCAAATAAGTCAATCACACCAACTGCTATGCATTTCTTTAGTACTCACAGACTTTCATGGCCGGATTATTTCTCTACAATTTTTAAAATGTAATACATATTCATTTAATGATACATTTCAAAATATTAGGTTGGGGAAAAAGTAATTTCGTATTTTTCACCCCATTTTTTTAAACAAATTATTAACCACATTAGATCATACGATCAAACATTGTAAAGGTGTGAGAATACACTACAAACGCTTTGCGACAGTATTGCGCTTGGTTGGATCAGTTGTGAATTAACGTGCAACAAGTATGGATGTCTAAAACGAAGAAATTCGCCATATTTTACATTTTTACTTCTGGGAAAGGAAAAACACTTCGAATACGACCAAGAAAAATTCCCATGTACACAAGGCCGATACTATTTGGGTTAGTATTGTACAACATTGCCTGTAGAATTCTTTTGAAGCTCAATTCAGCTCTTTACTGTGAACAACTCTACCGTTTGAAGCTGGCGAAGAGAAGTAGCCCCAACATTGATGAATTTAAGAGGAATCGTTTTGTATCAAGACAACGCCAGGCCGCACACATTTTTGATGAGCCCCCAGAAGCTCCGGGAGCTCGGATGATAGGAATTTTCCATGTATCAGCCCTAAAGTCCGAAACTGGCGCCAAGTGACTATAACTGATGGCTGTCTATGCCCAACGCGTTTGAGGAAACAAACTTTGCCTCAAAAGAGGCCTGCACAAATTGTTTGTCTAAGTTTTTTTGAGAATAAGGACATGGGCTTATGCGAAAATGGCAATATGAACTCGGATTCTCGTTGGTAATAAGTTAAATAAAGGATAAGGGCATATTTGGCTTAAATCGGATGATTGTAAGACTTCTTATTAAGCATTGAAATAAAGCGTAAAATACGAAATTACTTTTTCCCGACCTACTTTTAAAATTATACATAGTATTTTATTTAATATGTTAATATATTTTATTCAGGCTTAGCCAATTAGTGCTCTAGAGACAAAAGTACTCCGTGGGGCTCATCAGTCATAGCGTCGTATTAATTTTTATTTCTAAAGCAGTTATTATTATTTTCTCAATCTTGATGAGAAAATATAGATTAACTACTTGTTTGGGATTAAAAAATAATAATAACACCACATAAGAAGAATCTTCAAAAATCCCCAAGAAATAACAACGATACAGTTTATGGTCAGCTATTAATTTTTCTACTTCTTTTCTCCCCATCAGTTTTCTGTACGTTGACTGGTTGAATTATAATTTGCACTTGATTAAACGTCGTAAATTTAATTCCCAACAATGATTGATTAATAACTCCAGATTTGGGGAGAATTGGATAACTTCTATAAATGGGTCATTCCACCTCGGTTTACCCAAGGGCTGTAACCCTACACTTTCCAATTTTGATGGCACAATTGATGCCTGTGGGTAGAAACTGACTCTTGTGAAATTTTATCTGATTTGGATCAATAGTTTAGAACATATGATCTTTTGAATTTTTGACTTTTTCGACAAATTTGACCTGGACCCCAAATTTAAAAACCCCCTATCTCTGCAACAACTTGACCAACATCGATGTATGGACTATAATTGAAAAGATAATAGAGCCAGAAAACCAATTCCAGTATCATTTTCAGATTTGGAATATAAGAAGGGGTGATGACCTTCGAAACTATAATTTGACCTTGAATACCTTGTGATCTTGGCCTGACCTTGCATGTAAATAAATGTTCATAGTGTTTACTATAACCTATCAACAAACTGGAAGGGTATTTTTCCTTGTTCTCGTGTTATTTTGAGCTGAAGTTCAGGGGTTGCAAAATATAGAAATCACTGATAAATATTACATCATTTTCATCTCAGCTCTATATGATGACTATATTTCATATTATGAGAAAATCATACATTTTCACGAGACAATATTTTATAACTTATATAAAATACATCGAGATAATATGTAGCACACGAAAATCATAGAGAAATGTATTTTTTATCAAAAGTCGGTCTGGACTCATGTAAGTAACAATCTCATTGGTTTTTCCACTTCATACATAGATTTGCTATTCTATTACTATCGCTGTTACTGATTTGGTAGCAAATTCTTGCAGCAGGATCGCAACGAATGGAGAGTTTATAACAGCGATAATGTCTGATTCTCGAATCCAGCAGATATCCACATTCACTGGCCAATTGAGGTATTGACTTGGGCCACGTGGATGCATAAAATTGATGAAATAGTAGCCAAAATCATCGGAAATATCCTCTACAAGTCCAATCCATGGATTTTCGTGATATATAGCACAAACATAGTTTTGCACAACAACTCAACTGACAATTTTTGGTTCTTATTCTTGTTTGCTCAGTTTGAATGTTTTTCAAACTTGAGTTTGATATTTTGGAACAAATCGATGAAATTGTAGCGTGCCGACTATGGTTTTGGCTTTCTCAAAACATTGTTTCAATTTCTGTTTGTACTCCTTCCCAATGTTAGGCTGAACATTTATGTTGATTGGTTTTGTGGCCTTTTTCTATTTCTTTCTGAAGGAAAGGTCACGTGATGTAACAAAGGTAATGACGTGGGAGTAAGTCAAATAAAAACTAAAACTAAGTTCCGATTATGTTATGAGTTGAAGGATTTAATTTTATTAGTAGTAACTCAATAAAAAATTTGTTAAAAAAGAAAAAGGTGTTTTTTTTGGTCTATGTAAACATTTTTCATTGTTTCTATACACTTTCTTTTATTTAAATGCATTGTAGTCAAACTTCCACCTGATTAAGTATTATTTGTAGACAAAAAAAATCATCTCCTACCCCTCCTGTGCATATGTTGGCCTGAATGACCTAATTACATATATATGTATATGCAATTAAGGTATGATTACTTTTTAAATCAAGTAATCATTATAGTCGTAGAGGTCGAATTACTCAAATATTATTTTTTTAGTTGAAGTTTATTTTTGTTGTATATATGAAAATTTTGAAAAATAAATAATATGTTTTATTTTTCAATCCTGAAAAAAAAAATCAAGGAAAGGAAAAAATCACTATTAATTTTGTTACTTGATATTGTATACTATAGATGGAGGCCAATATTTCATCGACACATTATTAAGACAATTATAGGCTTTGTTTTTTCAAATTTGTGATATGAGTTAAGATACCCGAGAATTTAAGCTATAGTTTAAAACATTCATTTGATTAAAGATACTCTTTTTGGCACTGATATGGGGCATATTTAAAGAAAATTTCTCACTTTGTATTTAATTGCTCAGATTGAGTTGCAATGATTAAGTAGTATTTATTACCATTGCACAACAATTACTCTGCCTGAACGAGAAATTGTCTCTCCAATTCCAAAGACAATTCCTATTCTTTCATATTTTAAATAATATCATTTTATTTTTCTACTAGGGCGTCCCAAGGATTATTATTATTATAATTTTAATCTTAAAATTAAATTTTTGGGAGACAAATTTAAAAAATACATATTTATACACAGAAGATTATATTTTTGGAAAAAAATTGAGAAATTAAATTAAATTTCTAATATGAATCATTTTATAATTAATATTCCAGATATGAAAAATACTAGATTCAAGAAATTAGAATGTATTTTCATGTCAACTCTCAATTTTCTGCTTTTTTCCCCTCTTATAAACGGGGCTTAACGGTGTTAAAAATAGCCATTAGTCATTTTTTTTTACTTGCCATGTGAAAAATTTCCTTGCCCAGAATACGACAAATATTTTAAACAATAATTTCCTCCTATTTATTACAGTTTTATTAAGACATTCAAGAGATTTTTATACTTTAGATGAAGAGGTAATTGAGGTTGTTTGGAGACTAGATATGACATTCTACGACCTTAATGTGTTTCATCTTGAGCCACTCCTTTGTTCAAATACCCTTGTATTTTGGATCATTGTCATGCTAGAACACATTTTTATTTTATTTGAGGGTTCCGTTTATTGTTCAGATGGGGTTGAGTTTATTAAGTATAAGTACACATAAAATATTAAATTTATTTCATCTGACAAAGGAATCGTCTTTGAAGACCAAATACAATACATAAAGTATATTTCCTTCTTGGGGAACGACCGGGTTGTGAACCTACACACATTGAGTTCGGGATACTAATTTCTCCTCAGTGCGTGGAAGCTACATTACACGTCACATTTCCAGTACACTGCTCTGATAAAAAGGAAGTTGTCACCAAAGATTTCCAGGGTACAGGGTCCCGTCTATCCACCCTTCGATGAGGCGAAGTATTCCTACCCCTTAGTAGAGAAACGCCACCAAAAAATAATATTTCCACACCGAGGCTGAACGATATGGTCGGTGTTTTTGAGTTCAATTTTTCTTCCACCAAACACTTTTTTTAATTTTATATAAAGTCTCTCACTATTAAAATAACCAATTAATTAAAATTATAGACTGTTTATTTATTTTTCCGTGAACAAACTTACAAAATAATAAATGGATCAATTATTTATTTCCTCAACTACATTTTAAATGATACAATCCAATCTAAAGAAGAAAAACCAAGGATTAAGCCTATTTAATTACATGATCCACAGTTAATCAAGAAAAATAATTACGTCATCTAAATTTTGTATTAATTATTCCTTCCATCTTGCACTCGTAAATATTAATTATATGCGGGTTAATATATATCCACATTTTAAAATAATCTTAACAAGACGCATTTGGGAGTTATATAGGATATAAGGCTGTTTTTTGGTGGATCAATGATCAAAGTAACACTATACCTCATTGCTCTATGAGGCACTTCCTATTGTTCTATCGTTTTTCGTGGATTTTGTGGAGTATGATTTAATAGTTCCACTTTGCCTCATTGCCGAACACTCCAACCAAAAAATTGACTTAAAGACTCAACGACAAACCGTACAGGAAGGTTCCATAGTGCAATGAGATATATTTCTACTTTGCTTGATGCTCTATTAAAAATCGACGCAAGCGTAAATATTTAAAATTCAATGGGAAAAATAATATTTGCTCCTAATGGGTATAGAAAGCAAAGTCCATTTGAGTTCAATTATTTTGAAACATAAATTACTTGAAGGATTTTTGAGAAAGTACGTATAATTTTTGTTAACTTGCGTTATTTTCTTATTTTCAAAAATCATTCTGAATGACACAATCTCTGCTTGTTTGTACATAGTTTTGCGAGGTGTAGAGTCATAAATTATCCACTCCTACCCCTCACTGTGTAAACTTTTTTATCTGTAACTTTCATGTGTAGAAAATTTATGAGTTTGCAACTGAGACGCCTGAATTGATTAAATTCATCCTGAGGTTTATTTTTTATAATTTATTACAATTATTGAATTAGCTTGCATGGGGTACGGGATAATGCACACAAAGAAAATGCTCGGGTATCCAAAGCGTACAGTTTACGACATCTAAAACTGCCGGAAGAAGGAGGGGGATATAAGTGAAAACCCACAAGTCGCGGAGTGATTAAATACGTACTACTACATTCCTTCTAGGCCTGAAACGGGCCCTGAATACATCACAATTTTTATCCAATCATTTTTTTATTTTAGAAAGAAAAATGTCTATTTATTGTCTTTTTCAAGAGGTCTTTTTTGATAAATTTAGTGGATATTTCTTTTAATCATATAGTTTTCCTGTTTTTAAAATATTTTTTTTTGTCAAATGCTCTTTTAGGAGAATAAAACTATAGCGTATTTTCCAACCAAACGGGAGGCTTATTGAAATTGTGAAAACCACTGTGACCGCAGTCGTTGCAGTGGTCTAAAGCCGGCCTCGTTTGTAGATACAATGTTTTGTCTTCTAAGATCTTAGAATCCTCTCTTTATGGAAGTTGTAAATTGATGGTCTCATATCACATGTTATTTAACTACATATAATACTAGATATTTTAGTTTGGTAGGTATAAGTTTTTTATTCCCGAGACCTCGGCACTATGGGTCCTCTCGCATACCCCTTTATTTCTTTCCTTTATCGTAGAAAAGGTTGTCAGATGACAAAGAGTGGGAATTTGAAAATAGTATGATCTTCTTCTATGAAATGGAAGATTAACGTGGTCCCTCTAACAACTAGAATAATGTTTGGAATAGCTGTTATGACGTGTCATTACATGAGCTGCTAGGAGCTAGCAGATTATGAAAATAAGCCCAAACCCCGCTTCTTATTTAGTAATGATATAGGCAGGAATAAATCCAATGTCAACCCTCAATTCTTCTCTGAGCCCAACAAGGACTCACACATATAACTTGCTAATCAATCATCAATGTTGTAAATTATATTGGGTATTGCATTTGGGCTATGTAGTAAAGAAACCGAAAATGAACGTGGTAACCCTGACAATTAAAAGAATGTTTGGAAGAAGAGCAGCTTCGCTGTCAACACGTTACATTATAGCAGCTGCTAGTAGCTATGAGATGAAGGAAAGCAACACATACCCCACTCCGTTTTTGGCCATGATATAGATAGGTAGGAATACTCAGTGGAACTTTTCGTCTTTCAGGTAAGGGTGATTACTTTATACGTATATATTCTTCAAGAAAAAAAGAGTTGCATAATTACGCGGACTATTTGTGGCAAATAATTAAATGTGTATTACAATTCGTATGACGTATTTTTTTTGGGAATTATATAATAGAGAATTTATTCTGGTATAAAATTTAATATAATTACTGAATATAACCGCCATCAGCTGCTATGACACCCTCCAAGCGCCCACGGAAGGCCTTGCACACATTGATGATGTAATGGTCTTCCATAGCTGCCCATTGCTTATTGACGCTGACCTTCACTGAGTCCAAATTTGGGTGGCAGGTAGCACAGGCCTTCTTCTCAATTTGCTACCTCACACTGTAGTCAAGGGGATTCAAATCAGGTGATTGAGGTGGCCATATGTTTTTGTGAAGACCTCCTTCACCTCATCCACATTGATTTTCCGTGGTCTGCTGGTCCGAACACCCTCCTTCTGATCTTTTCCCTCCTTGACAAGCTTCTGGACCTTGAACACAGTAGTCCTGGATAGTCCAGTGTCCTTGATTATCTCCTTGACAGACCTACTGGCGTGGAGGAGAGTGGCAAACATATGACATTTGGCCTCGTCATTCATCGTAAACGACTTTGTTAGATGCGAGTAAGAAAAACAAAAACAACCCCAAAAGATTTACCGAGTTACTTGAGGTGGAATTTTTTATTTCCGGTCACGGAACCTTGAGATATAAGAGTTTAAAAATTAGTCCGCGTATTTATGCAACTACCGGTATATATATGTATACCAAATAGTTGGGGGATCATTCGATGTAATTGGCTAACTATAACAATTACTTTCATGCATTATGTTGGGGAAAAAAGTAATTTCGTTTTTCCCGTCCAAGTTTTTTGCCAATAGGAACATAGGGTTCAACAAAAAGTGTATTATAAAGTTTGATTATTGTTGGCAGGTAGTTATCAAACAGAACTGTGCATATTTGGTTTGATTCGGATAATTGTAACACTTTTTATAAAGCATTGAAATGAACAAAAAATTTCTTCCTTGTTTCTGAAAAAGAGTCAATAAGGATCGCATCATATTGCAAATATGGTAATTAAAAGAGAGGGGAGGCACGTATTTCCGGGAGGAGGGGGTATTACCCCATTTCAGATTTTTCCCCAATAAAAGTTTGCAATAAAAATGCAAAAAGAATACAATATTTTTGCTCTATTAATTATATATTTCAAACTTTAACAAACTACCATTTATATTTTAAACTCATAATTGTTTTAACCCAACTTATGGCAATGTAGCAAGGAAGCTTTTTTATGCAATAAGTACAATTAAAAAGCAGTTTTGTTAATTTTTGACAAATAATTATTCAAACAGAAATATTACGGACCAATTTCCCAAGTTTAATTTCTTTTTTTTTGTTGAAGTGTAGTATTATTAAAAATCATGTACAGAATATTAACAGGATAGTCGCTGTTTTGTGTACATTTTTCAATCTGTGCTGATTTCAAGTCTTTTTTGAATATATGTTTTAACAGATTCTTAGAAAATATGACCTAAAATGCGTGCAAGGCTTCTTTCTTCTTGGTAATCTGAGCTGTGTTTTATTATTTTCAAAAGCTAGATGTGGATACTTGAAATTTTTTCATAAAAATAATTTTTTTTTGTGAGTATATATGGATTTTTGAAATTTTTTTCCAAATTATTTTTAATAGCTGTGAGTTTTTGAAATTTTTTTCGATAAAATATAATATTTTGAATTTTTTCCCAAAAATAATTAATTTTTTGGTTTATTTTCAAAAACTATTTTTTCCCCCCCAAAAAAAAAAAAAACAATTTTGTGGACGCCCCCTTCACTATAACTAAAAATGTTTTGGCTGGTAAGAGGGTACTTGTGGTAAATAAATATTTTACAATTGGTACATCACAAAAAAAAAGTTATAAATCTCTGCTCTATAAGGAAATATATACTTTATGTATATGTACTTCAAATAAAATTTCTAGATCAGATGGAGTAAATATTAATACTATAATGTTTACTTATAATTAATGAGTGCTAGTAAAGACCAATTAAAGAAACCAAAAAAAAAAATAATAATATAGTACAAATTGTACATATGAACAATGGCTCTTATCCAACTTTTGATATATTAATCAATAAATGAAGTTAATCTTTTCAATTTTATTCTTTTTGACTTATTATAAAAAATCATCTAATTTTTTTATTCCTAAGCATTCCAATTAAAAAAAAAAAATTTGATTGTTACTTTTGATTCAATTTTATAAAATTTTCTGACTCCCTTTTTTCGCGAAAAATGACGAAAGATGAAATTATCTGAGGAGAAAATTTTATAGCAAATTTCAGTCTTTCAAACTGTCAGAATGACCATGTCTATATCCTCTTTTTTTTACGCATACCGTCTGGTCATATGATTTACAGCGCTTTGCAAAGCATTAATGCATTGAAAATTAATAAATACAACATAATAATTATCAGATAACATTATTTATATATAATAAAAAATAACTATGTACCGGGAGCAGTAAAAAAATCTTTACACTTCTTTTATGCTACATAAATCAATATTTCTGTGAATGCATTAAAATTGTTCAGGTCAAATACTTAAAATAAACCAAAAATGAAAAAAAAGTCGATCTTCCTTTGTGTCTTAGAAGCCAAGGAAATACTACATGAACGTGACCAAAACATTTCGGTCTGTGCACTTTTGTATGCTGGCAAGAAACCAACGGAGGAGAAGTTGTTACCATGGGTCCAGACCAACTATCCGGACATGAACGTGGTGTTCCAGTAGAATGGCCCGCCTGCACACAGATCCAAAAAGGCCCAGAAGTGGTTGGAGAACAACTTACCTTTCTGGCCAAAGAAAATGTGGCCCCTACTCACCAGATGCCAACCTATTGCACTTAACTTTTTAGGTGTATGTTGAGTCCAAGGCCTGCCCGACCGTAACCCAAATACCAACAACCTCAAAGATATCGTCAACCTGCACTCGAATACCATGTCCTAGGACTACATCTGCAATGGGTGCAAGGCCTTCTGTGGCCGTCTGGAAACCATCATTGCTGCCAAGGGGGGCTACATCTATGATTAGTGTAGCCAAGACACGAAATTTTTATTTTATTGACATATCCTATTACAACTGGTTGCTCAAATACATCTTGATGAAGTTCTTGATTGAAAGTGTAACAAAATTTTCGCCGCACCTGGTAGTAGACACGAGGTTCCCCCCAAGTCCGACGATAAAAAACCACTACACTATTACTATATTAAAAAAATACTGTGTTGTTCATTAATCAGACCTCGTTCTCATACGTAAAAAAGGGGCTTTCATTTTTTATCTTTATTTGTCGGCTACAAAGAATTAAAATGTAAACATATGTAGACTGATATCATCTCTCTCAAGGTATGAATTCTTCCGTGTTTATTTGTTTAAAAAACACTACATAAAAATATTAATTATTTCTCGTCAAAAAATGATTATATCACGTGTCAAGGCTTACAAAATAAATAATACATTGTTCTAGGGAAAAGCAGGGGTAAAAAAAACATTCCCTACAGTGAATGTGATTTGTTTAAGTTACTTACGTTCACTGTTTGTATGTAGGTCCTTTGATCCGCCTTACATTTGTTGTCCCATGGGACATATCCTAAATTATATATACAAATTGTTATTTACTTATGTAGGTAGATACTACAATATGTGGCTTCTTGACACAGAAAAAAGCTATAACGATTTTTTGATAATTGAGATTGGATTACATTTGGGGTACATTGTATGAGTCACGTTCTTATAAAGACCAATCAGCCTTTATTTCCTTACTAATTTTCATTTTTCTTCATTTTCATCTGGTATAAAGCTAAATTCTGAGCATTTTTTCTGAATTTTTTAAATTTATTTTTCAACCCAGCGATGCTCCCATGTCTGTAACCCTTCCAAATAGCTCTGAGCATTTTTCTCTACAAAACAGTTGTTCAGGAGATACTTTTTGTTTTTGGCTCAACTACTCCGTGTCGGATTGACTTAAACATGTCAAATTTCAACAAAACCTTGTTATGTTTCCTATTGTTTAAATCTATTTAAAGGTTATACATTGAAAAACAATTAAATAATGACTTCATACTCGATTTAGTCCATCTTGACAAAAACAATCACATCAATTCACTCAAACGACTTTTACATAACAACTGCGCATCCAAATTGGCTGAAACTTTGGTGAGCAACTGATTCTTGATAAATGTCATTAGCATTTATTTAAGAGTACTGCTCTCATCTTCACGTTGAGGTTGGAAGACTTTTCAGACCACCTTTGTACTTTCTCAAGTGAGGTTCATATTTAGGATCTATAGTTACCCAAAGTATTTTTTAACTCTTGGGATTTACTGGTCTTCCAGATGGAGATTTATCGGGAGGAATAATAGAAAGCTCTTTTAACACTCTTGATCCTATATTAGTCACTTTAACAATGCTGGTATTCAGTATCGGATTGTGCCAAATATTGTGGATAATATTATGGGGATCACAAATGCATGACAAAACGGTAATTAACATGACGCGGCGACAGAACTGTTCTAGTACACGTCATACATTATATTTCTGTTCAAAACATTGGAGACAGTCACATTGCAAAGTTGAAATTCAATTAGGGTTTTATTAATTTTAATAATGAGGAACTACCTTTGTCAAATGAAGGGACGCAGTGAAAAGTGAAGAGTATATTATATGAAGGATTTCGACTCTTTCGAGATATTCGGACAATTAGCTTTTTGTAGGATCATGAAAGAAGATATAAGGTCACATTATTTGGAAGGATATGTTAGTTTGTCTTTTATGAAGTATTTGGGGACGAGGAAGAAGATGAACTTGGAGTCGATCTGTAGATGAGGCCAGAGATCAATTAGCAAATTTTGCTATTTTGATGTTGCTTTATTTAGCGGGATAGAGTTGCACTGATTAATTATTCGTAAACATTATAGTTTTACAATTACTCCGTCTGACCTAGGAATGGTCTTCAAAATCCATCAACATTAAGTATATTTCCTTCTCTAGGAATAACCGAGACATATTGAGTTCAATGGAATAATTTTTCTCAAACTCATTGTCTATTAAGTTACGTCGTTTCAGGGAAAGATAATTACTTACTAATTATTAAAAGGTTGCGATAATCGAATTTCAACTTTCCGCTGCCATTGTTTCTGATTTCGATATAGAAAGGAATAATATTGGTATGACTGATAAGCACATTAATCTCTAGAGTGTTTCCTAATAAAAGAGACATAATTTATTCAAAATGTGGTTATGATATACATTTTGGAGCACTCTATAGGGGGAAGAACTTTGCTTTTTTAATATAGAAATAAATCAATTTAAAAATTGTGGAGAAATGATAATATGACTACAATAGTCTGGGAGTAATTAAAAGATGGATAGTAGCTGGTATGATTGACATATTTGGCTAACTACCAACTGATTTCTCTATTTCTGTTTGAAGGAAAGGTTGCGTTATACAATAAGGGGAACGATTTGCTGCAAGGGATTAATTAGAATAATTTCTTGTTAGAAATGGACGAGAATTTTTTTTTTCTACGAATAAAAAATCTGAAATATACAGTTAATTTGTTAAAAAATCCTTTTAGCTTCTTTTTCTATCGACGGTTAATAACTTTATAATATAATATCATTTATTTACATACTTAATACATATATAAATCATTATTCTAGGACTGTGAAGAAATGTTTATCAAGTAGATACAACAGCCTAAGGGGTCGTCATGTACACAGTCGTCGTTTTGTACGGACATATTCCTAAAAAGTTTTTTATTATTAATAAATAACTTTGTATTTATTTATACGGGAGAAAGTCCTAGAGTCCATTGAGTTTTTTTCAAATATTAATATTCCATATACTTTTATATAAATATTAGTATTGGATTGGAGTATTATTTGAACTCGAAAAAAAAACAAAAAAACTCAAATTTACTCAAGTCGTCAATTTTGTATAAATTAATCAAACTCAAAATAGCAAAATACCTTAAATTCAAATGATCAAACTCAAACATTGGAGTATATGCTGATTAATCTCATTTTCAGTTGTTTGTAGAAAAATATAGAGTGGGGATTCAAAAATTGCAGTAGCATTTTTTTAAATACGCAACCAATGAACAGCTGAAACAAAAATAAACAAGGTTTGTTTTTATCCCATCCCTCTAAGTGTAAAAATTTCGGAGCATTAACAAAAAAGGCAACGCGTGTGTGATCTCTTCTGCACCAAAGTTGGTATCTCCATTGGTATTAGCCAAAAAAAACCAATTTTTCTGCAGCAACAATAGGGCTGACATATGGCCTGCCTCCGTTCCTCTACCAGCATTGATATCAACCACCTGGACTTTGCAGTATGGGACGTCTTGGAGCAGAATGTCTATTGCACCTCTCATCCATATTTAGATTCACTCCGTACTTCCATCATGAAACGTGGTACGTCATGTACACGGCCTTCATCGTCAAGAACTGTCAATATGTTCGCCGGCGTATCCAGGCTTTAATTGCTTTTGAAAGAGGAGATATTGAATGCAAAATATAGCTAAATATATTATTTAAATATATCACAAATTGGTTTTGAGTTGTCTTTACTTGAGTCCATAAAAATCACATTTTTGAAGTGGTGTTATTGGAAGTTTTGGGTCCCCACTCTGTTACTACCCTGAATTGAAGGCTCGGAGCATCCATTGAAAGAAAGAAAAAAACGTGGGGAAAATTGTTTGAACAAGGTACATGTTGTAAAAAATAGGACCGTAAAAGAGCGCAATACTTATTGTAGTTGCAACCTGAACACGAGTTTTTCTTTTTCTGTTTAAAGCTGCTATGATTATTATTTAATTTTTGAGGAGGGAACATCTAAGTATTAAGTAATTTATATCTCTAAAGACGGAAAATAACAATAGGGGTCCGTTCGGGAGTTATAATTGTAGATTCATATTGAATTTAGAGTAGAATTGTGGATCGCCATTTTAGTAATTCTAGCCTATACCATTGTTAAGTACGGAGCAGCTGATTTAATAGAACCTCATCATATCATCATTGCTAAATACGGAGTGGTATTAATGTTAATTCCTTCCCATCAAGCCTCTTCGTAGATTGCAGCCAAACTGCTCTTCTGTCTAATATTCTTCAAATAAACCACCTTCATTCTCAGTTTCCTTAATTTTTTCATAGCGGGAGGGCATGTTTTATGCATACCTCGTACAAGTTTATAGTAACTCTAAATGAATGATAAGTACATTGTTCCTCAATTATGCCACTTAAGGAGTTCACCATCCCTTATGAGTCACAAGAATAAGGATTACATTTCACTGCATACCTATATTACCTTAATTAATTAATGTAATGTCATAGTAATCCCTTCATGACATCGTGTAAAAAGGCTTTAAAGGCCAAACCGATATCATTTAATGATCGTGTTATACGGCTTAAATAACTATAATAAATATAGGGTTGAGCCTGCGGACTAAAATGTTGTTGCATGGTGTTATTGATATACACACAAACTATTTTGTAGTGGATATTATTGTATTAATATAAGTATAATTGATATATTACATTTACTTAGTGCGTGTGTTAAAGTGATAATTAATTTATAGTGTGTGTATATATTTAAATATCTATAGAAAGGAAATATAATAATTATTAATTTAAAAAAATGAAACTCCTCTAAACATATATAAAATATCTCATCTGGACCACGGACAAGAGGTTGTCAACCACTGATGTATTTAGAATATACGTGGTATTACCCCGCTAACACAAACTATACTGTTTATTTTATTATCAGCTCTCGATGGTTTTTTTTCTTTTATATTGATCAGTATTCTGAGCCTCGATTTGTAGAATTAGAATTAGCTCATTTTAATTACTAACAATTATTGAATAATAGTTCCATAGTTGGCGCGAATTGGCTACTGCTTATGAGATTTTTTCTGTTTATGTTTGTTGAAAAGGTTGCGTGATACAATAAAGGTAACGATTTGTACAAAAATAGATATAAAATAATAATGTAATCGATTCTTTTGGATAAGACTCAATTGTCAAGCCGTTCTAAAACCTTGCATACAATATTAGTTTTAGTAAAATAAATCTATAATTTTTCCGATAGATGGCTTGAGTAATGTGTATCTCGTGCTGTATAAATGCAATCGGTTTACGTTATAGGGTGTAAAAAGCTACGATTTTGTATATAAAAAAACAACTTTTGAAACATTTTTGAGATTGTTTGAGCAAGCGGCAAAGATGGATCGAATGATTTGAGGCAATTATTAGGAAAAAAGTTATGCCAAGTACTATTTTCAGATGATTTTGTTAAATAAATGTCCTCACAAAGCCTCTCGTTTTATTTTACTCTTGAAAAATTGGAAATACTAAAATGTGTACACACTATGTACAGGTATCGATTCCGATACTTCAAAAAAGGCCGATTCTGATACCTTGGTACACCCCTACTAAATATACGAAAAAGTCCTAGACAAGACATTGTCAAGATATAAAGAATGTGTTGCATATAATCTAATTGAATGTGTCAGGAGATTACTGAAAAGTATTGAATATAAAATGTAGATTCAAAGAAGTATGAACCAGGTTAAACCAGGCTAACCAGGTTAGATTAAAAAATACCTTCTAAACACTCTGAATGATTGGATCCAGGGACATGTTATTAATTAAGAAAGCCATGTTTTTATTTTCTCCTTTCCTTGAAGGTTGATTTATAATGCTGCAGGCATTTCAAATTTACCTACGCATACAATAAACACCATGTTATTAAAAAAAAAAGTATATATAACATTGCGACTTATGTACGTAGATATGTACTCTCAAGTTTCCTATGCCTTTGCAAACAATAAGGACCAAAATAACAGCACAACTGTACTTTGTATCGACATAGTCCTTTTTCTATGAAACCAAAGATTATTGCATGACTGAACAACATTAGGAATGAGTTCCTTTACCGTTCCTTAATCTTTGTTCCTCTACTTTTGGAGTCAAATTGCTGATATATTTGTGCAGAATAGTCTTATCTTGATTTTCATGGAATGTTATATGTATATTCTGATGGAGTTTTGAAAAATATGAACTTTGAAAAGCGTGAGGTTTTTGTAGCTGTAACATCAGCAATGTTTATTTTATTAGATTGTTCCGAAATGATTGAGACTCCCCCAGGAAGACAAGAAATTAGATTCACAATTTAAAAAAGTACTCAATCATGTTGCATAGTCTCCTCCAGCTCGAATAATGTCATGGCAATAGTTCCCCAACTCCCACAACTCCCTGGAGAGCTCCTCTTCTTTCACTAACTTCATCATCCACTGAACGACGCGTGTGAAGTCTTCATAGCTATCAAAATCGTAATCCCAGAGCAGGTGCTTCAGCTTACAGAAGAAAATAGACGAAGATCTAGACTGTAGGGACTCTGTTTGATCATTTCACCTTTTTCCGTGCTAAGAACTGCCTGGTGTCATTGGCAATGTGGATACGTGTATCGTTCCAGATGAGCAGAAGTTCCTTCATGTGAGTTTTGTTCTTTTTTAGGCTGGAAATCCGCTTTCCTGTCGTCTGTAGGTAATTTATCATAATCTCTCGGATAGCTGTGGTCCTGGCTGGCAGAGTATGGACCAAAACTCGCTTGGATTTACAGGTAAAGGACCCATCCCGGACTTTCTCATCAGTGAAGAAAGATTGTTGCACGACTAGGGCAAGCATAATGGTCAACGATAGTGAAGTCGGTATGCATCTCCAACACAGTTATGCCCAGTTTGAACGAAAATTGTGAGTCTCCATGTTCAGCAAAGAATGGAGAAACATGTGTACTAGCTATTAAGTCACTGAATAACTATGGAATGTTTTTCACTATGAAATTCATGAGATAATCGATGATGGGGAATTTTGTAGCTTTTCCTTTCAAACAAACCTGTCTCAATCATTTGAGACAGGCAACAACATTTTATAGCACCAAAGCCTGATTATCCTTATTCTTATATTTTTAAGAAAAGCCCGTCCCCTAGACCTTCCAGCCTGACATTAATTCTTTAATAACTAATCGATGACGTCATATTTTATAAGTGTTTACTTACAAATATATTTTTACAATATACGTTATACGCCTATAATGTCTAATCAACAAAATTCAAATATTAAAAATTTAAAAATTGTGCGTTTTTTGATCGAAAAGTCATAAACACATTGATCTAAGTGTATCAATATGTAAAGTTTCAAATTAATGCACTTTTACTAAATTGATCGGGATTTGATTGAAGTGATATTTGACTTCATTAACTAGTTATTACGCTGATGTTTTAAATATATTTAGATCTCATAAGTATCTTAGTTGTATAGATTCTCATATTTTGGACGAAAAGTCTGCTAGATGCCCTGTAACCCGACACCTTGGAGCTCGACTTAGCCCAAACCTCGATAATTTCGATCCACCTATCGTTCCAGATGACCCCCTGAGTAGTTCCTTTTCTTATATTGAAAGCCTGATTGAACATTTCTTGGGTGCTATTAATGGAGGGAGACTAACAAACTTGAGGATTTGTTATATAGTTATAATTGTAAGTACTTTTTAGATTAAGAGTAGAATTGAGGATCGACATTGTAGTAATTATTGTTTAATTCCTTCTCTCCCTCCTCCCTCGTCACGGCTGATTGTAGATTATCTAATTAAAAGTCATGAAAGATAATGTACTCTCCTACAAAAAATTCTTTAAATTGCAAGGTTACCATGTTGATTTTCTGTTTCATTTTTTCTGAAAATTACCAAAATACAGACGATTTTCATCACTAGTTGTAAGTAACAGTCCTTGTCGAACTCTAAGTAGAATTAAGTATGTACAACAATCACTCCTTGATTGATTTATTAGTATAAAGAGAGGATGTGGCAATTCTATACCTGCAACCTTTTTTGGTTTGAGTCAGTCAACGGTCTCCTCATGATTATTACGGGGTCAAGTTGTATTAACTTCATATTGAATCAGAGTTTCCTTAATGTTACTTTTTACAATTTGTGTTGGACCCTTGTCATTCTTGGCCTGTGTCAATCCTGCACGGATGACCTTACATTGTATGATATCTAAAGTGATGTATATATATTGGAACCAGGGGTCCCTGTAATTAGTAAGCTTCTTTAATTAAAAGGAAATTGCCTCAAATACAATTTGCATTTTTATGATGCAATATTTTTCAGCTTGCTACACTCTTGAAGGGTTTAGAAGAGGTGGCAATACGGGTTGAGGATTTTTAAGGCAGTGGGAGACACAGTGTGACTTTCCCTCATCTTTAGAGCTAAAATTTTGCCGATCACTTGTTAAAAAAAAATCTTTTTTATTCTTTTATCCTTGAAAGAAAGTTTGTTGGACAAACCTGTTTAAAGGTGTAATATGACATACAAAAATGATTGAAAACAGCTTTCACGTTTATAACATTCGGTCCTTTTTGTCCATTGGTTGTCCCTTGTTGACAATCATTTGTTAAAATGAAGTGATCAAAATGTGGGTGGGTCTAGAGTTAAACGCATACACCAAATATTAAGCAAATTTCATTTCTTGATACACAGTTGTCATAGACTCCAAATAAGCTAATTAATCATAACAAAATTAAACTTGTGTATCAACACGACATAATTTGTGATTATTATCGCTAAAATATTGTTATTTAACTTTCGAAAAAAACTTTTATGAAATATTAAAATCTTTTAATGAACTTTTAGTAATAAAATGTACTCATTAGCTTTGATAAGATTGACTGTGATATATAGGATAACAGCTGATATAACATTTGTAGAATGTGTACACTTTAAAGTGAAATACACAAAGCAAAAAAAAAAAAAAAACGACTTAAAAGTGAATTGGGTGAATGAAATTTCCAGCATTAAAATCTATTTTAAACTGATTTAAAGTAATTTTATCACAAATTATAAATAAAATAAAATATCAAATCAAAAATCACTAAAAAAGTAGTTATAAACACATTTTTCATGAATGTTTTGCCTTATGCACGGACGAATCCTTCATAAATCATATCATCTACTTTGTTTTTTCTAGCCAAAAAGCTACAGAAATAATTATATATTATACTGCAGTGACAATATAAGTTGTTTGTTTTGTTTTTTGTACTTTCCAATAAACACTTTTTTTTACTCTTCGAAAAAAGCAATCACTTATTTAATTGTCTCTATAAATAATACTTTCAATGTAGGGTTATATATCCAGTGATGTGCTTTTTAGTTCGGTCTTGGCCCTGAGAGCGATTTTTGAAGGTTTGGCTCTTGTGTAAACATATAAACAACTCTATTTAAACCTGGATATTCTATAAAAAAAAAAGAACAGTAACGAAAAAATATTTTTCTTCTTCTTTTTTTTTTTAAATACTTTATTCGTTTAGAGAAGTTACATATATAAATAAAGATTTTAGTTGACAATTAAAACCCTAAACTAAGGTCATTTCAGCAGTTAATTAGCACGGTGAGTCAAACGATAATTAAAATACTTTGTAGTAGTTTATCACATTTCATATAAATCTTCAATAAAATTTGTAATAGGATCAGGTAGAAAACAAATGAATAAAAATTATCAAAAATCATACAACTAAAAAAAAAATAACCTAGGATGGAGACAAAAAGACAACAATTAAGCATTGAATGCACTAAACTTTTTAAATTGTCTGTGGATCTGTATTAGACGGCGAAGAAACGTCATATTGTCTTTCGAACCATATGGGGTGTAGCGTATCAAATCCCCCGTGTACTTCCACGTTAGATTAGAAGAATCCGGAATTTTAATGGCAAAGACAGAGTATCTTGCAGCAGTTGAAATAAAAATAGTTCTAAATTCTTCATTTTGGATAGGGACGCCTTCTGTCAGCTTCTCTGCTATCCTACTTCTACAGCTCGAGAGAGCCAATTCTAGGGCACGAGTTTTTGTAGGAGTACTCGACATAGTTGAAGTGAGTCTGAATATAAGAATAGCAGTCACGAGTTTATCACTTATTCCTGCTATGTTAAGCAATATGATTTTTTTCAGTGTATGTATTGAATGAGAGTCTGCAAAAGCATGAATAATTGTATTAAACAATTTTCCACAGTCCTTGCAAGGAGCATTGAAGAATATACATCTTGACGATATTTGAAGATGCAAAGTGAATCGATTTCCATCTTTTATTTTTAAAATTGAACCCATGATTATCATCTTCCACAACATGGACAGGCCCAATATTTTTAAAAGCTTGTCGCAAATTTTGTCAGCTTCCTCCTTATAATTTAATGCAAAAGACATTCTCAAATACCATGGAATGGGCATCATGTGATTGTCTGCAGCTCTCTTTAGTTGATAAAACAATTTCCCACAGTTGAACATTGAGTCGTTGCTCAAATCGTGAAAGGAGATAATGGCCCTCGATAAGGTATTCTAACTGTTTTGGTTCCACGAGGTTTTTTAAAATAAAACTTTTTTTAGAATTCTGTCAATGGTGGAAGTGGATGAAAATGACGTGTACCTTTTCAAATAATCCTATGTGCTGCCGCTAAAGATGGAGATAATTCCCCAAGTGATCATTTATAAAATCCGTTCCCAGCATAACCCATGTGTACATCGGGTGTGAGGAAATAGTAGCTCGCTACTCAGTCTCTGGAATTCTTGAAAGGTTAATTAGAACTTTTTGATAGACTTTAGATCGTATTCTTCTCGATTCCTTGGAGTCATAGCATCGTCTTATTTTCGAACCCTTAAAACTCTATTAGTCCGTTAATTCCACCAAATCCTAACAGAAATAATTTCACCCCTAAATTATCAATTATTCAGCTTTGTTACTTATGATAATATACAGGAAGAGCAAAGGTATCTGTGACGTGAAAATGATTTTTTATCAAATGCAATTTTGTCTCCAATCAGTAATAAGATTTTATAGAAAAAAACTAGATTCTGAGAACTTGATGGAGTCTGATTTATTCTATATATTCAATACCACTCTCATTTAGAGTATGTATACGATGCTGAACGCGCGAGTAAGCCGTCTCCACTTGGTTCCTTGGACTATACTTGAAATTCCTACTTGATCCGACGGATAAGTTTATCTGATGTGGTGCAAGGGAATCGGTTAGTTTGTGGTTCGATTCCGTCCTACACACAAAAAAAATCCATCAGATTCAGATCTGGTGAGTTTCGAGACAAAATTTCGGCGAGATAAAGTCTTCAAAATTGGTTTTTTTAGGTGTGGCATTGCTATTGACTATAAATCACTTTTAGAGGCCTCAAATTCCCTCCTAACCTTGCAAACGAACGTCTCATTGAGTCCTAGAGTTCGAGCCATTGAAATCTTGTCTCTGGGGAAGGCCTGAGTCTTTGTTGTCTGGTTTTACCCTAACTTTTCTCTTACACAAGGTATAACTTTTTTTATTTAAAAGTTCGATGTAAGCATCTGCATTGAGCCGCGCCTTTCTCTCCACAAAAATGGGAGGGCAGACTTCCCCTGTGCTGGGCACAATGCCCAAGACGATGGTTCAGTCTAGATTTTTATTCGGAAGACATGTCTCACTGAAGTTGACCTAAGCGGGGGACATGCTGTGTGAAAGAAACTTCAAAATTTATCTCCTTTGTTGCTCCTTTTCCCTCACTCTCGTTTGTTTTGTTTTTAATTGAGTTCCAAAACCGAACTTTCACCGAGTTTAAGGACTATCGAGGAATAAATTTCAAAATTTAAATTTATTATACCACTAGATAAGATCAACCTCGTATACATACTAGTGATTCAGGTTTAATGTTATCCTGCAGAACCAATGGGTCAAGTCGGGCTGTGTAAAACAATAACCATAATAGCATCATGTGAAAACGCTCTACAGGCAACGAGACTTGAGACATGTAAAAAGTTATTGAATCCCGGTGAGCGTAGATTTAAAAAAAATTATTTACGAGGTGTGTTCAAAAAGTAAGGTTATTTTTCGAATTTTGCAGGAAACGTATATTCTGTATGATAGATTTTTTAAATTTTTTGATGTTAGTACACTCACTACGAATATTTATTCACCAAGGCTGCGGAGTTGGTACAGAAAATGCCCTATTCCAACTCCATTATTTTGAATGTCATTGACTCTGAAACACATTTTTTAATAGTATATTTATATCCTATATAAGTAATATTGACTCACTTGAGTCTATAGACAATAAATATTGGTTTAATTGATAGCTATAGGGATTTAATAGTTATATGGGGGAAAGAATTGTGCAAGTTATACAGAAAATATTGGGAATATAAGATATTTAGTAAGATGAACAAGAAATGAAATGGATCAAAATCTATTTATTGCTAATACCTTCATAAGTTTCTGAACATAATTTATGCACTCGTAAACGAGGAACAACAATACAGACAATATCTCACCCCAATGTTTTGCTTTGACTGTTCAAAAGACTAAGTAATGGACTAGCATGGCTAACAATAATAATTTAGACTTAAGGGATGTTTAGGAAGTGTGATTGTATGTACTAAAGAGCATGTTTTGAATTTTTGAAGTAAACTTTTAATTTATTTAACTTAATAAGTTTAATAAATTCATAGTATTTGATATAAAACCATTTAGAAATGGTATCATACACATAACATTAAAAAAATCATGGGACGAGACAACCGATATGTCAATATCCTCAGCAACTTCTTTGATAATCATTTGACTATTTCTAAAAATATATGTACATATATATATTCCCTACTTCAAAGTTTTCAACGTGCATGGGCGTCCAGAGCTAGGCTCATCATTAGCATCTTCCTTGTAATCTTGGAAGAATTTTGTACCACTTATAAACATTTTCACTGTATGCCAATATCAACATTCCAAGGGTTTTGTGTGCATTTAATTTCATTTTTTACACAAAATTGATGCAAAATTCTTTGATCCATGTTTCTCAATAGCAAAAAAAATTCCCGAACCCACAAAATACTTCTAACCATTGCGTCTCTTACAAACAAACTAAACATATCATACAGCTGAAACAGTAGATATATGTTCGTAGCGAGTGGACTCATATAAAAAAATTAAGCATACAAAATGTATGTTGCCCGCGAAATTTGAAAAAATCAATTACTGTTTGAATACACCTCGTACACAAACGTCATTAATTAGCAGACAAGGATATATAGCGATATTTGTCAGCAGGTATACTGCCTCTCTATTTATTGGATTACCTCAGGCATGGTTTGACCACTCACAGGGAAATCGACAATTCTTTCAAATCTCTAAAAATAACTCTAAAATAAACTATTTGTATTGGTTTTTTTTTCAAATTGGTTAGATGGGGTTGCACCAATTAGATATATAGACATTGTTGTTCTATAAATACTCCCGTCTGAAAAACAATTTCTTCTACAATGGATGACTGCTTTTTTTATTTTAAATGAATCAGCTTAAACGTACACAGTACGTATTCCGCAATTTTCCCCTTTTTTACTATTTTTAAAATTACATTGTTCAGTATAAGTAACAAAATAATTACGAACTCGAAAGGGGGAAAGAATAGAAGAATAAAAAAATATCTTGTTGTTCACTAGTAAATATGCACGATATATACTTGAGTAGGGTTTAAATCAATGATACAAGTATCCAGTCTTATGCATTGTTCCTCAGTTAAGTCACATAAGGAGTTTATGGCATCATCATGCTCCTTATGGCATCATTTCATAAATATCACCTTCCGTAAGCATGACCAGAGGTGTATCAAATATGTTCTATAAAGTAAGAGCTGTTTTTTTTACTTGGAAATTTGAACAAGATTTTATAATTTTCCATGCCTGTTTCATTATTATTTAATTTTTGAGTATTAACGAGTGTAAGTCCTAGTAGGTCAAAGAGTAGAATATAGAATCGACGTTTGAGTCATTCCAGCCTACATTTTCTGGGTATATCAGGAGTGGGATTTGTGTTTATTTGATTCCTCAGACCGACAGCTTGCAGCTGATCCAATAAAACGTCCGACAGCTATCATGAACAGTGTTTTTATTATTCAAAGCTGCTATCCTTATTATTTAATTCTTGAGGAGGGAACGTCGAAGTATAAAGTAATGACTAGTGTTTGTGCACAGTAATGACGGAGAGGAATAATGAAGTCTTTGGGAGTTACGTTGTTGGAATGCCAAGTAGAATTTCAGGATTTCATCAGGAAGATTCCTCCCTCCATATGTACTTGATAGATACGGAGGTGGATTAGTTTTTATTTCCTTCCTCTCAAGGTACTTGCAGCTGAGCTAATGAAATGTCATGACAGCTAGGTTTAACGGGTTTTTTGTTATACAAAGCTGTTATTATTTAATTCTTGAGAATGGAAAATCTAAGTATAAAGTCAACACAATTGTGTGCACTTATGAATGATTTATCGAAGTCATTCTTTTAAATGTTTATGATTTATTTCCTTATCACCCCTTCATCACAGCTCCTTGTAGCTGATTTAATGAAAGGTCACGACAGCTAAACTGCTCTCTAACAAAACATTCTTCAAATGGTCAAGAAGACTGCTTTCACTTTCGTTTTTTTTTATTTGTACAAACCAACAGGATATATTTTATGGATCACTGATCTTCTCAAGTTAACTGCCACGCTCCCTTAGTTTATTTTAAATCTTTAGAGCGACTAGGTCAGTGGACAACGAGCTCAAGAGAAATTATTCTCTTCAACTCAACTTTTGTAAGTTCGATTCACGGTCGCTCTTACAGAAGGAAATATACTTTATGTACATATATGGACTTCAAAGACAATTTCTATGTCAGATGGAGTAGTTATTATACTATAATGTTTACTTATACGTAATTGGAGCAAATCTTTTTGACCAATTATAGGAACGGTAAATAAAGTTTTTGGTGTTGAATTTTCCTAAAAGGAATTCAATATTTTTTTGGAGTTATAGCGACTATTTCTTCCACTTTATGAGCATTCATTACTTCGTACAAAGCAGCTACAGGCTTAGAGGTTTTTTCTGTTTTTTTGTTTTTTTTCAAGTCAGTTAAAAAAACCGCATTGTTTTTTGTTTTTTTTGCAGGTTTGCGTGTTAAACGCTAATAAGTATGGGAGGTATAAAGTAACTCGACCTTTTTTTGGTTTCACTCTTTCCATTTAGTAAGAGTCATATTCACGTATATGTATTCAAACAAAAAACTTACTAAAACGAACGTTAATCAACTGATAATTGACTACATATACGTACTCTAATAGAGGAGTGAAGATTGTATTGTAATATAAATATGTTACAAAAATATTTTTTCACACATTATTTGGTCAATTCTCCAATCTTTTTTCTCAATCCTAGAGATTATGTATATTTATATGGGTAGGGGGATCAAATATTTAATGATTATAATACTCCCCAAAAGGTGAAATGGGTTGCAATTTCTATTTATCAGCCAACATAATTTTAAAAAAAACATGCCAAATGAACACTGAATCATTTTTTTCTATTATTATTCAATAACAGCCTCGACTAGACCTTGGAAACGGGAGAACGTATTGATGGCAGTCTCCTTATGCAGATTCCAGAGTTCCTCCAGGATCCTGCTCATCATCTATTTTTTTTTGTTCCAGAAGGATCTGTTAGTGTGTTGCTCAATTGCACCCCACACAAAGAAGTCCATCAGGTTGAGGTCTGTTGACTTTGGAGGCCAAACATTGGGTCAAACAAAGGCAAAAAATGTGCATCGTTCTAAAAAAACTAAAAAGAATTCAGTCCAGTCCAAATCAAATTTATCAATTCTAGGACTGGTCATTATCGGTCTTTTACAGTAACTACACAAGCAGAAATGACAGAGGTACCAGCTATACGTCATTTCAGCAGTCCAATATAACCTTTTTCATATAGATTGATAAGGACGGATCATTATCGGCCTCTTACGGTTACTACAGCAGGTAAAAGGAAGGAGTTACTAACTATGTCATTTCAGCTATTCAGCATAACCTTTTTTAAAGAGACAAGAATATACATATAAGTATATATTGCTTGAGGACGGTAGTGTCGAACAGGGTCACGTTCAGCTGTATTCCCCCGCTGTATGATGCTGTTATACTTATAGTTTCCGTGAAAATCATGAAAAAAAGAAATATGTAGTTTTTTATGGATAATTATAGTATAAATACACAAAGAACATCTGACGTCATCTGAAGTCGATAACAACCTTCTCAATAAACACTTCCTCGCTCTATCTATACTTTACAGGCTGTCCACAATAAATTGGAACTATCTTAAAATTCAACCTACTTGATAAAAATGGAATTTGGAGTGTAGTTGTTAATATGAAAAAGTTAGACTTGATATTAAACAATAAATTTATTCAACATGTCCTCCCTCAGCAGCCACCATCTTCTCCATCCTGCCCCTAAAGGATTTGCATCCCCTGATGACATCCGCGAATCGACAGCATTCCACTCCCTCGTAATGGAGCCTGGGAACTTTGTGGTGAATACCACAGGGGCCTCTTCTCTCTCCTTGGCAAGCCACCTGTCCTTCTGGACGTTGTAGCTTCTGTCGACAGTCCAGTTCTTCTCGTCGGAGAAGAAGATGATTCTTCCTCCATGGCTCTTCAGGTCATTGAGGAAACGCTTACCATTGGTGAGCCTGGTGGCCTTCATGGATGCCGTGAGGATGTGTTGTTTGGCCATTCGGTATGACCTGTACCCGAGGTCCTCATTCACAGCCTTGGAGACCAGCTGCTTGCTCACTCCACGGTTCTTGGCCAACCTGGACAGGGAAGTCCCCGGCGAAGCCTTGATACACTTCCGGAGCCCTTCAAGGAAGCGGGGAGTGTGGATTCGGTAACTTCTCATGTTGTGAGCCTTGCTGCAGACCTTCCCCTCAACCTCCCAGGCATTGAAGACCCGGTACACCGTGGTCTTGGGGTAGTTAAGAAGCTTGTAGATAGCAGAGAGCTTGTGTCCCGCGCGAGCCAATTCGAGGATGGCGTCTCTCCTTGCTTGTTCCATGATGACTATTGTTTGTTGTCAAAACGATTGTGGTGGAAGTTATAGTGTATTGTTCACGCAACCTTTTATATTAGTATGATTTAACCCCGAATATCCATATTATGGATCTGGATGAAGTTTAAAGTAGTTCCAATTTATCGTGGACACCCTGTATAGTCATGAAATACCTGTAATTTAAAGTAGGAGCTGTGGACCAAGAACATATACGTTCTAGCTATCATTTATTATTTTTTTTGTTTTTAAATAATTCAATCCCAGCTCAGAGTGAAGATGATAAAAAGATGGCTAGTACGAATAACGGTTGTAAAAAAGATCAAACTGATAAAAGGGCTGAAGGGGCGTGGGCGAGACTGTTCAGGGAATCAGTCCTAGGACCAATCCAACACTACAGAGGTGCTCAGAAGTATTTATTTCACGTGTGAGTTCTTTACACCGGCTTTTTCAACTCACTTTTGTTTTTTCCTGTCAAAATTACACACAACATTTGTTTAAAAAGTTTTGCTACCAGTCTTACGAATTAGAACAGCGACGCAAAGTGACCCACTATTTTTACTTGGCCGGAAACTGCTCGAAGGAGATCATCCCGCATATTAAAGTTCTAAATAAACTTAACTATCAAAGGATGTATCAACCATTTTTGTTAAAATTGTCAGGTTGAAATAACTCAGTTTGAGTGAAGCCACGGACTACACGTGCATCACAATTAGAGATCCAATTTTTGACATTAAAAATGTTTAGGCGAAATTATATTTCGGTGAATTTTCCTTCTAGAGCACTTAAATTAAATATCAAACTCGGAGAACTATATTCCTTTCATAAATTATTTACTAATTGCAATGTATTTTTAACTTTCAGATATGTTGGCTTGTACAACCGTCTCTCTTGCATGTATTTACATAATTATATAAGGCAGTGCATTAAGAATTCCTTTGATGATGTCTAATGAAGCAGAAAAGAAATTAATCTTGGGATTTAAGTACATATTCGCTGATTTGCTTTTCATTAAAAATTAGATACAGCGGCCCCATCAATATTAAATGAGCCTACCTTTATACTGTATCTTCTTTCTTAGAATGAAAAGAGAGGAAGCCCCCCATTGACGGAGAAAAAATAATATTAATAATAAAAATAAAGTCATCATCTTCTTTATAAAACAACGTCATCAAGAAGAAAGAAAATTAATTATCCAATTAGAAAGCCACGTATGTCAGACGTTTTCCGCAAATTTGACTCTTCCTTTCAATTTATGTTTTTGCTTTTCGTTTTATTACTATACGAATACATTAGTTAATGCCTGATTGATGCATACATATGTGTTTGTGAATTTGTAAGTAGCCTGTAGCCTTACCGTGCTTCTCATTAGGGGGGGGGATTTATTACACACACTAAATCGTGATTACCATTAAAAAACCATTTTGTAAAAAAACAAAAACATAGTTAAATAGTTTAATACAAATTTACAATATCATAGTTACATAGTTTGTACGTCAATATAACAACAATTTAGAACAAAAATCAAGATACGAAGAAAATCTCAATATAATTATTTTCTTCACTTATACATATAGCCCAAAATTTTGGTGATAGGTCAATTCATTCCCAGTAAATGTATTCCCTGTCTTTTCAGGCCTAGTAACTTCATTCCCAGTAAATTCATTTCCTGTAAATGTATATCCAGACATTTAAATTCCACTTTAAGGATGTAAATTTAGTTAATCATAGGGGTTTAATCCAGAGATGAACTTAAAGTAAGTGAGTTTAAGTAATCCTGAAAAAGTGTATGAGGGACCCGAGCAATGTAACTTATTATTTACGTAGATCTGAACTCTGAGAAGAGAAATAGAGGTGATGAAATTGATGTGAGGAAGTATTTGTAATGATAGATGATCGCAGGGAAGAGTAGTGACGTCATTTACGTCTACTTCCCAAGCTTTAAACAATATCCAAGGATCGGGAGTCCAGTCCTACTCACTATTTAAGTCTTATGATGACGTTATTTCTAATTCATAAACATATCCGTGTCCTATCCATCATAAGTCCTCAGTCTTCTCCAGTGCCGACTTCCCGGGACTCCCTACATACTTAAAAACTAACAACTGGTAGTGTATATATATATAACTGGTTTTGACAGAATGACGTCATTAAAGATTAAAATGGAAATAAAATGTCCGGAAATGAATTTACCGGGAAAGAAATTACCGGTCCTGCAATATTTCATAGACATACCTAAATGGATCTACCAATTATTGGCTTTGTATTCAAATATCTATCAATGTTTCATTCTTTGATTATGACAATCAATTTTTCTACTTTAAGTGGAATTTGCAGGTCCTCCAAAGGGTTGATAAATAAAATTTGTTGATAGTACTTGACAATAATTCATTGAAGAATACCAACGTAATCCATGCTCCATTTTGATACAAATGATTCTAGATTGCTTATGTGCTGACGAGCCACAAATGTCCTAAAAAGTGAAAGCGGTTTTTGTCTAGTGGTAATTTGAACAGGATTTTTATTTTCTAAAGCTGTTATCATTATTATTTAATTATTGAGAAGGGAACATTTAAGTATTAAGTAATATCTTGTCCTTGTATTTCCAGTCTATATGTTCTTGCTATATAAGAAGTGTGATTTGGGTAAACTTGCCGTATCTGATCTAATAAAACGTCATGACAACTAAGCTTCTCTTCTCCCAAGCATTCTTCTTGCTATCAGGATTACCATGTTCATTTTCTTTTATGCGTCACTGCTCATAACCTGTGCATTTATTCAACTAAGTGTGAATGCTCTGTGTATTAAGCATTCCCTGACTACAAAAAATTGAACAATCATATTTATTTAATCCCTTTTTTTTTTATTACGTCATCGAAAATAGGGGAGCAAATATCGAAGGTCTTAGAATTTTTTCGATGCCAATACAATGCATATATTAGATATCTTTTCCGATATATCAGTTTTACAATTTCGATCCCATATATCAGACATCGTTTAGTTGTTGTTCCTGCAATAAACGTTATATTTATTTATCATCCCTCGATCTGGTGGAACCCCAGTCTTCCGTCGCATCCACTTTGAGAAATTCTGCTATGGAGTGCATAAGCCAAGTCTTTTGAGTTTGCATGGACTTTTGGCTGTTATCTCCCAATCTTCTTTAGATAACAACTAAGTTATTTTGGTCGTTTTTTGTTAAAAGGGTTGAGATAAAGATCGCATCGTGCAAGGTAAACCTTTTACCAAATATCTAGATTTTTTTTTTTAATATGAAAAGAACATAGGGTAAAATGCGATGGTTTCTTTTTTAATATAATAACAAAACATATTTACTTTTTTCTACCTTTCTATATCCTCAATTCGAAAAAAAATCCTTACGCAAATGGACTTTATACCTTAGACTTTCTAATTTCATCTCAACAAAAAGATCAAAAAAATATATGTGTTTAACTCTAATGCCAAAAGAAATTTGACTTCATATTCTCTGCCAAATTATGTTGATAATTAATTTTGAAACTTTTTTTTTCATTCCTCTTTTAATAATAACTCCTTTCTACTTCCTCCTATTTCTTATACTCCTCCTGCCCCTCTACTGATTTTTTTCCTCCTGTTATTGATAGTATTAGTTACATAACTTTCATCAACACCTTAAGAAAGCCAATCAATTAGGAATCAATCAGAATTCACTCCATATAAATAAGTATTTGATCACTTGCTGATTTTGTAAGTTTACCAACTGATAAAAAATATACATGAAATTGAGGTTTGCATCCCAGGAATGCCACTCCTTGACCTTAATGTTCATCCTTTGAAGCCTCTGCTTGTTTCTATATCTGTCTGTTTTGGATCATTTGCGTGCTGAAAGACACATTATACATATGAGCCATTTTCGGTGTCCTACCCCAAAATTGTCAAAGACATGACCAATTACATGGCCACATTTCAGTGACCTTCTCTAAGAAAAGGAGGACATATCCCCAGATTTGGCGGAGTATAGACCTCCATCCTCCCTTCAATGCAGTGAAGACGTCCCATTTCCTTAGCAGAAAAGTAGCGTTTACCATTTTCATGTAGAAAAACCAATTATACGACACATTGTAAGTGTCCTGCTGTATGAAAAGGAGGCTGTTACTCAAGATCTGGCTGAGTATAACCCTACATCCTCCCTTCAATGCGGAGAAGTCCTCCTTTTCCCCTAGCAGAGGAACAGGTCTTAGCCTTTTCATGCTCGAAGATCAATTACAAGGCACAGTTTCAGCGCCCTGCTCTAAGACAAGGAGGCTGTTGCCCAAAATTTCCTCAAGAAAGGACCTCCATCCTTCTTTCAATCTGTTAAAGTCAACATTTTTTGCCTTTGTAGAGGAACAACCTTTAGTTTGTTTCTGATAGAAGACCAATTACACGACACATTGTCAGCGGACCTGCCCTGCAGGAAGAAGGTTGCCTCCCAATATTTCCAGAATACATGGCTCTGTTCATCCTCACTTCGATGTGGTGGGGCCGTTTTTTTTATAAGAGGAACAGTCAAATGCTTATTTTTCGACTCTATACGTAGCAAAGGGCTTTCTTAAATTTACTTAATCTTTAATCCTATTTACTTCCTTCATTATTAGACGTGGAGGTCAATTGATTAACAAATAAAATAATGTTTAAACTATAAAAAAAACTTTTCCTTCATACTTTTTTTCATAAATATTATATAATCTTGTAACTTAATACAACAACAATCTTGAACAAAATCAGAAAAAAAAAATATATTTTATATCATATTTGTAAATAATGTACATGAATACATTTTGATCAATAATAAGCTTTGTATGGACATTTCTGGAATGAGTTGAGATTTCCAAGAATGTACAATATATCATAAAGCCTTTATTTCATTGATATTAATATATTTGGCTCCTATATGGCCCTTTTTAAATATAATATATCCATTTCTAATTAATTCGTTTTGTTGATTAAGTCTTGTTACTTTTATTAAATCCTTCAAAGGATTAATCAGAATAATTTATCGAAAGCTATTGACGATGGTTTGTTGAATGCAATCCACACTCAATTTTGAGAAAAATAATTATAACTTGCTTTTGTGTTGATGGGTCACATATCTTAAAAAAAACACATTTTCTATTTATTAAGGAGTAGTGGTAGTACGTAGCATTATCAATAGTTATCGAACAGACAAACTTTGCTTAAAAAATATAAAAGATATCAACCCACAAAATCCTCTGTATTAATGGCCGTTTTTTTTCTTACGGTTATTTTATATGTACAAAGCCATTATCTAAACAAATACATATAACACACATCCATAAAAATAATTGAAACCAAAATAAATACGAGCAATCAAGAGTCCGGGTTAGAAATCCTACAGCTTCTGAGGATTGACTTTAGTATCTTTTTATGTTGGAGGTATACCAATGTATAGAATTTCACTTCTTTTGTCACCCGGATCTAGGACGTGTCATCTGCATTGGGAAATTTCAAGGGAAGGTTGGTAAGCCTAGCAGCGGATACTACAAAAATTGCTCCAAGTTCCTAAGGGTATATTGGCTCATAAGTTGTAAGCATTCCAGCAATTAATGCCTTACAGTTTAATAGAACACAATCAATTGCTTTAGAATCCCATAAGTATAGATCTTTGATTAAATTCAAAGGTCCCTTTTCCCGACCCTTGATGGCGACGAATCTTTACAGAATGTTGACAGCCCTACCATCCATAAAGGTATGCGATATATTAGTAAAAATTTTACTACAATCTTTGAATGATAGAGATCTGAATTTGGAGGGTCAATTTCTACCATCCGATATATACATAAGGGAAAATCAAATTATTTTACTCCATTTGTCTCGAAGTCCTAAGAAATATAAATAGTATTAACAAATAGAATAGATTGAGCTTCGTCTGTTGGTTAAATCAAAGCCATTTTAAGATGCCGGGGTCTAGGAACAATAAAATATTTTCTTACTCTTTTTAAAGGGTAGTAAAAACGATCATTGCAAAAGGGGATTTGTGCCTCTATGTCAAAAAAAATCCTAGGCTTCTTCCTCTAAATTCTTGGGAGTGCTAAGTTTCCTAAAGAAGACAGGCTCCTTAACCTTATGACCGTTTTTCATGAGAACCCTTAAACGTAGTTACTCGATACATAGATGTTCTCTCCTCAAGAATAAAAGAATAATATTAACAGCTACAAAAAAAAATCCTGAGTCATGGAATTATTTAGTCTCTAGAGTGCTACCTGGCTAAGCCTTAGCTACACATGCTCAATGCAAAACCCCTGTATAACTAACAGCTATATTGTTATTTCTTATACCAAATAAATATATATATGATATACATAAGGGAAAAATATATATGAAAATACACCGAGTATACACGCTCAATACTATATGAAAACGCTTGCAAGATTGTATTAATTTGACCATCATCTGTACAGGTTACGACCAAAAAATGAGATGAATAATTTTAAAAGAAGGATTTACAGTACTTGGGATGAGAATCATGCAATAATTGAATATTCCCTAGATGATCCATATATTAATATTGCATTTCTTTTTAAAATTTTGATAGAAAGGACAAAAATACCAGTCTTCTGTGGCGCATAATAAAGATCAAATGCCCACAGTTTTACTACTCATAAATTCAAATAACCTGATAATTTGAAAAGCTCAAAATGAAATAAAAGTGTCCATGAATAGTTAGTAATGAAAATGACGCAAGTTGAAAATTGTAATTAAATAACGGATTTGAAGACGGAGAAATTGAAACTTGTACAATTTCCTTGTACAAGTTGTAACTCGTACAGACAGCGCAGCACATCTTGTACACAAGAACACTTTTGTTATTCGTTATACATAAAATATATATATATATGATATACATCAGGGATCACTAAATACAGTGCACAATATATACACTCTCAATGCTACATGCAAACCCCTTATTCTTATTTCTTGGATCCAGAATGATTTTTTTCCCCTTCAAATATACATGTAGACAAACTTTTTTTAATCAATATATATGACTGGGCTCCAAATTCCCTTCAAAGAATTGTCTATTATTCTAAAAAACAAAAAGAATTCTGCTTTAGGCAAATTCTAAAAACAGATACACCCCAAATAATATCAAATGTTGCCTAATTATTGTATTTTTCTTTTAATCCTAATATGCCTGACCTCAGGTCTATTTCTTGAGTGTTACGTATTTAGAAAAAATAGTTGGAATTGATATTTATGTACCGCACGTAGTTTGAAAAGTTATTCTCATGGAGTGTATAAATTTTTGCTCCATTTTAAATGAATATATGGGGTATTCATTTTTTGTTATAAATTTTAAAATAAACTTTCTAGCGCTGTATATTTTTAAAACTTTGTAATCTTTAAGCTTTGGAATTTGATTTGTTTTAAACGGTGTTTTTCATTATTTAAAGTAATTGTGATTGAGTAGTTGCTTATATTATTAATAATAGTTATAGACAATTTTATATAATTTTTAGTTTATTTAAATTTTTTTGTCTCATATTCAAAAGTTTTGTCACATTTGTTCAAATATAAACGGAGTCATGTGATTCTAAATGGAAATTATTTAAAAAAATCATTTAAGAATGAAACAAAAAATAAATCAATGAAAGATAATTTTTATTTGATAAAATTATTTTTCCATCAAAGGTAGGCCGAATTTTTAGTATTGACAGGTTAGGGATTTAAAATTCGGAAAAGTTTAGACCTGAATATCTTGGCAACCCTGATATCTTTGTTGATGAAAGTAATCATCAGATCATTTGTTGTCATGCTAGAATTTTAAATTTGGACAGCTTTTCTAAATCGAGTAATTGAAACCGAATTTATTGAGAAAAAATCAAAGAATTTAATACCTTTATTTTTTGGGCAAAGAAAATGTGCCCTTCTAGCTTGCCAGATATGAACTTCTTGGAGAGAGTCCAATAAAAGGGGAAGTAAAACTGTTGACTCATTTCGGGCTTCCATCCTTGAGGTAGGTGCGAACATGGGCAAGGAGTTGCTGATCAAGGTCTGTACCAAGTTCAGGGCCAGGTTGAAGCTGAATATGGTTGGTTTGAGTGGTTGACTTCACTATGGGCCACTACATGTAAGATCAAAGGATAGCTGAATTACTCCAATTATATTTTGAAAAAAAATTTCAATATACCGAGTGGTCCATTAAATCTGAACACTTTGAATAATAAACTTCAAGAAGATATTATTTACTTATTGTTTTCTTTTACTCATTTGGGTCAAGTCCCCCCTCCAACCATTTTGCCGTAGACAATGGTGCTGGAGACGCTCAACTGCATGGAGTGCGTGAATGGAAATTCCTCGATCACGTTCAAGTGTCATTTTCTCTACTAGTATGTAGCTGATTTGTTTCATTTTGTAACTAATTGTTTATGATTTCATATATCGGAATATGAATTAATTTCATTCACTCAATTCTTATTAATTATTGAAGTAGTAAGTGTTCAGATTTCAATGGACCACCCCATACTTTATCCTAAAATTATCTGGATTTAAAATCCTCATCCTGTATTTTCTAAACCTACAACGATCCCATCTACATTACAAATTAATTGAGAAGTGAAAAGTGTCGAGGACTGCTATCTAAAAAGTGACGATATCCCGTTAATATCTTACGGATCTGTTTTTTGGTGATATCATTTGAAAAATGTGAAGGAAATACATATTGTGACTAGAATTACAGAAGCTCCACATATTTTAATATTTTTGACTCCGAGTAAAATACTTAAAAATTTAGAGAAATCTAGCTTGCCAACACAAAGCCAAGATAGAATGATTTTTTTAAAACTGTGTGTGGATTACATTTGTATTCTTCGATACATTATTGTCTATGTCTTTTATCTATTTTTTTTTCTAACTCATTGGCTGTGGTCCAAATTGTATTTAAAATATTCAAAATTGATTGTTACAATTAAAGAATGTGAAAATAACATTCTTTTTTAAAGGGGCATATTGGGGCTAATATACAGGGTCAACGCGATATTTTTGGCACATTTCAAAAAATTTACAAAACAATGCTTAAAATCTTTAATGCTTGATTAAATCAAACGATTCAAAAGCTATTTGAAAGTTGTGGCTTCTGGCTTCGAATTCTACTCAAAATAGGCACCCTCAGTGGCGATGACCTAGTCGCAGTACAATCGGGGTTTGTTAGAGGCCAGTTGTTGGGACTGGTTTAGTACCCTGGAAGTTTTTGGACAGCCACATCTGGGACTTGTGGGCTAAAAAAGAAGAGAAAAGACAAATAGCCTGCAGGCACCTTTCATCATGTGACAGTCCTTAAAGCCGATGCAAATCATCATAACCACGTTTATTCTTTTCCACTAGATGGACGGTTTAATGTTGTTGGATTCCATTGTTGTTAGCACCACGTGTTCTCAACTAATGACCTAATATTTTGGAAAAAGGATACTCTAATTTACTGCTTCTCAACGGTCATTATGTGGAATAAGTGTCAAAAAACCTGCGTTGACCCTGAAAGCTTAAAAAAATCAAATAAAGCTTCTAAGCTATAGATACAGCCCTCCTGCCCATCCTCTGTGGACGCCACTGACTTTCTTTATAAAAAAATAAAACTTTTGTCAAATATGAAATTTGTTTTATTCTGTTTTGGAAAAAGGAAATTATATTGTCGCACACTGTAGGAATAAAACTGTATCAAATATATGTAGACTGTATTATGGAATCCATTTATTGCTATAATCTAATCAACTATTGTATTGTAGGGATATGTTCCTATAACTATGTTATATGGAACAGGAAGTTGACTAAAAGAAGATTAATCAAGTGAATAATTGAATAAGTAAATAACTATGTAATTATCTGATGTACCATAAACATATCTGTTACTTGGTGTAATTTTTTCTTTTCCTCCACTTTGGTACTTTTTGAGGAGGGGAAAAGGCTCTTGAAGGAGAGGATTTTAAATCTAGAACAAGTTTATACCTCAATATCTTGGCAATCCTGTGATCCATGTATATAAATGTGTGTTCATCAGATTCAACCCGCAAAACTGTATTAAAAAATACAAAATCCTTGAGATATCCTCCGAATACGCACATCGTACAGCCATTATTGTATGCCTACGTACCGGGTGTACGCCCAAATGGATTATTAAGTTACGAAACTGCTCAAATCAACTATATACGATATTCACAAGGCTTTCAAGGAGACTGAATGTTATGGAACACCTACAAGGAAGACTCGGGATCGTTCTGAGAGCAAATAAACGTACTCCAGAATTTTGAAGGGGCTGCAGGATATGATTTATAGCGACCCCTGCATCTCCATGAAGAACCTGGCTGGTAGGATAAACGTAGGACCCACACACCATCAGGAACGCCGTCAATAGGGACTAGAAGTGAAAAAGCTACGTCTTAAAGGTCAGACAGATACAGCCGGAGCCTATGAAGGTCAAGTGAGTTGAGCAAAGTTCGAATCTTCTAATCTATTTGAACCATGGAGCAGCTAGAAGAATTCGATTCTTCTCTTGTGAGAAGATCTTTTGTGCTAGATGCCAAGGTCAGCAAGAAAAATGGCAGGTAGATTGCATACGATCCGTAGGATATCTCAATCATAGGAAGGACTTAGTTTCCATCTGCACTCCATGCCCTCCTCGTTGTTTCTGGCGAGGGTAATGTTATGAACCCACCACTTCTTTTGCCAAGGGGCAAAGCATGTCCAAGGACGCTTACCTGGATGTACTGAGGGACGTCTGCAAACCCTGGATGAACTTGGTGTTTGCTGGAAGGTAATTTTTCAACATTTGATGAAAGAAACGTAGAATAAATGTGAATTTATTCACTACCAAGAAGAGAAAAGTACATAAAATAAAGTTGGTTTTGTGGATAACGAGGCATTTTTATTAAATAAGCTAATTGATCCTAAAATAAAGATTGAATATTACAACCACAAAAACTACTTAATGGCATTGCTTTCGTATACAATTTATATATTCTTATATACAAAGCTGGTATAGCAACTTTATTTTATTGGGAAAAATCGGAGAAATCCCTTTTTTCGGCTATTTTTTCAATAAAGGATAATTTATTAATAAGTAAGGCCCCCATTTAATATATATAATAAATGCAAATGTCTATGTGTGTGTGTGAGTCTTGGAATCACAGCCAAACCAATTGATAGTTTTTCCTAAAATTGTTCATGCTGGTTTTTAAGGCAAAATAAATTGTTCTGGTTAGCATTTTTTTGGACATGAAGGCCTTAAAAAAGTAATTTTTTTAATATGATTTTTTTAACTAACAAACGACTATTTACATGAAACAAAAAAAATACAGTAAAATTCTATGAATGATTCTTCCTAGACGTTGGTATGTATCTTTGCACACTTTTTTAAAAGGAGATTGTAAGGTTTAGAAAAGAGAGAGAGAAAAAAAAGAGAGCGTAAAACAAATGATTCTTGACAATAACATGAAAAATTAACGAACGAGACTTCAATTGTAATATTTTATTAATTTATTAATGTCCCAGGCAAACTTACTCAATCACTTTATAAAGGTGGATGCAAAGATTCCTACCAACGTCAACATACAGCGAGATTTATTTTTGAAAAATTATGGTATTTATTTTTTGATTTAGATATGGCGGAATAATAATTAATTTTAATTGCTCATTGCCCTAGGCAATGCGAGGCAAACGTACATTGAGTATGAATTAAAGTCAAAAATATTTTGTGCAGTGAAGTTTACAAAATAAAAAAGTAACGTCGTCCTCTGTGGAGTCATAAAATTCTAAGCCTCTCTCTGAGACAGGGAGCAGACGTTGACTCAAGAAATGGTTCAATCATTAGTAAAGATTTGATTATTTTGTTCATCTCGATTTTCACTTCAGCGACACTGAGTTCCTGGGACTGGAATATACATATTTAGGTGGGTTCTAGGACTGACAAAATCAATCAGGACCCCACAGAGAAAATTGCAGTCTATATAGCTTTTTACACCGATCCAATAATACCAAAAAGTAGGACTGAAGTTTATTAGACCACAGTCCTCGGTCCTACATAAGAGCCCATACAAAACTTCATATAACTAGATAAATTACAGGCCTTGGAGCCGGATTTGAAGAAACTGGGATCAATATATGTAATCTTGTATTATTTCAAAAAGATACGAGACCCAAACTAGCTGTTGGTTACTCGAATTTTTATGGATCATGTATATCTCTATTTATCTTGACTATTGCTTGGAGCCACACATGCATAAACAGTCGCATCGTGTGGTTATTCCAGGTGGTATTACCTCACTAACACAAAAATATATACTGTATTTGATTGTAAGCTATCAATTAGTGTTCTTGATATTATTAGTTGTGTAGATCTTAAAGTAAATAAAAGCACTATGGTCTAACTTTTATTCCGATTATGGTATGAATTGAATTATTAATCCCTCAAAAAGGTATCTGCTTTATGTAAAATCACATTGGTATTTCCTTCTTCACCCCATCATATGTTGGTAAGAAGAAGAAGGTACTTAAAATATTCTTGTCACAACAGTTGGAAATAAATTAGTTCTGATTGAGCTCTGAACAATTATCAACTGTTATTGCATAATAGTTCCATAGTTGGAATAATTATCTAACTAAAGATGCAAAACCAACCCGACTTTGAGAAAATGTGGATCCGTCATATCATTAATTATAATATAGTTTTACGACGTGACCTTGAAAAAAAGGCAGAAACGACCCCTATATATCTTTCCATTCTATTTTCATTTTTATTTTGTTTCCCCTCTTTTCTTGGATATTTATCCACCCACGGCATACTTTTTCTTCAGAAGGATGTCCTCAACAAAGGACAAAGTGACAAATCATATTATACAGGGTGTTCCAGATAAATAGGGAAACTCTTTAAAGACTTATAACGAAGAAGCTAATTTTTATTAATTCAGAGCTATATTAAATGACATTCAATTATTCAAAATGAGATCCTCCTTTTTTGATAGTCTCGGCCACACGGATTAAGAAGCATTGGCAGGCCAACTGGTCCTCAAGCAGATCCAAATTTGCTATTGTACGCGTTATGGATTTGCACGTTTAACTAACATTCCCTGGATTTGTAATAAGAAGAAATAATACCTTCCATTAAGACAATACACCCTAATAAGGTTAAAAAAAGTGCAGGATGTCTTGGCGACAAAATGTCCTTAATTATGGACCCCGGATTTTTGACCTGAAAATAGCTTGACCTTAACCCATACGATTTCTATCTCTGGGGGAGGATCGAACATGAGGTTTGTGTAAGTATCATTTGTCTGTGGAGGCCCTGAATAAGCCCATTACCCGTGACCGAGGTTATCAAGAAAGGTACATCTCATTATTAGTGATGGGGCTGTTATTAAGAATTGGAGAATCGAGTATCTTTTCGGGAATTGGCATCGGAACAATAGTGTTTAATTTGCAATTCCGATTCTTCTTTATTGTTATTGATTACTAGTATTTACACCCCCCCCCAAATTAAGGAATTTTTGCTTTTACAGGAAAATTTAATATTTAATTTTTTGTTTTAATGTTCCATTTTTGTTTTAATGTTCTTTTAATTTTTTTTGCAAAAATTTTAATATTGAAAATTTAATTTTAAATTTTTTTCCAAACAATTTTTTTTTTGAGAACAGTTGATAATTTTTGAAATTTTTTCCAACAAATATTTTTATTTGTTACCAGCTATTGATTTTGGCAATTTTTCTCCAAAAAATTAAATTTTTTGTGAAAAACAGTGAATTTAAATTAATTTTTTTGTTAATAGCAAAGAATATTATACTTTTTTCAATTAAAAAAATTTAATTTTTGTAAACAGTTGTGGATTTTTGTTATTTTTTTCCAATAAATTTAATTTATCGTCAATAGTCAGTGATTTTTGAAAACAGTTTATATATAAAATTAGATATTTGAACTTTTTTTTTTCCAAAAATTAAATTTTTAATTATTTCTAAAGAAAAAAATCCAAAAACTATTATTTATCTGGACCATCCTGTACAATCAAGCTACGGTCCATCATCATCATAAATAAGGAGCAACAAGGCTGTTGTAGCTAACATTCATTCATCGATATGTACATATGAATAGAACATAAACTATTTATGTACATTAGGGTGTGTTCTTTTACGTGACTGGGGATTTCATTCCCGAGTAGTTCCATTATATGTATATAAACAATTTTATACCCAATGAATGTTATCCTATTGACCATTACTGCCCAGACGTAAATAATATCCTTCATTGTATTCTTTTATTCATTATTTTTAACTTTGAATTGTTCCAAAATACTAAGCATGGGTTAAGAGGTCATCTGCTCAAAAGATCACTTTTTTATTTCGGTTGCCTGACCGCTTATTTTGTGAGAATGACTAATCCTTTTCCCATTATCGTAAAAACAAGATTACTCTACTTAATTTTTTTTTAGAAGTAACTATTTATTAGGTATTACTGATGATTAATTATTATTTTTATAGTAAAAAAGTTGAAATATTAGGTATTGTTTGCGCTCTTGAGGCATAAAGATGAAATTAACAAAATATTTAGTGAAAATACAAAATATCATTTGTAGAACCTACAAATTTTATTTTTTAATATGAACAAAACTAGAACCATTTGATACTTATTATAAGCAAAGAATACAAGTCAAGTTTCCCGAGAAATAATCAAATTTCTGACCCTAAATGGCAGGGGCGTTGATACCTTTCATCATTTTGGGGAGACATATCCCCAAAAATTATCAACACCGTTATATGATTGCTTATAATATAAATTTAGGTTATATATATTTTTTAGTGGGGGATTGAGCTTTGGGCAATGGACCCCACTACTAATTGGCGCTGATAAAAAAATATTTAATAAATTCACAAACTATCATATTAATGGTGCTTGGTAATTTTACCATAAACTATTTTGTATTAGGACATTTTGCATTAAAGCCATTTTGTCTACTGGATATTTCGCCTTAATATATGAATAAATGATATTTATACGTTTTTATTGTTCATTTATGGTTCAAATGGATGTTCCCAGGGGTTTTTTAAAATCAAAATATGTAATGTGTATTACTATAAAACGCATTAAATGGTTTTTTCTAGTGAAAAAATAGTGAAGTCATGTCCCTAAATTTTATTGCATACAGCAACAAAATCTCTCTATGTATTTAATTCGAAACAGGGGCAAAGTAGATGGTTAAATTATTTTAATAAATAAAACAAAAATAAATAAATACGGCAACAATTTGAATAGAGGAATTGGTAATCACTTCTCCGTTAGAAAATAAAAGATTTATAGATTGACGAACAAGCATAGAAGGAAGCAAGAGTATTATTCCAACAGAAAACAAACATTGACAATAATCAACATAGCATATCTTGATTTAAAAATTCAAAGGTGATATCAATTTCAACCCAAAATGAACAATAACCACGTATAAATCTCATTTATTTATATATCAAGGCGAAATATCCTTGAGGCATAACTTCCTAAGACAAAATGCCTCGAGGCAAAATAGTTTAAGGCCAAATTACCGGGCACACATATAAATAAAGCAAAGTCTCTTTGTCTGTTTGAGGATTCCTTTTTGAGTGTATACTTAATATCTTAAATTTTCCTAATTACTTCATGATAAAGAAAAAAAGTAGCAACGAGCGTGTGTAGCTAAGGCTCAGTCCGTCATAATAAAAAAGAAAATAAATGGAGAGTTCATATATATGTATATATATATATTAATAAAACAAAGTTGATTAAATGATGCCAAAAATGCTTTATTTTCTTCATTAATAATCTTTTTCATAGCATTAATAACCAATAAACAAAATGTTTGTCCTGTTAATTCGTGCTTTTTCAGACTCACTAGCTTTCTCAAAGTATTTTGATTACCCCGACAAGATCCTGGAATTTGACGTCGTCATTTCCTGCTTTAACTGGGAGATCAAGTATTAATCTACCAAACTAACGATCCGAAAGGTTAGAAATATTCGCTTTATTGTAGAACATTTGTAGCTGAATGAAGACGATATTTGCAGATTCCCACTTAAGTGGCTGCGTTTGTATATTACGCGCATTTTTCACTAAAAGTCACACATTTAGGAGAATAGACAAAAAATGAAAGAACATAACATAAGGGCCTTTGATGCCCCCCCCGCCCATTAATTTCTGGCATTCTGATTTTCCATCCACCCTAATGTATATATAAAGCAAGAAATCAACATCTGTTTACTCAAAGTAATAATAACTTTTATTGTTTTTGTTTTTTCCCCCTATTATGGATGTTTTTCTTCTTCTGCCTCTCTTTGTTTCTTTCGACTCCATTGTGCCAACCACTCAACTCTCCTTTTGGCTCATGACAGAAGCCAGAAGGACTTGATGATTGATTCCATACAAATTCTTGTTTGTTTGTTTCCTTTTGAATCTGGGAAGCATGTGTTGTGTAATTACAAGTTGTGACTTTGTACAAGTTGCAATTTATTTGTCTTAAAATGTAAGATGGTTCAATTGAATCACATATAGCTAAAATGTTATCATTTTTAACCTTTTGGTTTATTCAAATTAGTTATACCCCACATGTTCATACGTGTAAAAGAAAGTTTTGTTATTGATGGAGATGTACGACGTACTTTGAAATTTGTTTTATTAAAAAAAAGATATTGTCTATTGACAAAATGGCCGAATTGAAAGCAAAATGAAAACTCATGGTTGAGATGTTCTCTAGCAGGAAAATTTCCATGGATATCAGGAAGAGTTCGGTAATAAGCGTGGATTGCATTTTTTTAGTTATATCTTCTGGGTAGTGGCATACCTAGTGATGTAAATTGTGTTTATTTTTTAGCAGGCCCGCTCTATTTGGAATTTTCTTTTTCTCTCCTGCTGTCTTTATTATTTAATTTCTTTATTTACAACACTTACTTAAATTCCAAACCTGATTGAGTATTTGCGTGTGCTCAAAAGACGGAGAGTAACCTAAATAAATTATCGTAGATTTATAATTATTAGTCTTTATTGGACTCAGAGTATAATTGGGGATCAACTACACAACCTCCATAAATTCACCTTTTTTTTATAAATATTCCTTTAATTGTTTCAATGGAATTGCACTGATTAAGTCTAAGTAAACTAAATAGTATTACTTTTACTCTATCTAAATTATAACTCTTTTGGTGAAATCCATAACCAAAAAGTATATTTTTTTCTCTAGGAATCACCTAGGTGCTAACATACATACATTGAATTCAAGAGAATAACTTCTCCCGAGCGCGTAGTCTATGAGCTATAGCGATTCCATTTTCACCTTGTCAACAGAATATACAAGGTAATATCAGTATGGTTATATTAAATATCGAAAGTTCTATGAATTTTCTCTGATACGATGCAGATATTGAATATTTTGCCGAATGTACCAACCCATGTCTAACCAAAATCCAACAATGATATTAACACCTTTCCCTTTATGGAACAGCAACATATTAGATCATCATTCTTGACATTTTCCTTTTAAAAAGAAGGGAAAATCTTATTAAAAGTCCCCCCCTTCTCCCTCTTATGTCAGGTATTCTTTAATTAATTCATTATTTTTTTGTATAGAGGATGATATAATTAACCTAGTGATTACCTCACTAATCATTTGTTTTCCTTAACATCTCATTTATCTTTTCCCCTTGTTTTCCCCTTCTCATCATAATAAATAATGATTCTTCTCAAAATATAATTCCTCTTTTGTTTTAAAAGAGAAAGCATTAATCAATACTGATTTATTTTGGATGCGTTTTGCTATTTCTATGTTATTGAGAAGATTATTATTCTTTGGGTAGTAAGGAAATTAGACAACCGTTTAAAGGGCGGGATGCATCATAAGGGTCATATGTACAAAGTTTCACTCACGTCATAATTGAATAAAACGTAATCTTGCGGGGTATTACTACGTAAAATGGAGCAATATCCAATTAAAAATTCATTAAACTCCATCTCATTCAAAGACGTAACACTTGTATTGAATTCTACTTGAGGCCAATGATACACTATGATATTTGAATAAAATAAAACCGATATGTACGGAAAACTCATATGCAGTCCCAGATTCGTTGTAGGCCTGAAACGGTCTGTGAAGGACTCTGACTAACATTCTTCCCAAAAAGCGCCTTTTTAGGCGGTGAACAGTCTTCGGAGACATTAATACTTACCTAATGATGAAGTCATACCGCCTTTACAAATGACATATCCCTACAGACAAAATGAAGGCCACACGGGCTACACACTGAAGAAAATTGCTGAATGATTTGAAATCCAATGGCAACCAAATCATTTTTTATTCGTACAACATCCTCAACGACCACAGAGAGACCTAATGTCCCCTTTAAGCTTTTAATAAGGAAATAATTTAGTCAAGTGCAACAAAGCGCAAATTGAACAATTCTAATGCGAATCCACTTCCAATATATAGTTTAATATCTATATTATAACTGAACATCCGCTGTCTTCAATTTCGAGATAGAAAGAGAAAATATGACATGCAGGCCAAATATTCGATCAAGAATAGAGTCTCAACACTAGCATACTAATATTAGTTCATGTGTAATGGTAGGTATATATATCATTTATAACCGACCCCTTATCAAATAAATAATCTCTCATATGCTATTATTAGAATGTTTATAATAATATTCTCTAATATAGGCCATATATATATATATAAATACGTAGTGATAATGAAAATAATAATCCTAATAAAAACTGTCAAAAAATTGCCCTAAATACTTTATAATTTATTTTTGTTTTACGGACTATCGACTTGTTTTATCTCAAAGAAACTTTTGCTTCATTATTTTATACAATGATAAGGAAATTAAGATAAAGGGAAATCGTCAATCAATCCCTTCTTTTAATTTCACATAATACGGGGTCGTGCACTACAATTAAAGCAAACTTTGATCTCATCATTAAGAAGCTGGAGACCTCCTGCAACATCACCCAAAAAGTCCAAGACAGTTATCATTGAAAGAAAGGGACTCTACTTTCAAAGCAGGGCTGAAGAGTTCTATCTAATCTAATCCAGGGGTATGTGCTAGCTAAAAAGCGCTTCGTGCATAGCTCCATCATGAGCAAGGCCGTCAAAAGTATGGGTTTTGTCACATACAAAAGGCTACTTCTTGATATTGACCACCATGGAGATAAGTTTGGAGATGTGCAGAAAGGTTTTCAAACGCTAGAAGTCGATGTCAATGACAAGTTCTTCTGAGATGAGACAATTTTTACTGTTGATCGATCCCGCAATCAACAGAATGACCGTTGGTTTACCAAACAGAAAGCAGACGTCCCAGTTACCTTCTGAACAAAAAATATGGACTCCATCATGGTCTTTGGCATCGGTAGCAGCAAGGGCGATACCCTGATCCACTTCTTCAACCGGGGGAAGAGAGTGTGTTGAGAATCCCTGGATGGCCAAGAAGACATACATTAGGAAGGCCTTATTTGTTCAAAAGGATTCTGCATCTGCTCACAAGCTCAAGAAAGTACAAACTTGTCTGAATGACAATCTGCCAGTCTTTAGGGACCCCCAGACGTAGCCATCCAACTCCCCTGACCTGACTTTTATGTCTAAAACTCAAAATTTTTGGACCTAAAGTCTATCACTACTTAAAAAACATTAGTAAGACATTTTGTTATAATGTACAAACAAATTATCTGAAAAATTTGCTCCTTTGTATATTGTATATGGGATCTGTAGTCTTAATCCTTAACACGTGACAATGAGAATCATTCAGGAGCTTCAAAAGATATTGAAATAAAAATACTTAATTAGCGAGTGATATTGGGAAAAAGGCAATAAGACAAAAATTAATTCATTAATTATAAATAACAATCATAGATATGTGTTGCTTTTTTCTTCTTGTTTTGTGTCCTTGAACAAAATGTTTAATATTTTCAGGGGCGTCAGAAGGATTATATATTTATTGTTGTTGTTGTTTTTTTCAGGGGGAAGGGGGCTTGGATTTTGGAATTTTTTATGAAAAATTTCAAAAATCTATAGCATTTCTCAAAAATTAAATTTTTTGAAAGATTAATTTAAAATTTCACAGCTTTTTATAACAAAACGTTTCAAAAATTATATTTCATATATTTAATTTTTTTGAAAAATTTTCAAAAACCTATCGCTATTCTCAAACAATTAATTTTTTGAAAAAAAAAAATCAAAAATCCACTGCTTTAATGGAAAATCCTTTCAAAAATCAAATGTTTCAAAAATTTTAAATTTTTTAAAAATATTCAAAAATCCACAGCTTTTTATGGAAAAAGATTTCAAACATTTAATTTTTTTGAAAAAAATTTCAAAAATCCACATCTTCTTTTTTGGAAAAATATTCTTAAAATTCAATTTCAAATATTAAATTTTTTGCAGAAAAAAAAAAAAATTATAGCGTTTTCAAAAATTAAATTTTTGAAAAAAATTTAAAATCCACAGCTTTTGATGTAAAAACCTTTAAAAATCTAAAGTTCTCAAAAATTTAATTTTTTGAAAAAATATTCAAAAATCCACATCTTTTTGTAGAAAAATATTCCAAAAATTAAATTTCAAATATTTAAATTTTGGCGGAAGAAAAAAACTACAGCATTTCTCAAAAAATTAAGTTTAAAAAAAAAATTAAATTTTTTGAAAAAAAATCAAAAATCCACTGCTTTTTATGGAAAAACCTTTAAAAAATTTAAAGTTCTCAAAAACTTAAATGATTTGAAAAAATATTCAAAAATCCACTGCTTTTTTGAAAAATATTCCAAAAATTTAATTTCAAATATTTGAACTTTTCGAAAAAGATAATCAAATATTAATTTTACTAGGGGACTACAGTCGCTCTAGCCCACCCTCTGCGGACGCCCCTGATTATACCATGTACAAGTTGCACCTTGTTTAAACAATTGTACAAGTTACAACCATAAAATTATTTTAAATGAAGAATTAAGTGTAGGATTCGTAAAGAGAGGATAATGCTATAACTGAATATTCTTTAAATGGTCATTTTAAATTATAAATACATCTATTTCATCATATAAATGAAATTTTTTATAAAAAAATGCAATAACAATCGTAAATTAATTTCAATGATGAATCATTATTCGTGACCCTACTCCTTCTCGACAGTTCGTTTGAGTCAAGGAAACGTAACTTTATTCAATAAAAAGGAACAATAGTTTAATAATATTAAACTATGAACTATATCAATATTTTTTTTAACTTTATTGTGACCTTATTTCGACTTGATTTCTGATATTTTTTCTACTCTAAACTTAATTTTTTTTTTGATCCCAGTAAGTAACTTTATGTTAAAGAAACACATGCAATAGTATTGAATATTAATATTAAATTGGGAATTTGGTAAACTTTTAATATTTATTTGACGTTATACATGATCTGTTTTCGACATTATTCATGACCTTTTTTCTACAATAAAGTTAAAATTTTGATCGAGAAAGCCCACTTTATGAGCAAGAAAGTAACTGATGGTATTCAATATTAATATTTATGTCAATGTTCATTATTTATTTAACCTTATTTGTGACCTTTTTATGGCTTTATCTATGTCCTTTTTTCTACTTAAAAGTTTGTTTTGACCGATACAAGGAGGCAAGTTGACATCATATGGGGATGAAAGATGCATGGTACTCCACTTCTTCCACCCAAAGGTAGGATATAATTGCATGTATATTTAATATTAGTATTGAGTAATTTTTTTGTTTCTTTCGACTAGCGGCGATAAACAAAGTCTATAAAAGTTATTTTATATAATATAAAAATTATCGTTCTTAATAATATTGTTGCATTTATAACACAGATCAGCATCCCTTCCTTGGCGAAAGCAAAAATGTATTTTGTTCGAAAGAATACAGGTGTGCGCGTCTAAAACTGAACACACCTTTAAATTTTACGCCATGCACATATTCGTGATTTTAATGAGTTGAAACCGGTTTATACTTTGAGGCAAGGGTCTTGACTAGTTATAAACAAAACTCCAGCAAAATCTAAATAGCAAAAGCCGATAATATGGAGAGACGTCGAGTCGCAATTTTGGAACTTTCCGGCCGTGGAAAAACTCCCACTGAAATTGCCAAGGTTCTGAACTGCAGCCGCACCACCATTTACAGCGTGGTAGCCAAAGGGACTCCTGAGACGACCACAAGATCTAAGTCAAGGCCTTGAAGGTCGGACGATATGGTTGCTGCCGTGAAAAAGTATGTCGAGGACAAGAGAGGCAAGGTCACTGTCAGCGGCCTCTCCAGGGAGTTCAAGTCAGCAGAAGGACCATGGACCGCCTACTTAAGAAAAATCTTGGCCTTAAGGTCTACAAGCGAACCCCTCGTCAAGCCCTCAAGTCTGTAGACAAGGAAAAACGCCTTGCAAGGTTGAAGATTCTTCTCAACAAACTTAAGAAAAAGGTCTCACTCGCCAGATTGTTCGCCGCTTGACTTTGGAGTGTTAGGGCGTTTAAAGGGGATGCTGTTGGGAGTCCAATACAAGTCCAAGGACCAGCTGAAGTATGCCCTCAAGAATGCCTTTGCCAACCTCGACCAGAGCTTAATCGCCAAGTCATGCAGCCGGTCCACGCTGGAGTTGATAGTGGAGAACATGGGCGGCCATATTAAATAGACATGTGTCTAAGACTTTCATCTTTCATGTTAAATAAATTAATTGGTCGACCACTTTAAAAATTACAGAATTATTTAACTATTTTTAAAAATTTCAGAGTGTTCAGTTTTAGACGCGCACACATGTAATAGATCTGTAATAGAAGCTATTCTTAAAATTGTCAATCTTTGGTTTTGGTAGGTAGATGGTGCTTTGAGTGGAGAGTCCTGTTTTGTGGAACAGATAGCCTTTATTGAGTATCCAGGTTGGGAGATATAGGTTAATCTTTTTGCTTAAAATTCGGTGTAGTGTAATCATATCTTTAATTGCACGTTTATGAGATAAAAGTGATGAGGGGTAAGTCTTTTGATTTTGCATTTGTATTTCTCTGTTATCTCTCAATGAAGGGAAAAAAACAACACAAACCTGGCTTGCACCTTTTCTAAGGAATCGATCAAGTAGTTTCTTGAAGGATTAGATCTCAGATCCGTACATTAAAATCGGGAGGACATAAAGTTTATATAGTTTTAGGATAAACAAAGGGTAACGAGTTTTGAAGCTTCTTTTAATAATTCCCAGGTTTCGATGGACCTCCTTTATAATGTATTGAATATGCTTCTTATATTTCAAATCACGAGAGATGTAGATTCCTAAGTCCATGTAATAATTTACCACCTTAAGACTTGGGTGGATGAACTCTTTTTGGAGAAGGAAGCAAGACACATTTATTTATTAATATTTATAGGCATTCTCCAAGTTACACTCTAGCTAATAAATTTACTATAGACATCGTCGACAGAGTTTAAATCAGAACATTTGATTTTCGTATCATCCGCGTATAAGAATGTATCTTGTGAAAAATTATCAACAAAGTCGTTAATGTAAATGTCAAAGAGCGTGGGCTCCAGTACACTTCCTAGTTGAACAGTTGAAGTAACGTCACTAGGCTCAGAAACAGTGGAATTGATCACTACACTCTGTATCCTATTCGTCAGCCAGGAACTAAGCCACTGTAACAACCGACTCTCAACACTGATGCCGGACAATATTTACCTTAGTTATATAACTAGAGTTGACAGTTTAGTTATGAAAAACTAGGTTTATAAATTAGAAAAGGGAAATTGATTGTTGCGTTTGTTCTTTCTTCCAATTTTTTTCTTTTTCAGGGCGTCGTGGTGTTCAATTCTCCCTCTGAAGTAAGCATTCTGGCTTATTTTTGGTGTAAATTAAATAAATATGTATGAATTTAAATATAATTATGATATTTAGCAATGACAGTAAGTATTACACTAATGCTACTACAAATGTAAAAGGTTCTTCTCTTTAAAGTAGTTATAATTCATTTTCTTCCTCCAAAATCATATATCGAGTAGTTTATTAAAATCTGAACACTTTGACTTTTAAACTTCAACAAGATATAATTTATTAATTAACAATAGAATTTCAACAAAATTAATGTGATAAATAGATGTGTGTCTGAGCTCTTTAATCATTAATGTAGCCGTCCATAGCGGCAATAACGACTTCCAGGGGGTGGGGGTTAGCCCTAGTACCAGCTGAAGATGGAGTCCTCTGTCATGGCGTTCCTGTGATGGCTGACAGTGGCTTAGAGGGACTCAGTATTTGGATGACAGACACTTCAGGCCAACCCCTCGATATGTATCCAAAATTTGGGGTCAAAGGGTTGGCATCAAGCCTGTAGAAAGAGTTTAAAAGAGTCTTGCAACGAAAGAGATGGGTTTCATTCATTGGTTGTGTTAAAAGCGCCCTCTTCACCCCCGTATGGCTCTTTCCACCCACTTTTTCCATAAATTCCCGGATAGTCTGGAATGAAACTTCGAGATCTCTTCTATGGGCCCTCTTGGACTTGAGGCATTGGGCTGAGCTGTTTTCTTTAACTCCTCTGTGCCCAGTTTGGCCTCTTCGACAGACCCTTTCTTCCTCTCCAACGTTTCAGACTTTCTGATGGCGTAGACGGTTGTCTCGGAGACGTTCAACTACATGAAATCTCCAAAGGGAAATTTGTAGATCATGTGCAAGTGTCATTTTCTCAAGTTATACAGGGTTCGGAAAGAAAATGTGGACTTTTAATAAATGCTAATTATGTAATTAAAATAGAGAGGTTTTTTGATTTTTTTCCTGCATATTCTGAATCTCCTGTTCTTTTTGCATAAGTAAACAATAATAATCATTTCTTAAATCTTTCATCATGAGTGAGCAAGAAGCAAAAAGGCTGAGGAAATCAGAACTTCTGCATGCCAAAATTGAAGTGGAAGAGATTATGGACATTGTGAAGTGCTCCAGGAGCCTCATTTTCAAGGTGGACAAAATGAAAAAAAGATGGAAAAGACCTCTCATTTTAAGAAAGAAGGAAGTGGGGGACACTACATCAAAGGATATTCTGTTGGACCTGAAGAAGAAGAGAAGAAGATCAAGGATGACCCCACAAAATCCATGAATCTTCTCTCTAACGAGTTTGACGTGGACACGGGGACAATCAGGAGGACTGTGAAGGAGGACTTGGGGTTGTCCTCTGCTACCTGTTGACGGACACTCTGAAGGAAAGGAGACTGCAGAGGTGTAAGAAAGTTCGTACGAGGAATCAAGGCAAATTTTTCCATAGTAAAAATTTTCTCTGACGAGATGATTTTCACCGTGGATCAGGTCTACAACTGTCGTAACGACCGTTTTCTTGGGAAGAGGAGGTCAAGGGGGTGTTCTGTACAAAACATGCGGCTCAAATAACGGTCCCGGGTACCATGGCGTCCGACGGCAAGAAGATGCCTCCTTTATTTTTTAAGGCTGGGGAGAAAATCGGCCAGGAGGCCTACTACAAGGTGCTGAGGTTCACCAAACTTCCATGGTCCAAGGCCACCTACCCAGAGGACAACTATGTGTGGACCCATGATGGTACGCCCTCACACACATCGACCAAATGCCAGAAGTTCTGCTCCCACAACATGACTGATTTTCGGCCCAAGGACATTTGGCCATCATCTTCGCCATATTTGAACCCGTTAGACTTTGCTTTGTGGGGCACTTTGGAGAGTGAGACTAATCGGACATCTCACCCGAACGTGGACTCCCTAAAAACCGCCATTGTGTAGGAATGGAACAACTTGTCCGAGAAGTTCATCATCAACTCCTGCAAGGCTTTCCACCGCCGTGTGGAGGCTGTAATTTTTGCTGAGGGTGACCATATTGAGTGAACATGTTCACAAAAGTCGTGTCTCAAAGTTTTGTTAAAAAAAGTTCATAAAATTATTGACATTTTTCTCAAATCAGTCATTCAGTCCTCGTTTTGCTTCCAATCCCTGTACATAATCTATATAGGCTAAATGTGATTTGATTCGTAACTAATAGTTTCTGCTTTAATATATCGAAATATAAATTAATTTCCACCACTCAACCTTAATTAATTATTGAATTAGTAAGTGTACAAATTTCAATAGACCACCCCGTAACAGGCATCTGATATTAACAAGGTTCTTAATTCAGGTGTACCATATGTCTTTCATTCGCCTTATCATAGCGAACTTCTATTCCTTACAAAAATTTCAACTTCATTTATTACAGAATAATTAAAAAAAGGAAAAAAACCAGTAATGACGTAACGTGGGATCGATTTTACCTTCTTTAAGGACCGACAAGTGGAACTAGTCAGGGGTCCTTTGTTCTAAATCAACACTGACATGATACTAATCGCAACTCCACATGAGAAATTAAAGCAATATTTTTAAAAAAATGATTCCCCGGGAAATGTGAAAAACTAAGTTTTGTAAAATATGGTGAGTGGCTTACAAAAACCAGAAATACTAAATAACTCCTTTTTTTTTCTTTTGTTTTTTTGTTCTTGTTTTTATTATTATTTCGAGTCACATATAAAAGTAAAATAAATGTTAATATATATGTTCCTTTTCAACTTCAGGAGTAAATGTCAAAGAATGACAGATGAGGTGGGGGTAAAGGTATTTAGAGAGGCAGTAAGGTGTAGTAAGGCTCTACTTAGGAACTCTTCAATCATATCAGTAGTAAGAAAGAGGAATAAACATTACAGGTACAGGGAAAAAATGAATGAATTCTTCATAAAAGTTGTCAAAATACTTACCATTATTTTCTTTTAACTTCTGTAACTCTTTGTCGATATGATTAAAAAAACCTAAAAATAAATGGTAACCCTTACAATTTTAAAAATGTAAAAAAAAGCCAGAGACAGTTTAAAGAGGAAAGATAATAAGACAAATTGACCTTTTTTCTAAATAAAAAGATAAATGAAATATGGCAACATTAAAAAAAAACAAAAAACATCTTTAGAAGATTTTACCTTTCCTAAGAACAAAACATTAGTTTTTGGCACAGGCCCCACTCACGCTAAAATCCGCCCTGAGAAAAGCAACGTAGCTGTCATGACTAAATCCTGTGTGTTTTTTAGCTGGCCCGTTATTTTGGAATTGTTAATCTGAAGCATCAATTTTATTTTTCATTATTATTTAATTTCTTCTGAGTAGTGAACTTCCTTTCCTAAATAGCTTCAATTATATTCAATACCTGATTGACAATTCGTGTATGCTCAGAAAAGACGGAGAGCTTCCCTACAGATTTGTCGCTGAGTAATAATTATACGTCCTTGTTGGACTCAGAGAAGATTGACAGTGGATTAATCCTTGCAAATGACTTGTTTATTTGCTTTTCTTTCTCCTCCATTGTCACAGCTGATTGTGGCTGATTTCCTCCAGAACATTCTTCCAATTGTAAGGGGCACCGTGTTGATTTTTGGGGGGTTTTTTACATGCCCATTATAGACACAATTTTCATCACTAATCATTACCACAGAGGAAAATAATACTATCCTCTGGTATGATAGAAAAACAACATGGTAACCCTGACAATTTGAAGAATGTTTGGAACGAGAGCAGCTTAATTTAGCTTATACATTGTATGAGTTTGCCCGTACGTCATATTTTCTCTTCCTGTCTCGAAATTGGAGACGCAGACAGTGGAAAGGTGCAATTCAATTGTTTTATCCTTTTAGTAATAAGAATATAGCATGCAGAACGATGAAAGAAGATAGTAAGTCTCATTATGTAGAGGAGACTGAGTTTATCTTTTATAGATTATTTCGAGGGAGGGGGCTCGAAGTATTTTTTCATGTATCCACCATGAATAAAGATAACATCAATTTTTTTTTTTTTTGCCTTCAGTTATACTTTAAAGGATGCAAGGGAATTAAATGTCATATAAAATATATCGATAAAGATCCCTCAAGTTAAATGGGAATAGAGAACACAAATCTGGGGATTTACAACTTCTGTACAAGGTGTTTCATAAAACAGTTATACATCAATGATTCGTGGTGAATATAAGAAAAAGTTTTAGTGGATTACAAAATGATGATCTCCGATCTCATTTCTCAGTCCACGGATTGCCTCCATGCCCCCCGACAAACTCACATCCTCCTCTAAATAACTAAATCTTCCATCTATCTATTTTCTTGATGCTCCAAAGTCCAAATATCTCGGAAATATCGCTTCTCTATCTCTCATCCGGTAAAGTTATTTTCTTATTATTAAAATGTTTTAATAATTTGTGGGCCAACTTATACAGGATATCCCTTTCTGCTTTTTCCTATTTCAAGATAGAAAGGGATGCCCACAGGGGGTGAGGGATGTAGCCCCTCCCCCCCATTAAAGAATTTTTATTCCTATTGTAAAAGTTAATATAAAGAATACAATTTAAAAAAAGTTGGAACGAGTAAAGTTCACTTAAAATATACTTACTGTGTAAATTGTCCACTAGTGAGAATTTTGATCATACTATTTTTGTAAACATTTTTATATTATAGATTTGCACATAAACCATTTTTAAATGGATATTAATGTATTAACTTAACTAAAACTGATATATAACATATACTTAATGCTTGTATTAAAGAGATAATTAATTTATAGAGTGTGATTATAAATACTTAAATATGGTGCTACGTCATTTCATTCCCAGTAAATTAATCCATTATAAAATTCATTCCCAGACATTTCATGGCCACTTTAAATATGGATATAATAGGATTTCAATCCAGAGATGAACTTAAAGTAGGTGAGTCTTAGTGATCCTGGGATTGAGGGTGAGGGGCCCAAACAATCTTACTAAATATTTAAATAGATCTGAACTGTGAGAAGAGGAATGGGGGTGTGATGAAATTGACGTGAGGGTGTAGTGGTAATGGCAGACGATCCCAGGGAAGAGTAATGACGTCATTTATTTCTACTTCCCTAGGTCTGAACAATATCCAAGGATTGGGATTCCAGTCCTACTCACTATTTAAGTCTTATTATGACGTTATTTCTAATTCATAAACACCATAATTCGTCCATATCCGTGTCTTATCCATCATAAGTCATCAGTTTTCTCCATTGCCGACTGCCCTGGCCTCCCTACATACTTAAAAACTAACAACTGGTAGTATATAAATATATATATAACTGGTTTTGACAGTATAACGTCATTAAATATTAAAATGGGAATGAAATGTCTGGGAATAAATTTTACCGGGAATGAATTTTACAAGGAATGAATTTACTGGGAATGAAATTACCGGTCACACTTAAATATGTATATAAAGGAAGTACTGGTGTGCGCGTCTAAAACTGAATACTCCTTTAAATTTTAAGCGTTTTTCCCTGTCTACAGGCTTGAGGGCTTGACGACGGGTTCTCTTGTAGACCTTAAGACCAAGATCTATCTTAACTAGCTGGTCCATGGTCCTTCTCCTGACGTTGAACTCCCTGGAGAGGCCGCTGACGGTGACCTTGCCTCTCTTGTCGTCGACATACTTTTTCACGGCTGCAACCATTTTGTCCGACCTTCAAGGCCTTGACTTAGATCTTGTGGTCGCCTCAGGAGTCCCTTTGGCTACCATGCTGTAAACGGTGGTGCGGCTGCAGTTTAGAACCTTTGCAATTTCAGTGAGAGTTTTTCCCCGTCCGGAAAGTTCCAAAATTAGGACTTGACGTCTCTCCATATTATTGGCTTTTGCTATTTAGATTTTGCTGGAGTTTTGTTTATAACTAGTCAAGACCCTTGCCTCGAAGTATAAACCGGTTTCAACTCAATAAAATCACGAATATGTGTATGGTGTAAAGTTCAAAGGAGTGTTCAGTTTTAGGCGCGCACACCTGTATAATAATTATTAGGGAAAACAATTAAACCTAATCAAAGATGACATTTGAATATTTTTATTTAAAAATATTATAACTTTAATTAATGTAATTAGCAAGTGAATCCTGGGCTATATTTTTAAAGTCCACATTCAGACTGCCCGTAGCAATCCTCATTATCTGATCTAAGTTCTCATGAGTGAGTTTAGTTCGATATTTATTTTTAACACATTCAGAGAAAACAGACTCACACAGGAAGGTTGGTGCTAACATTCCTCAAACACAAAGACCCAATTATTTTAGAAGCTACTTAATCTCGGTGTAAATCTAATCTTGAATTATTCCGTAGAAGATGATGACTTGAACTCGTTCTTTATTTTCTATTTTGTTTAATGTTCCTTGAATTGGTTTAATTAGAGTTGCACTAATTAAGTATAAGTAAATATTAAATTTACTCCATATAACATGGGAATTTTCTTTGAAGTCCATATACATAACGTATATTTTCTTCTCTAGGAACGAACAAGGCGAGAACTTACGTAGACTGAGTGCAAGGGAATAATTTCTTTCGAACTCTTTGTCCATGGAGCTTCTTCGTTTCATACTTCAATTCATCATTTGATTGCAGGTCAGTCAAATTGAGTTGCAGTCCAGTAAACATTTACAATAGTTTCAAATTGATGAACCTGTCCATTCCATAGACGATAGGGGCAGAGATGAAAGCAGGTAATTAACCAATTAAAATACACCATCACAATTATCAAAGCATTGAGATCTTTCATCAAATTATCTTATCAAGCCTTGGATAAATGATTTATTATTGATATTAAAATAACTAAAACGAGGGCAAAAAACCTTAAGATTTAACGGTTTTTTGCCTAAACCTTTAGGCGAATATAGAAACGGAAGTCAATACAACGAGAAACTATAGACATACATATATGAAAGGTGAAGAAAAGAAATAAACCTTTATTATTTCAAATAAAAATTGGGATTTAAATCTTGATCCCATAGGAAAAAAAATAAAAAACAATATTGTTCGTTATATACAATACATATGTGGTTAGTGAATAAAAAAACAATCTTAAAAAAAAATCCTCATTATAACTACAGTATAAAAATTTTAATATGTCCACATAAGCCAAATATCGAACAAAAATTAAAAAAGGCGAAAGTTCCAATTTATTTTTGACTTCATTGACTTACTAATTCAACAATTAGTTAAGCTTGAGTGATGGAAATTAATTCATATTTATATTTGTACTGGTTTTGATTCTGCACTTTTAATTTGCATTCCTTGGATAGCTGGAGTAGCCCATGGAAGAAATTATACCTTCTAACAAGACAAATCACCGGGCCAGAGACCAGAAAAATAACAGGATGACTAGGCCACAAAATGTCCACCCTTTTGAAGCTCAGATTTTTGGCCCGCAAACAGCACAGACCTGAACCCATGCAATTTCTATCAATGGGTAAAGTCAAGTATGAGGCATGTGACAAGTATTATTCGTCTGTGGAGCCCCTGAAGAAGTTCAATATCCGTAATATGGCAAAGTTGGATCCCAAGAGGTTACCCGGCCCTGCCAAAGCTTCCAGCGCCGTGTGGCCAAGGTTATCAACAGGGATGAATTTTATTATGAATAATTGAATGTTATCAAATGTAGCATTCAAACACACACAAAAAAACAACAACATGGTTTTACTCCATCCGTTATAAGCCTTAAAAGATTTTATCAATTTATCAGGATAATCATGTATAATAAAAAGTCCGCTTGAAAATGTGTATATTTGGTTTTAGGAGGTAGATGCTATAAATGATTTATGATATTTAATTTATCGGTAATATGGCCCTTTCAAATAAAAGCCATCCAATTTTAAGTTTTTCATTATGACAATGAATTTTGGTGCCTTAATTTTCCTTTATCGGAGTCTCCACAGGATAAATCTGGTTGTTTTGTTGATAGAAATTGATAATACAAAAATAATCCAAATTCAATTTTGAGAAACTTACAGTAGCTTGCTTTTGTGTTGATGGGGCCATATCTATATAAATTTCCTGCCTTAATCTAATTTTCTTTATGTATTTCAGGTGATCATCAGTTCCAAGAGGAAGAGTCCCCCTGTCCACCACCTTTTAAAGGCCGTCCTCTAATAAACGCCGTCTCCACACAAGAGGACTATAACGATAACAACATGTCCAATAACAATGGTGGAGATGACAAGAGTTTTGAAGAAACGAGTAAGTGACAAAAAAATATATGCGTAACACAAGAACTGAAAAGTCCAGGGCTTCACCAAAAGATCCAGGCACTAATTTTTTTAATTAACCTAATTTTCTGTTAGTACCGGAGCTCTGTCATTAGAGACGTTAGCTATACAATGGCTTGAAAAGGGATATAGGGACTCCCCTATTAATTAATAATAATTTTTAAAAAGCCCATGTTGAAAGGAAAACACGTGTTTTCTTTCTTAAGCCTCGGAACTTTTTAGTCCATGTGTTATATTTATCTATAGTTAATATCAAAATAGTTGTTGTCACAAGATTGATTTGTTTATAGAGCGTTTTTATATGACGTCAACATTGTTGATGTCGACCATTTTATGAGAAGTATGAACAACCAGGCTTTATAGCAATGAAAAGCCTTACATCATTAATATTAAATAAAAAAAGTGAACAACTGTACGTCAAAATGGTACCAAGAAATAAAAGGGCCTTACTGTCTATAAAAATGTTATACCTCTAATGGGTAGTTTGATTTTATATCTTAACCTAAAATGTAAAATATATTTTATAAAGACCAATTTTGGAATATGTAATAATTAATTTATATAATAGCTATGATAGTATATTTTTTTTGCTACGGTTCTACAACTCTGTTAGAAAAGAAAATGATTATTTAAAAAAAAAATTAGTAAAAAGCAAAAAATCCTTTGGGAGGGGGGGAGGGCTACAACGCCTCCAGTCCACCCCCTGCGGATACCCCTGCACATGTAGAGCTGGTTATATTGTAAATGGGGCCTAAAGAGAATATAAATTATATAGCCATTTTTGTTTTTACTGTTATAAATAGCTATAAAAACTCTGAGGAAATCTTAACAGATTGATAACTATAAATATGTGTTAAAAAAGTCTATAAAAAAAATAGGTATATTGGCTAAGAAAAAGCCATTGCTTTTTCTTAGATTGAAAGAAGGTAAAATAATGATACTACTAACAAAAAAAAAAAAAAGAATAAGGGAAAAGACCATATCAAAAATAACAAAATACATAAATCTGGTTTTTTTTTTCTATTTTAAAAAAAAGATATTAGGGCGGTCGGTTTGTCAACTTCTTTCGAATTTCGATTACGACTAGTACAAAAAAAAAATTTCATCCGTTAAGAATATACCTTCTGCAAAATTGTATTGTTCTATAATGACGTCTTTAAGTCAAACATCTCAATCAAACTTTCTTAAAAAAGGCGGTCATTTTTTATTTAGCCAATAAAAATTCTAAATGAAGGATTATTGTTTATTTTTTTATAAAATACTTTTAATAGACTATTTGTTAAGCTAAAAAATATATATAAAACAAGTTGTTTTCTAAAGCTAGCCTATGGTCCAAAAACTGAGATAATTTGAACCTAATATGTGTAGCTGTAAGAAATCCATTATAATTATTTGATTTTTTTTTCTATTAATATTTATCTCCTTGACAATCAAAGCAATCCTTACATGACGTTCGGACTCAACGGTTTTAATTATGTTATCCATATATTTGAAAAATTGACCTACCAGAGAGTGGATCATCTTTGACATAAATATTACCCTAAGGGAATCAACCAAAAGACCGCGTGACTGCCTGTTACGGAATCCAGACTATGAACACTATTCACTTTTAAGGCTTGCGTTTTCACTTTGTTCGAAAAGAAATTGTAAAATAGCGTGGAGTTTTCTATTTTCTGGTGTCCTTCTTTGACGACCACTCAAACAAGTACTGAGGGGAAGAATCACAAAATTGTTAAAGATTTTTTTTTAGTAGGAAATCTTATCCTTTCTAAGACTATCTACTTTACACTGATCGCACTTATACAACGCGAGGTACACATTACTAAAGCCATCTATTGGAAAAATTATGGGTTGTTTCATAATATTTCTATGATATAAAAAAGATGCTTCAAAATTAGTTTACATTGATGAAGAAAAAAAAAAAATCATACTTAATATTGGTTAGAAAAATGTCTATGGAAAATAGAGATAACTGTTTTTTTTTTTTTTTTTTAATCCTTATTAAATAAATATAGAACATTTACCTTTTTTTCAAATATTAATCGAGATCTCCAGCCGTGTGACGTTGCTAGCCACTTTTTGATCAGATATATTGGGTAGGGAAATATATTCAACAACGAGCACCTAAAATAATCATCCGATTTTAATAAAAACCAATTCTAAATGGCAGCTTCATACACAAATTTTTTTTATTATTCCATATAATCGTTTTTGCGGTCAATAACAGCCTTGGCTAGAGCTCGAAAATGGGAGTAGGTCTTCATGTCAGTCTCCTTTGACAGATTCCGGGATTTCTCCCGGATACTGAACATCATTTCGGATTTTTTACTGCAGGAGAATCTATTGGTGTGTCGCTCAACTGTGCCCCACACAAAATATTCCATGGGGTTGACTTTCAATGTGTTATGAGGCCAAACACTGGATCCAACAAAGTAAAAAGAAAATGACGTCATCTTGTGGACAGTAGGATTTGCTGTTGACTCATAGTCACTTCAGTCTCTTTCAGTTCCTTCTTGACTCTATAGACTAACGGCCTGGTTTGGTTAATGAAGTTTGCAATCTAAACATTGTGTCGTCCGGCGCGGATTGCAACAAGTAAACTCTACTTTTTCCACGATTGTGGAATAAATACTTCGTTGATCGATTTTTCTTAACTAACGCCAAACCCTTTTGGCTATCCGCCAAAACAACACACAATGTCTTACCTGCTTATGCACAGCTGTCGCAGGCCCTCAAAGTTCGTTGTTAAACAACGCTGTAAATATATATTTAATAAACTCATATACTAGTGAATGAACAATTAATCAGGAATCGGAGAATCGGGTGTTTTTTCTGGAATTGGCATTGCAAAACAATGTTTCATTTGTCATTCCAATTCTTATGTACTATTATTTATTACTGGTATTTGACTATTTATTACTTTTCGAAGTTATGGCAAAAAAAACTATTAAATATATCCGTCAATTTATAAAAAACGGCTATGTGAATTTGTTACTTGAATCCTATAATTTTATAAATATTTTAATACAATAATTGATGATAAAAAACGCTCGAAAACTGAGAGGAAACAAAATGAACGGAAACTAAACTTGAACAAAAGTTTTATAAAGGCATGCGGTCAGTGCAGATATAGTTGTTTTAGGGGAATAAGTTTTTTAAAGGATCTAAGAAAGCTCGTCAAATTTCCCTATTGAAATTTTGACGTGGGAATACTTGCCCGGGGAAAATTGCTCTCGGAAAAAGATCACCGGGCATTAGAATCGCCTTTCTTTAGTTAATGTGTATATTATTGGCATTAAATGAAGGTAGGGGATTTATTTTATCAAGTGTAGTTCTTAGAAATTTAATGCAAAAAGGTATTTTTTAACAATGATTTAAAATATTAAAGAATCGGCATCAGGAATGTTTATTAGCATCGCATCGGTATCGGGATTGTTTTTAATCTTCCCATCCCTACTATTTAGATAACGCTGTTGATAATTTTTGGAGATAAGTCCCCCACCCCCCACCTCAATTGATGAAATGAGGGAACGCCTCTGTTCTAACCAAAAGACAACCAACAGTATTAAATAATGAAATTGTGAATCACATTTGTTCTTACTAAATGACAACAAATCTTTACTCACCACAATTTTTATTTTCCAAGGATTAATAATTTCAATTACAAAAAAATAAATTGATAAAAAATAAAATTTTCTCAAGTTATTTAAAAACTATTAAAAATCGACAAGTTTTTAAAAGATGGAGTAAATGTTACCTGTATAAAATATAAATATAAAATTTGTAAGCGTTTAAGAGTCCATTGTTTCTATATATCTCGCGATGGTTGTGTTTTGACCTGCTGGAACAGAAGCCCTTTTGATCTGCAAGCATTTTTACCATACACTCTAATTTAAAGACATTCTCTCCTCTCATTGCAAGAGCAATGAGCCAATCTACGCCTTGAGACTTATGTTAAACCTAACAGTAATAATACTTCCCACCATCAACAATAGAGATCTCACTCGATCACAGAAATGAAATAGGGGGAACGAAGATTCTATCGTTTCCTTACAGAAAAAACCCGAAAAGTCCGTTTTATTCGACTTGTTGGTGTATATCGAGTATGTCACCAGCCTATACCGAAAAAAGTGGCAAAACAAACCACCCTAATGTATATGTATACCAATAAAATACCAAGATGGTGATACATACAATTTGTATATGTAGTTTTCAATATCAGTTTATCTTGTCAATAAATAAAAAATGACGGAAAATGGAAACCGAAATGGAAAACCATGTTAAAAGGTGCTACTGAGTAAATATATAAATTGTATATTTATTCAAACAAAATTTACATAAATGTGAAAAGCTGAGGAACGACAAAAAAAGCCTTGAGATGAACCACAAAGACAAAAAAAAAAAAAAAACTCGAATGTGATATGAAGACTGAATAAAAATCCACTTGAACACGTCATATACTTCAAGATGATTATTTCTAATATAAATACTTCAGTTATTCTTTTACAATTAATTCAATAAATATATCAAACTTACAATTAAACATAAGTGTAATAAATAGATAATTATTAATTAACTAAAACCACATTGATATCAATATTATTTCTCATAATCAGGGATGACTCTTCTTTTTTCTTTTTAAATAACGCGCCTTTTCCTTCTTCTCTTCTCATCAGGTGACATCAGGGATACTTCAGACTATCATATCTCTTCACCCCCATGATTTCCGACATTTTAGCTGTCCATTCCCATTTAGTTGGATGAACCCCATATTGTTTTTTAATCAGCACTAGGTCGCTAATCTTTCAGGTTTTTTTTGTTTTTTTTTAATCTCGATCAATCGTTAATTTATCGTGGACAGTAACAGCTCTAATCTAAAAAGAGCTCTTTCCCTTAAATCCCAAGCCTTTTGCCATTTGGAATCAATTTGTAAATTAGACAATTAAGGATAAGTTTTTTCAAGACCAGACAAATGTGTTCCAAAAATTATTTGTGTTTGAGATATCCCAGTCAAGGGATCATTAGAATAGCTTTCAAAAAGGCATCCGTATTCAAGGTACCATTTTGTCCTATGTTATCATACAACATTATTTTGACTTTTTGTACTTCGACATCAGCTCTTAGATTTGATTGTGGAAAGTAGGCAGAAGATGTTCTATGAGTGATGCCATACTTTTTTTAAAAGATTCTTGTCTCTCCACACACAAACTCAGTCCATTATCACTCAACAATTCTTCTAGGACTCTGAATATTGTCCAAAAATATCTTAGGTGCATTATAAGTCCTCTTGAGCCACTTGAATTTATTACAGATGTGCCAAATATCTATGTCCATCCGGATAATCTGTCAGTAACGACCTGACATTTTTCGCCTTCCACAATAATGGGCTACGATATTTTGGAATGGTGAACATGTGTTTGTAACTTTGGGCATGATTGGTGGGCGTTTATTTTGCGACGGGGAAATTGAATTGCATATTTTCCATTGATTTCACGCATCTAGGACATCTTTGTAATACCAGACCAAAAAACACAGGATGATGCAAGACTCGTCATTTCTGACACACCTCAATGATCTTAATGAAGAGCTGATAATACTTCAATACGAAGATCTTTTGGCACAAGGACTCGATCCTAATAGATTATGACCCCATAGATTCCATAAAGAAATTCACGTATAGGATTTTTCTCAGCCAAACCTTCCCTATTTCCTACACTTTTGAGAAATTCCAACAAAGGCAATGATGTTTGATCGTTCTTTGTTGTCTCAACAAGCCTACGCCATGTAATCCTGCATGTTGTTTTTTTTAAATCTATCAAATCCATCAGTATTTTCTCTTCTTCCTGCTCCGAAGGTTGTTTGCAATTGGGTTCCTGGATGTCGAGTCAGCCACTGCATGAGTAACTCCCAGAAAATGGACAAATTCGAATTTTCTCATTAGTGTTCGTTACTTTAGTCTAAACAAACTCATAATGGGAATTTAGTCCAATGTTCTGTCTCCCAGTAATTTGACCAGTGGTTTATGATCAGTTACAACCAATAACTTGTCGCATTCATATAACATGGCGAATTTCTGAACCTGGTCAATGTGGCACCTGTCCTCATCAGACTGCAACCATCTTGACTATGGGATCTAGGGGCGCCATCGAGAGGAATGTCTGTGTCACCTATATGTGCATGTGGATGACCTAAAGGCTGTCGTGGAGAAGGAGTAGGCTGAAATGTCGGAGGAATACGTGAAGAAGACCTGCAAGGTCTTTAGCCCTAGGATGGAGGCCATGGTGGAGGCAAAAGGTGGCCATTTTAGTCATTGTTGGTATAGTTGATTGGTTGAATTATAATTAGCTCATATTTAGCTGTGAACAATTCCTAACAATTATACATGAATAATTAATCATTCCATTATTAAATACAAAATGATTCTGAGCATTTTTCTGTTACGATACTGCGGAAAGGTTGCGTGATATAATATTAGTAACAACAATAGTTTCCATTACATTATATAATTGTGATTATTTAAGACTGTAGCCTTCTTGATTATTAAAATTGTTCCCAGTCTACCCTACAGCTGACCTAGTTGAATCATCGTTAGAATAAAACATGGTCCAATGATGCCATATCATTTGGAGATTGAAAGGGGGAGGGAAAGAGTAGAAATCAAATCCTTTCTTCCACGCAATAAATGAATATAACATAAGATGGAAGCCCCTATTTCACAAAAATATAATGGAATAAAAAACTTGGCAATGATACATTCACCTAGAGGGAGAGTTTGTTTCATTTTGATCGTTTGTGATATTTGTTAATTCAACTCACTTCTTTTTAAAGTTTTTCGTAGAATAAAATAAAACTTATTTTACTTATATAATATGTATATTCAAAACCTCTCTCTCTCTCTGGGTTTTTCTATCCTTTCCCCTCTCTTTATCCATCTTTTATATTCTTAATCCTTCACTAGGTCACAAAAACACATACATATTTCTTTATTTTCTTTCAAATATGCAGTTGTCAGAAGAAGAAAAGTTAAACTGACAAATACATAATTTCAAAATGAGGATTTCATGTAAACACATTCGGTATTTATCAACATAAACATAATTTTTAAATAAAAATCAAGAAAGCTCCAATTAACCCGTTACAGGCAATAGCTTAATAAATTTACAACGACTTATTAGTATTGATTTGATCTTTTGGATAAAATAACCAGAGTGGTGTCCGCAGGGGGTGGGCTAGAGGCTTCTGAAGGAGTTTTTTGCTTTATACTAGAAAATTGAATATTTTTCAAACTTTTTTATTCCAAAAATTATATTTTTTATATTTTTTTTAAATTTAATTGTTCAAATTTTTTATACAAAATCAAGCTTTTCAAATCTTTTTTCTAATAATTAATTTTGTCAAATTTTTTCCCTATAGATATAATATGAAAAAAATTTCTGAGAAAATTTTTTATTGAAATTATTTTCCAAAGTATGTTATTTTTTGTGAACAACTGGGGATTTTTGAAATTTTTTCCAAGAAATTTGATATTAGAAATTTTTTCCAAAAGATATTATTTTTTGTGAACAGCAAGGGATTTTTGAATTTGTTTTTCAAAAAAAATCAATTTTTGGGGAACAGCTGAGGGTTTTTGAAATTATTTTCCAAAAGTTTTTATTTTTTGTGAATTTTTTTTCGAAAAAAATTTCACATTAAAATTTTTTTTTTTTTTTAATTTTAATTCTGGGATATTTTTTTCAAAAAAAATCGAAAAACCAAACCTCTCAAAAATATAATCCTTAGGACAACCCTGATAACAGTTGTCTATGAAGGGATAAATTGATGAAGAAAAGGGTGATGGCCTACTTTCAACATGTCAGTAGTGCTTCTGCTGTTCAAGCCGAGTGAATCATGAATGCTAGAACAATGCTAAAACCGCCTCGTTTATAATATATTATAATATTGTATTGACCCGGTCCCTATCTATTTTTGAGAGAAGCATATAGCAAAAACTTGAAAGGCAATAATGAAATTTCGCCTTATTAGGCCTATCCCTCAGTTAAGACATTACAAATGTCCAATGTGAAAGGGAAAGGCGAAATTTGGGTGTTCCAGATGTAATACAAAGTGGGCCATTAAAATCTCTACACTTTGAATCTTAAACTTCAACAGGATATTCAAGTTTATTAATTAACTATAGACCTTCATCAAAAATTAATACAATAAATAGATGTGTGTCTGAGCTCTCTTAATCATTAATGTAGCCGCCCTTAGGGGCAATGATGGCTTCCAGGTTGTGGCAGAAGACCTGGTACTCGCTGAAGATGTAGTCCTCTGTAATGGGGTCCCAGTGCTGGCTGATAGTGGCTTTGAAGGCCTTGGTGTTTAGATGAAAGACATTGCAGGACTCCTCTCGACATGCACCCAAATGGTGTAGTCGAGGGGTTTGGCATTGGGGCTGAAGGGGGCCCAAAAGTGTCAAAAAAGAGTTCAAAAGAACTCAAAAGTCTCATTCAAAACTCCTTCAAACGAGTCTTGCTACGGAGGAGATGGGTTTCTTTCATTGCTGGTGTCAAAAGTGGCCTCTTCTCCTTCACAAGGCTCTTTCCACCCGCTTTTTGACATCTCTCTTGAGTAGATTGGCCTCGGCTGTTTTCTTTAACTCCTCTGGCTCCACTTTGCCCTTTTTGACAGAGCCATTCTGCCTCTCAAATGTTTCCTACTTGCTAACGACTTAGACAGCAGTCCTGAAGATCCCCAACTGTTTGGAGTGCACAAATGGAAATTTATTGATTACGTTCAAGTGTCCTTTTCTCAGCTTGTACGTAACTTAGAGAGCTCAGATTTGTTTTGTTTTGTAACTAATAGTTTGAAAGTAATACATATTTCATTATATTAAAGGATAATCATTCAAACTTAATTTATTATTAAATTAGTAAGTGCTCAGATATCAATGTACCATCCGATATTTGGAAACATCTACATTGCTTCTATAATTATTACAAATAATAGCAATCATACTAATAATTATGATATTTTATCTAGAAATTTTGTTCATGCAAATACAATATGAACCTACTTGAATATGCTTATATATTTTTCCCAAGATTTAATATTTAATATCAAATATGTATCCAAATCAAATATTTCTTCTAATATCTATATGCTACTGATACTGGTGATAGGTAAATTAATTAAGCAGCTCCTATAGGGTTAACAGGGATGTTTTCACATTTTTTAAATATAATTATCTTATTGAGCCATATATACAAATAATATCACATAATTGTTCTAACTGTCGTACATAATTATCACCTATAATACTAATGCCTTAATACAACTTAATATTTCATTACTTATTTCAGTCAATTATAGGCTTTGTATTCAAACTTCTGGGATGAGTTGAGATACTCAAAACAGCTGTGGGCAAGGAAAAGTCCATTAGTATTTTTTGTCGAAACCAGTTTGAGTCCAAGTCGAGAATATTGGATCGTGAGATCAAGTCAAGTTGCAAATCTTTCAAATATGTAATTTCAAATTTGGGTAGAGGATCCATATCTTCGACAAGTTAGATCTTTTACTTTCCAAAACTTGAGCACTTTTATCCTGACATGGCTTGTGATTGGATTTCATATCTAAATGACTTATTCATGATGGTCTTGATCTCAAAAGATGTCTTTTGTCTCAGGGGTAAAACAGCAAAAAATGTCAATTCAAAAATAGGAAGGGGTTGTCAAAAGCTTTTAATTATTTATAGCAGGGATGTTAAACTCATTTTGGTTTGGAGTCCAAATGTAGATTAATCACGTCTCACACAAGTCGGCCAGTAAAACCATTGTAAAATTATTTTTTTGAATCACTATAAGTCTAGTAGCTGTTTTTTTATTAGTCACAGAGTCTCAAGGCACTCTTAATTTGAGCAACTATTAACATGCAGTTTTTAACGAATTCAATATCACTGTAAGGCCTTGGTGCTAAAACTATTTTTGGCTTGCAATTAAGTAACTGGCTTTTCAACTCCGGATAAAAACAGTTTATCTGTTTCCTTGAACGCATCATCCTTTTATTTACCTTTTACTTTTTCTATTCCTCCTGTAAGCTGTTATATTTTCACTATGCTGAGTTTCATAATTGTGTCAAATATTGTATTTTTTTAGATTCCAAAAATTGCAGCTGGCATGCCAAGCACACAAGTTTTTCATTAACCTCTCAGTCCAATTTTATCCTTTTTGATAAAGACATTTCGCTGACGAGGGTTCAAGGCTAAAGGAAAAATCAATAATGCAACTACCACCAACAGATGCTAAACAGACTCAAATACTTCCACCTAATAATGTTATTTCCATCACGTCGTTGCATTCATGTTGTCAATGAGTACTAACACCCTGCGTTCTATGCGGCCAATAAAGGAATCTCAGATTTTAAAGAAAGTTACAGTATATTCATTCGCGTATATTTATAATGCAGATTTTTCTCCTGGGCCGTAGGAAACATATAGGTGGGACAAATCCGGTCCTTGGGGGTATGTTTGACAGCCTTGGTATATAAGGACAGTTCAACCTACGAATGTAATTATTTTTAAGAGATAAAACGTGTTTATCAAAAAGAGTTTATCTTACTTAAGAGTATCAAATAATTTTGACATTCAAGCTACCCATTGCAAATGCATCGAAATATTGGAACACATACACATATTGAATTGTGTAGTCTCGTATAATCATTTATATAAGGTGCTTTCACTGAGGTCAGAAATTGCGTCATAATACAAGGAAACGTCCTTTTGGGGTCTCAAAGTTGACATTTTTACTATATAAAATGGACAGATTTCAAATAAATCTTGATTAAACTCCATCAAATGGCTTTCAGAACCAAAAAAGACTTAACACTGTAATTAAATACTACTTGATCCCAATGATAAACACACATATTTAAACTAAATCAAAGTCATATGTACTAACAATTCCTAAAAATGGCTTGATTTGTACAATTAATTATTTTTCTTATTAATTAGGCCCAAGAAAAGTAGGATAATTAAAGCTAATACATGTACCTATTGCTGCTGGCATGCCAAGCACACAAGTACTTAATGAAAAATAGTTTTCATTGTTAGAAAACTGAATTTTTTATGTCTCTTGCAAAATGGCCGACATCAACTATGTTGATGCCACATCAAAACGCTCCATCACGACTACCTTTTTTATCCAATCTCAACCTCGACTTTCAAAGAGGAAAGGAAAAAAGGTTAAAACAAAAACATATGGTAGCTTAATTATCATATACATGGAATTGATAATTTAATCAATGATTGAGTATGAAATAACACTCATTCTAAGCGAAGACCTCAATGAAAAATAAATGAATATAAAAATACAAATCCTATCTAATATATTTTTTTAGTGTTCGATCCTTGATAAAACTGAACTATATTTCTTCTTTTTTAAATCAGTTCTAGTACTGAGAGTCCGAAGGACTTATAGGACCGATCTTAAGACTGGACTGGACCAAATAAATAAGTCCTTACACAGCACTATATTTATACGAGAGTGTTTTGAAAAGTTTCCGACCAACAATGATACAAAAAAAAATATCTTAATTTTTTTATATTTCAACATAGTCTCCTTGTAACTACGTGTAAAAACTTCTCCCAGTGATGCTCCCAACTCTGTAATCCGTGCAAATAGTACTCCGCGTTTTTCTCCCGCAAAATAATTATTCAAGAAACAATTTTTAGCTCATTTACACCGAGTTGGATTGACATAGCCGCGTCAAACTTTAACACAACAACCCTTTATATATCTCCTATTGTTTGAATCTATTTAAAGGCTACACTTCCAAACAAATACTGAATGACAGCTTCATACTCAATTTAGTCCATTTTCACAAAAATACTCACATCAACTTCCTCAAACAACTCTTAGACAAAAACTGTACGTCTAAGACATCTATAACTTTGGTGAGAAACTGTCAACAGATGCTAAATAGATGTGACTAGCTTTTATCTACGAGTGCTGTCATCTTCATACCACCCTTCTACATATATAAACTCTTGTTACTTGACTCACTCCGTGAGAGTAACTCTTCTCCGAATATCATATATACAAGTATACGTGTACCAGCACGATAAAAATGGTAACCCCCTAAATTATGACTGGAAACATTAGGAAATGTGATAAAATCCGCGCTGGAAGGAAAGTGACTATGTGACACCAGGGAGATGTTTGAACTTTTCGACAGAAATTCGACTTTCTCTTAGTATTTAAAATTTGAGATTTTGACGGGATAGAGAGGGCCCAAATGGCTATTTTTCTACATCAAAGAGTGTCTCTCTACATTCATATAATTACATATTAAACCCCTTAGTATAGAGGGGCATTCCCCCTCCCTCCTTCACGAAAATACACTCCAAGGCTTTTTCTATGAGCCTTTTCTCGTAGGGGAAACTACACACAGACAATATCCTTCAACAAACATTATAACTTCCCTTTTTCGATCATTAACATAGTTATGGGCTTTTCTTTATTTATGGTCCTTCATTGTCCATAAATATCCGATATTCATCTACAAATATACGCTACCGAATGTATGTAATCCTCTTGCTCTAACCTATTTTCTTTTTTTTAGAGATACGTGCGTCGTTTCCCAACATATTTATCTGGAAAGTTATGAGTTAGGAGCTTTTACCTTCATTCCTTCGTTACTTACTTAATGGGACTACTAATAAAGATAGGGAATCAAAGAAAATTTATGTATTTATACTTTGATAATGATATAAATAGATAGAACTGTATAAAATATACCCTTAACACGTGCAACGTTCTTTTTTAGTTCGGAATCTGAAGAGTGTTTTTTTTTTATTTTCCAAAGATGTTCTCATTTAAGAGGGAACATCAAAATAAAAATTAATCACACCTAGTCTTGTACCACCCCTAATTTAGGACTAAAGACTGCAGTCCCTACCAGTTCTATCTCGGTCTGGTTATATGGTTTATATTATTTTTTTACCTCCCATTCCACACTGTCCTTTAGTCAGGGATACCAGTTGTATAGATATGACCTGCAGGGTACTAGGAAAACTTCCCTGGGGAAAATTGTCCGTGGAAGATTGCCCTGGAAAAAATTGCCATGGAGAAAATTTCCAAAAAGTTAGGAAAATTGCTCGTATTTTGTTCAAACTTTATGATAAATAATAACACATTATAAATATCCTTCAGTGTGAGTAATATTATTGCAATATTGGAGGAGTAGGGAGGCGGGGGAATAAAAAGCCTGAGCCTCTTAAAATATGGTTGAATACTCTCCAGCCTCGGATTAACCAGTGTCCCGGGGGTACCGCGGGATTGTTAAAAACATCAGCGAATACATCCAAGGTACCCCTCTAACACTCCAAACTAGTTTAAAGGCCTGGGGATCCCGAGGGAAGTTTGGAATAATTAAAAACCACCGCCAAAGTATCACATACAACCAATGGCGAGAGATTCCTTAGATGTATTGGATGAACTGGAGGTGATTTTTAAGAATCCAGTGGTACACCTTAGTACCTGCAGCAACCCAAGGGCTTAGAACTATTTTTTTGGTATTAGAGAGGTTCCTGGGATATATTGGCGGGTTTTTTTAGCAATCCCACACTAACCCCGGATCTATTTGAGGACACAGCGTATTCAACCATATTTTAAGAGACCCTAAACAATTTGTCCCCCCCCCCCTGTTACTCCTATATTGCAATAATATTACTCACACTTGAGGGTAATTTATAATGTGTTATTTTCATCATGAGGTTTGAACAAAATACTGGCAGTTTTCTCCCGAGCAATTTTCCCAGGGAAGTTTTCTGCGCACGGACCTGCAAGTATGTAAAAATAAAAGAAATCGAAAACTTAGGACTTAACACATTATACTTAGATGTACACTTATCAATAATTAAATAGTAATGAAAGCAGGGGTAGTAAATACTAACCCTGTTCAAATTGCCCAATAGAAAAATCGCTCTCGCTTTCCATAAAATATTTTATAGACATTTGTGTATAAATAACTTTGTGGGATTGAGTTAAGTAGAGTTGAGTCGTTTGTAACGGAAAAAAAGTGTAAGGAGAAGGCAGGAGTGAGACATATGGTACGACTGAATTAATATCAACTGTTTGTTAAATGATTTTCGGGTAGAAAATGAATTACTTCTATAAAGAGGAGAGCCTTCTACATTTAAAATAGCATTAGTTGTTGGGAAAATATTATATTAGTATTTAAATTAATTAATATTTATTTTATTTTCATTTTTAAAAGAATTTACAGCAAAAATAGGATATAATGCTTACTTCAGAGGGAGAAATTAACATCAAGAGCCCCTATTAAATAATAAACATAAAAAAGAAGAAAGAGTACACGAAACAACCGTTTTTCCTTTTCTAATTTTTAAAGGTAGTTTTTTCATTCATTACCAAGAACTCAACTCTAGTGATGTATTTGACTTTTCTTGACGTCATCACTTGTCATTGCAATTTATTTAAACATTATTACTATTTTATCTGGGATCCGGAAGGCCTCCAATTCAATTCATTTTTTTTTAAATCATTTTTCTTCCTGTTTTCATCTATTTGAGTATGGAAAAGCTCGTCTCTGTGGAGGCAACTGTAACAAGCAGAGTGTAGGCTGTCCTGAGTGTGCCCCAAAGATCTCATTTTATATATATATAAATAAGCGGTAAAGAGTCAGTGAAGATTGGATTGATCCTCTAAACCTCGGTCGTTGATGACTAAATTAAGTAGACTCTACTTATCTTTAGACTGACCTAAATAAAAAGTTATAATTATATATGTTTATTTTAGTATACATTTTTAAAACAATTTAAACAAAGATAGGCGAGAATACTTCTTTCAGAGGGAGAATTTAATACCACAAGGACCTATTAAATAATGAACAAGAAATAAGAAAGATCACAGGTATCAACCGTCTTTTGTTTTCTAATCGCTAAGCTTAGTTTTTTCTTTACATACATCCCTTCATAGTAGTACGTAGAGTTGATATTTTTGCAAGGAAATAAGCGTGTGAGAAGAAGGATTGTATTGAGACACATATAGTACTACTGAATTAAGCCACTTGTTAATATCAGCTGTTTGTTATATGATTATTTGGGGGGGGGGAGGGGGGATTGAATTACTACTATTCAGAGGAGAACCTTTTGCATTTAAAACAGTATTAGTACCACGAAAATGATGTAATTATACTTCATACTAATTTTATTATGAATTTAAAAGAAAAATGCACCAAAAATATGCAATAATGCGTACTTCCGATGGAGAAGTTAACACCACGACGACCGATTAAATAACAAACAAGAAAGAAGAAAAGGCAAACGCAACAACCGTTTTTTTCCTTTTCTAATTTCTAAAAGTAGATTTTTTTGTTTTTTTTACCAAACTACTCAGCTGTAGATATATGTTAATATCCGTGATGCAGCAAAAAACATATCCTTAAGGTATGTAAAAATAAAAGAATTGAAAGATTAAAGTTGTAACCCAAATAATTTGAAGAATAACAGCTGAGCTGTCTTGACGTTTCATTAGCAGGAATGAAAAAAAGGAAGTAAACACAAATCCCATTCCCTAACTTAAATGACATATGTATGCAGGATGTTAGAACTACGGGCCACCTAAGAATGTCACTCCAATATTACCATTTTTGGTACAAAAATATAATTTTACTTTTAAAACCGATTGAGATGGTAGAAAAATGAACGATATAGTATTGATTTTCTAAGTACACAATCAGAGCCACCCAAATATGAACATGTCCCATATATGGACAAAAGTATTCAGATATACTAAAGAAAATATTTATTTATTTTACTGTTTTATTTAAAAACTAAATCTTTGATCAAAAGTCCATTTTAATCCTTTTAAGTAAAGTTTCACAAGTGAATATTTATAACATCTCTGCGCACAATATAGATCTATCAAAAATAATGAAAAAACTAATTAATACTTTTTTATTAATATCTTTTATAACTTTTTTTTTCTATAGATATCCCAGATTATAATTGTAATAAAAATTGACACGAGATGGAAACAAATCAGAGTTCATATAAAGCTTTTTCTTAGGAAAAGAAACTCTAACGAAAGAATTATTATCTTAAATACTGATAGGTTTAAAATAATTAAAATGCACTATGTAGATCTTTTATCTCGTGCCATTGTTAGGAATGGTATTTTTTTATGATAAATATTACAGTTTTATTATCTTCGCTTTCTACAAAAGGACGTATCCCTAGTCATTTTTTTAATAGAGGATATGTGAATGAACAAACATGTTTGAGGTAATTCTTTTTTATTCATTATTATTTTAACCGGCGTGACGCCTTTTTCATAAGAGTCTCTTTAGAGTTTTTAGTAGGGACTATCACCATCTAGTTATGAAATTCAATGACGTAGGATTTGTAAGCCGTTAGCATTTTCGGTATGTAAAAAAAACTAACCGATACTAAAATCGTAATACTGACGATTTGAAGAATGTTTGAAAGAAAATCAGCTTAGCAATCATGACGTTTCATTAGAAAAGCTGCAAGCCCTTGTAAAAGGAAGGAAATGAACCCAAATCCCACTCCACATATTTTTTACAACTCCAATTGTTGTCATTTTTAGCGTCCCTGACAGATAGAAAACTTGTCTTAGAACTAACAAGTCTTTACGGAACTCTCTAATATTTAACACAACCTTTATCTCCCATAAAAGAGAGAGGATCAATAACTTATAATTGGATTGAATGGATATAACACATTCTGTACTTTGCATCGGGAGAAGTAGAAAATTGAACTTGAATCATTTTTATAGACAAAATAAACATAAAGTTTTTTTCCACTTTCAAGTCATATATTCCTTGTGACTTTTATTAGGCAATTTAATGGAAAGCAAAACTTTGTGACCTTCAAAGAAGAGACGATAATAATAACAATAAAAAAACCAGTAATTACCATAAATGATGACGAATAAATAGAAATCAAAAAACTTCATCTTAGGATTGACCTTTTTATTCCTTTGTTTACTGTATATTAGAAAACCCCTAATGACATGTAAATACTATCTCAAATCATCTTTCTCTTATATAGTTATAGATAGTCTTTTTTATTTTGAAGGAGTCAGCAAGTTCCTTGAGTGATTTATTTTTTGGGATGGATAGGGAATAAAATATGATTCGTTCCTATTAATAAAAATTCTTCCAAACAACCTTTAAGTACTAGTTATCGATAAAGCAAAGTTGTATACCTGTATTTCTCTTTCAACTTTGGAATGAACATGTGACTACGTAGATACTCGATAAATAAATAACAATTCAATCGAGCGTGCGCGTCATATTAAAAAGAAAAAAAGGGAGCATATATATCCCAGTTTCTTTATAAACTTTTATCCAATTTCGATTACGGCTATGGTATAAAAATTACTTATGTATTACCCTTAAAGGTTATCTTTAGGTCGCGCATCTCTATCAAATTATTAAAAAGAGCAAACACCCTTTTCTTAGTAAACATAGACACTCAGAAGACATTTTGAGTCATTTTGCATAAAATATTTTTGATAGATATTCTTCTAACCTATAAAAAGTGTTTTAATGTTTTTCTTTTAAATTGTTCTATGGAGCGGGAAAAACTAGGAAAATTTGATGATCCGCGTATAACGCGCATCCTTTTTATTTTATTTTTTCATTTTCCGAAATTAAAAATCCAAATTTTCATATGTTATTCTCACTTTTTATTCCATAGTGTGGCTTTAGACAAAAAAAACTTTATTAATACTTTTGCATAGGTTAGAATAATGTCTACCATGCTTAATAAATGCAAAAAATATTAATGCTGTATTAAGTACTGCAAAACTTTCATTTAAAATTATGTATCTTATTTCTTATATGCAAATTGTACACAACATACACGTATATGTAATGCATTTTCAAAATGGTGGATAAACTCTATTATCGACAATAATAGTATGGGAGTACAGTCAAATGATTTCGGGGCTTATTTCCTGCTTATTTTGGAAGAATAGGTTGCATGATACAATAGAGGTAATAACGTGTCAAGCAATGCCCTAAACATGGATCATGCACTCTTTCTTCCCCTCCTTTTAGTTGAATAGTTATGAAATGAAAGAGGCACTTGAATGAAAACAATCATGTCTTAAGAAATTAAAAGAACTTTATATATTAATTATAAATATTATGACATAAAATAATTAGATCTTGTCCTTTTAGCTAAAAAAATCTGAATACCAATTTTCATAAGTATCTATTGAGTCCAAATATGTACCCCAAAACGCGTTGGTCATAGGCCGGAACAGGTAATAGTCACTTGGTGCCAGGTCTGGACTGTAGGTTGGATGCATGAGAACTTCCCATCCCGGAGCTTCTGGCGTTGCCTTGATGATGTTTTGTTTTTTTGTAGAGTTGTTCACATTAGAAGGTAGAATTGAGCGAGAATAAAATTGTTCGAACTACTGTTCTGCAACACGAACCAAAATAGTATTGGCCCCATATTCATATATTTTCTTGGTTGCTTTCGACGCGTTTTTCCCTGTCATGTTTTAAAAACGTAAAATATGGCGAATTTCTTCCTTTGTGAGCTCCATACTCCAATGACGATAATTCACGATTGAAGCGCAATACTGTTCAAAACACGTTTGTAGCATACACTTCCACTGATGTTGTCAATACTGAAAAATATATATTCAATTAAAAAAGGAAGGGTGGGAATCAAAAAATTAATTTTTTCCGAACCTAATATATTGTTTACATATTATTACACTTCTTTTAACATTCCAAATACGTCATTGATTATTTGCCATTACTTACGTAATGTGTGGAAAATGAATGGAACATTTCCACAAATATATAATAATAAGATATAATTTATTTTTTTGCAGTGGATGAGCCCAAAGCGTCAAGATGGGGTGAGATTTATATTAGGTTTTTATTTAATCAGAATCCAAGTAATATTTAATGTTGGGTTTCAGTCTGGAAATCCTAGATCAGTATGAGATCCTAATTATTTTAAATAATTATGTCTGGACCAGTTTTGAGTAAAATTCTGTCTTGATCTGGACATACGTCATTTATTAAAGATATTAAATTCGTAGGGGGAAAATATGTAATAATTCGATCTACAATATTAATTTCGGTTGAATTTTAGTCACAGTCTGATTTTCGGTGTATACCGAAATATCCCTGCAGATCGTAAAAGAAAAAATTGATCTCAGACCGAGTCTCAATAATAGTAAATACCATACAAGCATTTCCATCACCAGTAATTTGACCTCTTGGAGATTATGACGTATCATATATTTGCTGCCTTCTTATGTTTTTTATTATTGGTTTTGACTTTACTTTTGGTCTTTACTGATGTCATTTTTTTTTAATCAAAAATCAGTTGTTCCGTTTGCTCTTTTATATTTGTTAATAAAAGGATCGTTCTGGTGTTAACTTCTTCCTCTGAAGTAAGTATTCTCGCCTATGGTTGATGCAAATTGTTTTTAAAATGTATAAACATATATGTATTCAAATATAACAATACTATTTTCAGGGTAATTGACGTTTTTTTCGAAAAATTTCACAAAGTTTTCCATTATTTTCTAAAGAAAGCTATTTATTATATTATAATACTTTTTTAAACAGTACATTAACTTTAAAAAATATTAAATGTTGGTTTTTTATAAAGATATTGTCTTCAATTGAAAATGGAGTAGGAGTCAAATTAAAAAACTATTAACCATAGCTCGAATGGTCTTTACTCATTCCTTTAATGGATTACACAGTAATATTACCTAGTTTTATAATAAAAAATATAAATTATTATTAGACAGGCTTTCAAAATTTTATTCAAGGGTTGTATTAGTTTTTTAAAAAGCTGTTAGGACTACAAAAGTATAACAACATGACCTGAAGAAATAAATTTAATTGTTTGCCATCATATAGGTGTAGTGATGAAGAAAATACATTGGAAAATTGTATAATGATTATAAAGTGAATTACACAATTGGAAAATAGAGATTATGAATTATTTTATGGGCAAAATTGGCCGGTTTGTATCAGATTGAAATGCAATGACAAAAAATCTTTGTAAATGTTTTAAGCTAATTTTAAAATATATTGTTAATTCCCAATATCTTTGGGAGTGGAATAACTCCACAATCTAGGGCACATATGCTTCCTATATTTGGTTTTGTCCAAGATATAGAACCCCACTTTCCATTTCTTTGCATCATTCTCTACATTTCAAAGTATATTTAATGTATTTATTTCCAATAAAAATTAGAAATACAAGGCCTTCATTTCCCCCGTTTTTCTAAATGTAATAATAATAAAATACAAAGCACTAGGACTTGAAACAATTTATGTGCGTGTTTCAATTACCCATTTCTCTGGAGGTACATACATACATACTTATATACATAGTAGAGTTTCCGATGTCCCGGGATTCCGTTCTCCTGTATCCTTATTGCTGCTACAAAAGTATTGGTTCTTCTTGAGCGTATGAAACTCTATTGGACTTTTTGAACTTATAGGCAGTACGGATGGAGATGCCAACAGTCTTTGCAGCCTTTTTACAAATAACAGCACTGCACACGCCTTGCCTTTTTTGGCATTCCTCCAACATTTTTACATTCAGACACAGTGGATAAAAAACAAAACATTTAATTTTTGTTTCAGCTGTCGTTGGGTTACCTAGTGATACCTCGTGATTAAGTCCCCGCTCTGTACGTATCTCATGAAACAAAATAATCCCAACACTTTTGTAGCCCTGTAAGGGTAGATTTCGTGATTGTCTCAATAAAAATTGAGACGACAGCTGAGACTTGACTGCTTAATATTTGATTAAAAGCAAAATAAAGCTTGTGACAGCGAGGGAACTAATCTAATAATAATAATCGCTTTAACCTAGGTGTGATTGACACCATCGTCTAGGCAGATTGGGATCGCAAGGTCGACAGTTACTGGATCAATGAGTATGTTGAATTATGTTGCAGCCTAGACAAATCAGTTAGAGACAGTCGCAAGCCCACGAGTAACTCCAAGGACATCAAAGAGAGGATCGATGACGAAGCAAAGAAGTCCATATAAAGCCATGATGAAGAGTTTGGCATTTAGGCCATGCCAGTTCAGCACCCTCAAGAAGGAGGGTGAGTAACGTTTCAAGATGAAGGAACAGCCAGTCTTTAATAGTCAGAATGATCACTTCACTTGGAAATCACGAGAAAGGGGCTGACATTATCACAACAAGCAGAAATTTTGCCTAATTGATTATTCTTAGGCTGTGTGCACGCCTCTCATCTGGTTCCCAATGAACTACGTGGCCAAAATCAAGTCCAACCACATTCCTTGGATCAATGAGAACTTAACTGAGGGGAATGTGTTACTCCAGTAGGATGAAAAACTGGAGCAATACTTTGTACAGCAGTTCTTTACAAATCTCAAGTCCACAAAGACACAATCACTGATTATGGCGGGCTTCCGGTAGTTCTTTGTTGTATATTGGATTCCTGAAAGCTTCTTCTTGAGTTTCCAAAAAATACCAAAGTCCAGATGGGAAAATTTGAGGCTGAGAGGAGACCAAGAGTCTTGCTTTTCAAACTTGTTAAGGAGGATATATGCACCGGGGTATATACTTAACTCGATCCAAAGGCTTCGAACGCTAACGAGGAGTTATCTTGTAAGCATTAAGTCTTGCTTCACCAAGCTACGAATGGTGGTCTGGCTACTGTCAAATTCACGAGCAAGGCAAGTGAACGTCACCTTGCTTCTTCTACCTTCAATGGGGCCGTAAACTGCCTCAAACAATTATTTTGGTCTCGATATGGACCTTGTGGAATTTTTTGGTACGTCTCTCGTGGTCACCTAGTACACAGTAGACGGGTTACAGCCCAGCACTTTGGAGATATCTAATGGTGATAGCTCCAGAATTCCAGCTCTGTGTTACTCCAATTTTTTGAATCTGAAACTATTATTTTTTGGTTGACTTTGGTTATTTTTTATTTTTTTTTTACAGTTTCTTTAAATAATAGTTTATAATAAGTTATTGGATTTTAATCATCAAAATATAACAAATAGGACAATTACGTATCATTTAAAAATGTATGTTGTGGCCTCAATACAACTCGAGTTGATGCATTTATAGAAGTGAATCCTTCGCTTGTGACAAAATGAAGTGAAATTTATTGGAAATCCAAATCTTCCGGCTACATTGACATTTAAAAAGCTAATGTGGTTCCCGAAGAATGACAGATGCAAACTACCTTGTTTAAAGGATCTCCAATCCAATAAAACATAAAGTAAAATCAATTAGAAGATAATGGTTCCATTACTTTTTGGATGTAGTAAAACGAAACGTCGATGTCTCCACTCCTTACGCCAGTATGAGTACGTAATAATCTCCTTACATCATCTGAAAAATGATTCGCGTATTGAGAGTGACAGGAACACTGTGATTTCTACAGTTCAGAAAAAGAACCAACTCGGCACTTTCTAAGTATATCATCACAGAGTGATCCTCAAAATTCAATTCTGCATCTACGGCATAAAAGCATCTGGCAACAGACTTGATGGATACGTTATAAATATTTAAAAAAAAAACTATATTGGCATATTAAATACACTTAGGATTAGGTCTTAAATATTTTATAAATATTTGTGTATGTTTTTATGGTCACATATTTCCAGTATTTCAAAATATTTAAAAGAAATTCTGGTTGTGAAAAATAATGGGACTTTATTTAAAAAGTCTTGGATTTTGTATCGATTACACCGTCCAAATCTGTTGGAAGGTTTTTCATGTTGTATCTAGAAGAATTAATTATCTCCGACACTTTGCTGATGATGGCCTCCATCTTAAAAGCCCTAGGAAGATTCGGATCCGTGCTACATCCCAATCAGTTTTTTGAGGTTGTCACTTGTAGATTATCTTTTATTTTAAGTTCCCACATTCGTACCAAAGGACTTATCTGATCACAATCATAGGGAATGTGTACGGACATTTCTAGTTTCTCGCTATAGTTTCTTACTATACTCTCATCCTAATTATTAGACGTTTTGGCAAATTTCTCCAAGAATGATCATTAATTCGGATTTTTAAATTTCTGTATTAAAAAATATGAAAAAAAGCTGTGATTTGTATTGTCGTTTTGTCTTGTTTTTACTATTTTATTTTTTACCTTTGGAATATATGTGGAGGGATTGTATTGTATTAAGTTAGAATGTTGTTTTTTTGTCATAATTATAAATAAAGGTATGGCTATTAGGCTTTCAAAATAAGTTTTGTATTTTAGACAGAGGGACCTGTATCTTTTTAAAATTTAAAAAGAAATACTGAAATTCTACTGTATTTATTTTTTACTATTGAGATCCGGATATTTCCCGGGAAATGAGACACTGTTATACCTCAATAGAGAGAAATACAACTATATATTAGAAGCGTATGTACCTATACTTTTTTGTTTCCAAAGAGAATCCCTTCTTTAAAAGCATCCATTCCTTTTAAATGATATATTTGTTTTATTAGTGAAAACATATATATACTTGTATGTACGTCTCGAATATATCTTTTAAAAAGGTAAAAAAGTACGAAGGTAAAAGGTGAGACGGATTGTTTCTACGCTACTTTCTTTAAAACATACATATAAATATTTCAAGAAAACAAAAAAACATTAAAAAAAGCTTTTTGGAATTGATTTCAGAGTACGACTATAAGTACTGGGCGATCCATTGAATCTTAACTTTTACTAATTCAATAATTAATGAAGGTTGAGTGATTAAAATTAATTCACATATCCATATATTCAAGCATAAAGAATTAGTTACAACTTACAAACTTGAGCTCTGTAGCTTACGTACAATTCGAGAAAATAACACTCGTACTCAATGTGCGTCTCCAGGATCAAACGTTGGAAAGGAAGAAGGGCTCTGTGAAAAAAGCCTCACTTGACACATAGGAATTAAATAAAACAGCCCCGTCAATTTCTTTAAGTCCATGATGACAAAAGATCTTGGGGTTTCCCACCAGACTGTCCAGAGAGCTATCATAAAAGTGGGTGAAAAAGGCCTTCTGAGGGTGGAGAGGCCACATTTGACATCAGTAATGAAAGAAACCATTCTCCTTCGTTGCAAGACGCTTTTGAACTCTTTTTTTTTTTTTTTTTAACTTTCGGCCCCCTTCACCCCTGATGTCAACCCCCTCGAAGCGAATTTATAATGCTTTATTATTCATCATGAATTTTGAACAAAACACAGGCAATTTTCTCCCGGGCAATTTTCCTCCATGGCAATTTTTTCAATGTTACTTTTTAAATACTTTTTCACGACAATTAGAAAAAATTGTATCAACTCATAATGAAATGCCCTAAAAGCCTTAATGAAAATTCCTTTTATATTGAAGGAAGCAAAAGTTGATGCTATTATAAATACACAAGAGTGAAACTTTTGAATTATGAGAATAGATTTTATCAATCAAATTGTACAGAAATTCAAATTAACAAAACCTTCTCGAAATAAATACTTCTTTATTTAAACTACAAATCAGGTGTTTTAGATGAATAACTGTAGATTTTTGAATAAAAAAAACGAAAAATTAAATATTAGAAATTTAATTTTGGAAATTTTTTTCAAAATAATTTAATTTTTGGATTTTTTTTTTTTTGCAAAAAAATTTCAAAAACCAAACTCTTCATACAAAAAATAAATATATGTATATACAGGGTAGAGCAACAAAACGCGGACTGTTTATCAATATTTATTTTCACCTGGAAAGGTTTAGTGATTATTTTTTGATATTCTGTTTCCACCGTCCTTTTTACATAAGCAAACTATACTAATCATTTCATCATCAAGAGCGAGAAAAAAGGCAGTGCATCTCAGATCTCCTAGATCCTGAAGTTGATGTGATGAAGATTACAGACATTGTTAAGTGTTCTAAGAGCCTGGTTTTTAAAATTTGCCAAGATGAAAAAAAAAATGGAGAAGACCTCTCCAGGATTTTAGAAGTGGAGGGCATAATCACAGTTGATCAATTACAGAAGCCTCCCGAACAACCTGCTGGCTTGCAGGCCCAAAAGAAGATGTCAGAAGGGTTTACCATACCCAATATCCGGCCCAAACAATGGTCCTCGGCGTTGTGGGCTTTGATGTAAATAAGATACCTCTGTTCTTTTTCAAAGGCGGACAGAAAATTGACCAGAAGGCCTACTATATGGTGCGTAGGTATACCATCTTGCCATGGCTGCAGACCAAATACCCAGAGGATAACTACGTGTGGCACCCCCTCTCAAACGTCCCCCAAGTGCCAAAAGTTACGTGCGGATAACATGGTTCGATTCTAGTCGAAAGAGATGACCCCCTTCCTCACCAGATTTGAACCCACTGAACTTTTCTATGTGGGAACTTTGGAGAGGGAAACCAACAGAAATTTACATCTAAATGTGGACTCACTAGAGTCTTCCATTTTGTCTACATGGACAACTTGTCAGATGAGTTTCTCATCAGCTCCTGCATGGCCTTCAGGCGACGTTTAAGGGCTGTAATTGATAATGAAGGTGGCCATATTCATTGAAAAAAGTTTTGCAAAAACCTTGTCTACTTGTTTAGTTAACATTATTTTTTCCCCGCTATTATTGAAAATATAAAATTATTGATGTATATCTAAATCCATCTCTCGAGCCCACGTTTCACTGCTCTACCCTGTAAATATAATCCTGAGGGTGCCCCTGTGGATGTAATTTAGTGATTAAAGGTTATTAAGTCTGCTATATTGTTAGTATTCTTTAATCAATGGTGTGTGGGGGGTATTTTGATAAAGGGGAGATGGGGGTAAATTAAATTAAAAATTTATATAACATGACATGTTATTTAACTTTCTTTTATTTTTAAATTTTCTTCATTGTTCAAGTTGCTGAAAGTAAGTTTAAGTTATGTTTTTTTTAAATGAGAAAATGTCTTTGCTAACGATTTTTTGCCCTTAATAGTAAAAAATATATATATGTGTATAAATACGAAAAATAATCATTTAAAATACAATACTTTTTAAATAATGTTCCTGTGTCTTTTTTTTTTTTTTTTTAATATATACAAATATGTTCAATACAATGAGAAAGTCAATCCAGAAATAATTTTCTATGTGTGTAAAAAATATCCATCTAAAAAATCCTTGACTCCAATTAATGACTTTAAATATGAGGCCGACAACACAAAAGAAGGTTAAAATGTATATATATTTATTTATTTTTTTCAAAATTGAGTGGGGATTGTATCAAGAAATTAACCTTGCAGAAAAATTGATCCTCACGTATTAAAAAATGAAAAATTAACAGATTTAATTTGAAAGGCCATATCGGGTCCATTATTTATTTTTTAAATACAATAAAAATAGAAAACCATATCTACAATTCTTGAATATCTTAAACCAACCCAGAACTTTGAATACAAAAAATCAAATTGACACAAATATGTATATCAAATATTGGGTTATATGTTCATATCATATGACATAAAAAATAATTTTGGGATCTTCCTCTTTTTCTTGATTTTGTACAAGATTGTGTTTATGTTGATGTACCTTTTATAACAAAACAATAGTCATGACGAGTGACGTCAAAAGATTACCTCAACGCAGGCTTTGTCTTCCTTTTTCTCTTCAACTTCTATCGTCAGAGGAGAGAATTGTAGATCAGCATTCCATTGTACTTCCATAAAATTGATACTATAAATAGATGTGTGTCATACCCTGGTTAATGATTAATTTCGCTGCCCTTAGTAGTAATGATGGCTTCCAGCCGGCGGCAGAAGGCCTGCCACCTGCAGCAGATGTAGTCCTCTATCATTACTTTGAGAGCCTCATTGTTTGGATGACGGCAATGTTTATCTGTCCTTGAGTTCAAAAAATTATCAAATCTGTATTCTACAAATCAATTTTTGGGCCTTTTTTAGTTAGACAGACATAATCAATATTCATTTTATTCTAATTAATTACAAAGCTACTTGATTAATTCCTTTTAACTTAATTACACAAGTCCACATTCATTTAATAAAAAAATTGATTATTTAATTACTCATTGGTGCAAAAAGTCATTTTCTTTTATATTTCTATACTTTGTTTTTTCATGTTACTTAAGCTGATTAAATCAATGAGGAGCCTTTCTTTTCAGTACATTAAATCATTACAGTGTGTGTAAGGACATCGTACTGCGTCATCGTACGAGCTTTATATAGCCATTATTGCTTATAATCGATATTGGGTTATTCATAAAAAATGATTTTATAATTTATCAGCTTTCATACACCGTATCATTGGTTGCAATACATCAACGAACAACGACGCCCATCAATCAGTAAAGGAGGTTGCAGAAATGGTGAATAGCTCTGTTCCGCTTGTCTGAAAGGTTATGAGGCTCATCAACAGCGGCGAGAGCCTCGCGAAGAAGACAAGAAGTAGAAGGCACAACATAACTTATTTACCGGTGTGACCTTTGACATTGAAGGTTCACGAGTACAAGGAGGTGATAAAGAGTTTTGAAGCCCTGATTTAATGTCAGCTACCGCGAACCATGACACCTCAAGGTTGGTGCAAATAAAACCCCTTCCGATTTATGGGCAACAAACTTAATGTCCAATGCCTACCCCATCTAGGTGTACAAGGTCTTTAGGCCCAGACTGAAGACAATGGTGACTGTAGAAGGAGCTCATTTTTCAAAAAATAGTATGAAATAAAAAGAGAAAGCTATGATTTATTTAGACTACACAAAAGCTTTTGATGATATTTTTTGAAGGAGAATCCACCTGCAAAAACTTTCCTTTATTAAAGACTCTTTTTGGAGGTAGAAATCAGAGTAAAGAATACAGATTCAGTGAGGGAGCCAGATTCTAACAACAAGCAATTAGAGGAAGGGGGAATTTGGACCAAAATTAACTATTGAATAAAACCCTTTGAATCTTGAAACAAAGGTGAAATACTTTTGCACCAAATAAAATAGAAAAAATTATTAATAAATTTTGATAAATATAAAAAAACACTAATTACTTTAAATATAAAACTTTATTTTTCTTTAAATAATAATTGCTCAATTTCGATATTTTGCGTGATCATTCTTCAAAATTTAATTACCAAAAAAATCTCTTAATAATCTGTAGTCTATTGATGAAGTTGATTTAGATCTTTTGTTCAAAAAAGATACACATAGCGTCCAGGAGTTTGCGAATGGATATTTGTCAATCACGTCCAAATGTCATTTTATCGACCTATACGTTGGCTGGAGAGCTCCAGTTTGTCTTGTTTTGTAACTAATTGTTGATGCTTAAATATATCGGAATATGAATTAATTTAAATCACTCACATTTACGTAATTATGGAATTAGTAAGTGTTCAGACTTCAATGGACCAACGGGTATATTAAATAGTTGTTTTTTTTCTTTTGTTTCGATCTTTCAAGGCGAAAAATATCACCAAATCTTGTAGATGTTGTACAAAATATTTTTCAAAAAAACAATCTGTAGGAAAACAAAACCAGAAATCCTAGTTTTCATGTTTCTCGACATAAAAACTATCAGGAACTGAATTCAAAAGTAAAACAAAGTTGTCATCATATATTTTCGGGACAAAATATCTATGTGGTACACAGATATAGGATCAATTTAAATTAATCCGAACTGTTTTATATACGTACAAGCAAAGGGTTACCTGGGTTGCTCGGATGAGCGTTCTGTTATTCTAACAAGCACCTGTATATTACATTAAATTTATATTATGATTCTTTTTAAATGTGCTATAAACTAAGAAAGAAACAATTTGTTCTTTTTTCATCTTTGTCAAAAAAGTGCCAAATCGGAATTTGCAATGAAAATTACAAAAACTATTGTGAAATAATTTTGTAAAAAAAAAAGTAGTTAATAACATTGATTTAATTGTAAAGAGAAACTCAAAACTACCAAAAAAAAAATCGTAATTGCAAAACCAAAAAAGTTATGGAGAATAATGCAGTCTAAAAATTAACCCTCCATAATTGGTATATTGAAAGTACTATAACGTAATGTTAAGGCTTATATTTTTATGCCTAAACTGCGTTATTTTCTGGCATTTTTTCTTAAAAATTGAAAATTTACATATAATGAATAAAATTGAATAAAAATTGAAAAATTATCCAGGAAAAGATAGATATTTCATTTAAATATATAAATTTGTGCGGCAAATTTATATACAAATGAATCTCCAAAACAAATTTCAACAAATTTTATTCCATCTAATATTACATGAAAAATCCATGGAAAATTTTTTTTTTTTTTTTGCGCCTGAAAAAAAAACGAAAGTGCAATATAAACAATTTTTTTATTTTGAATTAATTTAGAAAACTTATGTTTATAGTTGTTCTAGGAGACACCAGTCCATTTTTTTATTTAAGCTCAACTCCTTATCTAGTCTCATTGAGCTCCAAAAAACATTCTTGTGTTTTAAATATAGAATTATTATGTGACTTCCCCAAAAATTTAGCCTCCTAGAACCAATGGTGTGAGCACCCATAAAAGACACACAAGTATATAACATAAAAATAATGATATAACAAAATAACATATATAAAAAAGTGTTACATAAATGATAATGAACGATTTATGAATACCTAAAATCCATTATTCAATTTGATCAGATTCAGTATCAATCACACACGTGATATGAGGTCAAAAAGATGAACATTTATAACATCCGAGGGAAATATGGCAGCGTAGTGTTACTGCCACAGCTCCCAACACTCATTTTGTTGTCTGTAAACTTGGTTTTAAACAACTGAGAACCATCTCTTCTAAATTCATCGTACCAGTGATAATTCCGAACATATAACATAAACGTTTTTAAGTTATGTTATATAAATATTTGGTTGATGTCGATCATATTTTTTTACTTTGAATATCTAAAACATAATATTATCTGATTTTGATAAAATACCAAATATTAGAAAAAGATTTTAAATAAATAAAAATAGATTGGAAAGTTTATTGGCTTGGGAGATATGAAATGTTTAATATGTTCATAAGTTCAATAAAGTTCTGTATTTTATGTCCATTGTTTGACCTACAAATGTAGATATTTATTGTTCTACATACTATAGAGTGTCACTCAATATTGACAGCGACAACAAAGGGACCTTTCTTTTTCTTATTTTGGTTGAGATACCCAATTCAACAAAGGGAAAACGTGAAATGAGCAAAGATTATACAGTATATATAAGAATGTTAGTAATTAGTGTTAGATTCGAGTTATAGCTATCAAGTTCATTTTATATATATATGATCAAAAAAATCAATTTACATTGAAGATAGGCGAGAATTCTTCTTTCAGGGGAAGATATTAACACCACAAAAACCTTTGATATAATGAACAAAATAGCCTTCTCTACTTTTTAGTGGAGCTAAAATGTTTATAAGGAAAAAATGAGTCCGAGGAGAAGGCAGGAGTGAGACATATGATACTACTGAGTTTAAAAAAATATATATATATCAGCTGCCTGATATATGATTTTGAGGGAGAAAATGAATTGCTATCATAAAGAGGAGATCCTTCCACATTTTAAATAGCAAAAATGCTAATTTCATATATCATAATTATGTTTAAATTCATATATATTTATTTTATAATACATTTTCAAAACAATTTACACAATCAAAAACAGGCAATGATGCTTACTTCAGAGAGAAAAGTGAACACTAACAAGGCCTATTAAATAAAAGTAGAAAAAGCAAAGTGAACACCCGTTTTTTCTTTTCTAATTTCCAACGGAAGTTTTTTTTTTTTTTTACAAAATGTCGAATCTAGTGATTACCTCCGCCAACCTAGTAGACCATGGGTTATATTTTCGTCTAGTTTTGTTTGTTTGTAACCAGTCTAATTAAAAAAGTTAGTTATCGATATGGAAGAAACTTTTAGGAGGTTATAAATGTCAACAGTAAGAGGGCATTGAAGATGGAGAGATCAAGATCACACAAAACCTTATTATAGATAAAGCTGTAGTTGTTTTTTTTGTGAAACTTTGAACGATAGTTTATACATATATGTATATATATTTTTAAAGTAAGGGACCATTAAATTTTGAGATGTGAAGCTCACACAAAATTTTCAAACCCAAAATTGGTCATACCTTTTAAACAAATATATCTGCCTACCCAATTCAAATTAGTGGTATTCCTTAATATATTTTAAGGTAAATATTTTAGGTTGAGGTTTGTGCTCTCCCAACTGCTCATTCTAGTTAAATATTGAGTCGAATTCGAGGATTTGAGTCAAGTGAAATTAGAGTGAAAGCATCAGACAAAGAAAAGTGTTTTTTTATTGGATTGATCAAATTTAATTAGTTCGACATTAAAGTCAATTTGACTACCTCAATAATCTACACCCATTTATTATTAATGAAAGGAGGTTACCAATAACTTGTGAAAGTTAAGTGTTAGGAAAGGTCCTATCAGTCTTTGGGACCAGTCCTTAAGACCATCGGTCCTTCAGACTGTAAGTAATATAACTGATTTTAAAAAAATAAGGAATAAAGATGAGTGACATCATCAAGGACATTATATAAAAGTTTTAGGACTACTATTAAGGTCTAAACTCGACCAAACCGAGACTGAACTGGATGGGACCGCAGTCTTCAGTCCTAAATAAGGACTGACACAACAATATTACTTCAATGAATATCCTTCTGCTTCAAAATATTGTAGGATTAGTGTAGGTACAAGTTGATATGAAGTTAATCTGTACTCCAATATCTCAAGTTTTTGATGATACGTGTTGGATTGAGTTATTGTCGAGTTCGATTATTACTTGAATCCAACACTAGTTGTAATTACGTCAAAGAGTACCTTTCTTATATTTATGATTATGTTATCATAATTGCTCAAGGTAAATCTACCTGAGGAAAGAAAAAGAGAGAGGCAATCAAACAATATTTTATGATTATGCAGTCCTCACATGCAAAATAAGAAAGTCCTTAAAGCTACATATTATGTTATAACAACTGTTTATGCCTGGTTTACTCGTATCATTCACTCATTGGTAGGTAAATACCGCATAGGCCTTAAATAAGGTACAAACAGGGGTGTATAAAAAAAGTGACTTAACAAAAAATATATCTTTTTTAAATCCAAATCAAATTAATGGAGGGATAACATAAGAAATATGATATGATTTTTATAAGGCATAAAACCACATAAATTTTCGGGTTTTTTTTTAACATAATGGCTGCTCATATTTTTTCCAGCTATGTCAATCAGAGAGGCATCTGCAGGATTATATTTTGAGGGGGAGTGGGGGGGGAATTCATTTTAATAAAAAATTTAAATATTAATTATTTTTAAATTTCAAAAATCCACAGTGAATAATAGAAATTTAAATTTTTTGTAAAATAAATTTGAAAAACTAAATTTTTTGTAAAATAAATTTGAAAAACTAAATTTTTTGTAAAATAAACTTGAAAACTTTTTTGTAAAATAAATTTGAAAAACTAAATTTTTTGTAAAATAAATTTGAAAAACTAAATTTTTTGTAAAATAAATTTGAAAAACTAAATTTTTGTAAAATAAATTTTGGAAAATAGATTTTAAAAGTTTTATTTTTGTGAAAATAAATTTGAAAAACTAAATTTTTTGTAAAATAAATTTTAAATAAATTTGTGTAAAATAAATTTGAAAAACTAAATTTTTTGTAAAATAAATTTTAAAAGTTCAATTATTGGAAAATAGATTTTAAAAGTTTTATTTTTGGGAAAATAAATTCAGAAACAAAATAGCAAATATTAAATTTTTTGGAAAAAAATATTAATAATTTAATTTCAAATATTATATTTTTGGGATTAAATTTCCAAAATCCACAGCTATTCAGAAAAAATATAATTTTTTGAAATTTAATCATTCAACTATTAATTTTTTTTGGAAAAAAAATCAAGAATCTATAGCTATTCATAAAAATTATAATTTACCAGAATGACGATAAAATTTTATACTAATAAGTAAAAATTCCTAAATTAAGTATGGACGCTCCTGAATAATGATTTGGTTCCAGACGTCGTCCAATGTCCATAATGGTTATTTTTGATTGATATTTTTTTATACAACTTTTGTCAACAAAACATAGACAGTGCATTTTATTTTTCATTTCATACTTATTCATGAGAATAAGGTCAAAATAATGTGTGTCTTTTTTTATACACCCTATAGACCATAATTAAAATACACTTGCATTTGTATTTTTGAGTATTACTCCTTTTTATTTAAAAGTTTAATATCATACTTTTCTCCTAGGTTAATTTTCAATTTGATGTACCGTACCGACTGCTGGGCAAGACAGGCATATTATGACGTCATAGAGTATAACAACGGTACTCTAACATTAACAGTCAAGGAAGGGGAAATATAGCTACTGGTAACATTTATACTCTGTTCAGGCGGGTAACAGTTATACTCTTTGACGTCACTTTTAAAAAGCGTGGTGGAATTGAAACGTTTGTAGGAGAAGCGTTTTGGTATAGCCTTGTATTTCTATTAACCTAGCTTTTACCTATACATAAAATAGGGTAAGTTTTAGAGACTAAAAAGTAACATTTCCCGAAATTTTGGGTACATTTTGTTGCTTTTTATTTTCTAAAGCTGTTATCAATATTCGTTCATTATTGAAGAGAAAACATCTAAGTAACAAGTGTAACCACTTGTGTGTGGCCTTTTTAAATTACGGAGAGAAGCAATCAGGATTCGTTCGGATGCAATAAAAAGTGATCACAATTGTTGGTACTTGGAAAGTTAATACTTTAAGTCCTTGTTAGATTCGAAGTAGTATTAAGGATTCTGATCGGAATAATTAAAGCCTATGTCCTTGCTTGAGATGGAGTTGGGATTTGGGTTTATTTCATTACTCTCACAACTGTTTGAAGCCTATTTATTACAAAATCATTACTGCTATGATGCTCTACTGCCAAACATTCTACAAAATAGCAGGGTGACCCCCACAATTTTTGGTATCTTTTTTTTTTAACATACTGCAGAACAGTATTATTTTCATCTAGAGTAACAAATAGGGCGTATACTTCTCAATAAGACGAAGAGTAATATTAAGAATTTACTTGGGAGTTATATGTGCAGTCATGGAAATTGTGTGCATATTTTAGCTAACATGTTTTTTTATTAGTAATCAGAAAAATGAATCTTCTTTTCCTTAGCAGTTGTCATTATTTTTGAACTCCTGAGTAGTGAACTTCCATTCTTACTCCATTCAATTCTATTCAAAATCTGATTGATCATCCGTGTTTGCTCTTAATACGGAGAGTACCCCCTATAGGATTTGTTTGGGAGTTATAATTAAAATTCCTTGTTGGATTCAGAATATAAATGGGGATCGACATCGGAGTAATACTAGCAAATGTCCTTGTTTAGTTCCATTTTTCCTTCCTCTCTTGTCATAGCTAATTATATCTGATCTCCTTCAAAAAAAAAATTCCCAGGGTTACCATGTTGATCGTCGTTTTTGTTTGTTTTTTAACAGACTCATTATACTCACAATTTTCATTACTATATAAGTGTAACTCCATATTAGGCTCAAAGGAGTATTGACGATCGATATTGGATTATCTACTGCCCAAAGTTAATAGAAAAACAAGGTTATACCATGATGTTTGTCCGACTCATGCTTGACATCCACCACGCTTTTTAATACTGACGTCAGAGAGTATGTACTGTTACTATGAATCATATAATTTTTAGTATTATATGCTGTTAATATACCGTTGTTATACTCTATGACGTCAAAATATGTCTGTCTTGCCCAGCAATTGGTACTCTACATCAAATTGAAAGTTCTGGCAAGCCCAAATACATTATGGTATAACCTTGTATCTGTATTAACCTTGCTACTGCCTAGATTCTCGCTAGATAGGGATTGAGGTTTGTGTTTATCTCTCATATTATTTTTATAGCCGTTTGCAGCTAATTTAATGAAAGGTCATGACAGCTCAGCTGCTCTCCTCTCTAACATTATTCAAATTGTCAGGGTCACAATGGTGAGTTTCGATTTTGTTTTTAACATACAGAAAAGGCTTACGATTGACAACAATTAAACCAAGGATGATATTTTTTTTTTTTTTTTTTTGTACGTGCATACAAACATATTTATTTTGCTTGGTTCATATTATTATCACAATCAAACAACACATTTATCATATTTTTAACTGTTAAAATTATATTATCTGACAAGGAAGTTTTATTACTTCTTAATTTATATAAAAAACACTGTAATTTAGTAATGATAAATTAATTAATTCCCTTTCTGGAACCTCTTTACTCAAAGAAATCTTTTATGTTTCGGGTTTCGGACTTGGGTCAAATGGTCCCATATTTTGCCTGACTCGCTGTATTTTTGTAGAAAATGTTACGTGGTCTCTAGTTCCCTTCTGCAGAAAAAAAAGATCCTATCGTAATGAGTCTTTGCCGTAAATACTACCAAGAGAAAGAGGGTTGGTGATTATCCTATACTTGAACCATTATAGAGAAAAGTCCATCTAACCGCTCCCCAGACTACACAATAACCGTTATCTTTATGTCCTTTAATATAATCCTCCTATTTACCTTGCTCAAAAACTCCAACTTAATAGACTTTTCTACCAAAAAACCGCCTCGAGAATATATATTTTTTTTTTTTTTGGGGGAATAGATGCTCGAAGATAGTATCCCAGGTACCGTGATATTTTCCTTGAGAGCCTTAATATTGGTGTACCTTCTAGCTTAAGGGCCTCACTCCGCCCATCTTTCATTCGGCCTTTCCCTTCATTGACCTTGAGGACTCTGATGATATTCTGAATACTTTTTACGTATTACCTCATCTACTTGGTTATCTGGTGGTCACATCTCCTAGTCTCATATATTGGCTTGATGACTGTGTGGTTGGACCAGACATTGAGCTTAATTACTATAATCACTAATTCGATTTCCAGAGGTGTAATTTGGGTTGTGGAGACACCTGCTCATTCGAAAGCTTTTTTTTTAAATTAATGATACTTACAGATATCGGCTTATTTTATACCAGAGACTGGCCACAGAGCACTTTTGGTTGTCAATTTTGATTTGGTCTACGTCAGTAATTTGTGTCTTACAGTACAACAAAATTTGCTGTTTCTTTGTAAAGTATTTTGGACCAATTGTTAATGTGCGAGGTTTCGTGATTCTATAATCAATACTAACAGGACAAGTATAAATTGTTATAGAATCGGAGTTATGTTGGACACTTTAACTCTGATTTTGAGTGTAGATGTGTGTATTCAAATTAATTATTATAACTTCATATCTACTGATATGATTGAAGGAACTAATTTTTTCATGTAAGATTTAAATTATACTTTCTTATTACTGGAGAATTTAACATAAATTTTGGACTATAAGGTTACAATACAAGTCCCAACTAAAAGATAAAAATATGAATCATAATATTTTATTATTTTTAGTTCAACTAATGCAAAAATTAGCAACAGGACTCAACTAAAAATAAATTACATTTCTATTTACTTGGATGACAATTATTATCGGAATAAAATTAACATAACTTAAAATACCAAACAATTTTAAATTTATGAAAATCCATTATTTTTTCCAGCATGTGATGAAGCCCCAGGGATCTGCGCTATTCTAATAACCTTTATGAGCATTGTTCTTGTATTCGTCACCATTCCATTCTCCCTATGTTTTGCAGTCAAGGTAAGATCATTATACACTTTTACCTTACATATTTAGGTCAATTCTTTCATTTTGAAAATAAAAGATGGAAATCCTGAGCATTTTTTTATCCCTTGAATTTTGTTGTGATTTACAACCTGAAGAGTGTTTTTCAGCTGTTATCATTATCCTTTCATCTTTGGAGAAAAAAACATCTAAGCATTAAGAGTGGGTACCCAAAACGTGCAGTGGCTTAACGATACAACGAAAAACGTGATTTTTATGGAATCAAGAAATGATTCCATAAAAATCAATTTGTGATATGTTTAAATACTATATTTAAGTATTATTTTAGTATAATATACTCTACTTCACAAGCAATAACAGCCTTGACAAGCCGATGAAATGAGTGGAAGTTATTGAGGATTAAGGCTGTGTCCATGGCGTACCATGCTGGCATTATAGCAGCTCGGAGGCATTCCAAATTTAGATTGGAGGTGTGGAAGAGGGTTCTTTCCCAAACTGCAAAGTCCTTGGAGTTGAGGTATAGGCTGGAAGAGGGTAGATGTAGGTCAGAAGTCAGACATATTGTTCCTGCAGAAGTTTTGATTCTTCTTGGCTGTATGGGGGCAGTAATGGATTTTTCCCCCGTTCTTACACTTAAATACAGAAGCGGTTATGTAAAATAAATATATTAATAAACATTTGGCGTAAGATTACATCACAATATTACCAAAATTTACATACACAAAAATGGTAAAATTAATGGTATCAGAGGTAAAATAAAAAAATACGCTAGTCACAATAAAACTGAGATAATTGATAGAAATCTTATAAACAAGTCTCAAATTTAAATTTTAGATTATCTTACAATCCTTTTTAAAGCCTTTAAATTGTCTTTTAAATTTGACGGAAGGTACTTAATTTCTTCTCCAGCCAAAGTCACCAAATTATTTCATATAGACGGAACTTTCAACGAAAGAGAAGCATGTCCTGCTGCGGCAGGAATAACAATGGCTCTCAGCTCTAGAGGATGTAACACATCATTCTTTGTTATTCTGATTACTATTAAGACTTAAGAGTTTAGTCAAGCAAAATCTAAAGCCTTGGTTTCCGATGAGACTCCTTTGCACCTCATGGAAATCCGGAATGAAACCATACCCTTGCTGTAATAGACTTCTTGAAATTTAGGCATTCCGGATGCATAGCTAGGGATTCTCAAGGGAGCGCACCTGCATTTCTGAGCCTTTTCAGCTTCAACAACAAGAAGTTTAAAATTGATAAAACATTTAATATATGTTTTTTGGGTTGTTGATTCAGAAAATCGAATAAAAAGTATGAAATTTATTAATATAATTATTTAAATGTTTGAGCATGAATCCATTGAATCTCCAGCAATTTTTTTGTCTGATATGAGAATTTGATCTCGTAACTTTATCCGTGCAAAAAATTGAAAGTCTAGACGTGTCTAGAAGTGTTCTTTTTACCGAAAAACTAAGGCAAGGTTTTTGGGGCGCCCGTATTTAACCTATACTAATTTTGTAAAAAAAAGTAAAAGTAAAAAATAAAGAAACCCCATCACGGTAAATATGAATTTATCATGAGTTGATGTTGAGAATAAGCTTATTTCGAAAGAAAAAATAACTCGATATGAGATCGAAGACCCTGGTGCAAAGTGTGCTTATTAATCTGAGCACACGTCATATTTACCAGTATTAGCTCCGTGAAACCACCTGCTGGGGACAGAACATCATTACTGACATTTTTTACACAAAAAAAGTTCCCATGTTTGGGTCATTCCATCCCAAATCACCCAAAAGAGCATAATTTGTAATCCTACCCTCTCTGATTTTGATGAAACTTAACAAAATTGATGCCTGTGGGTAGAAACTACCTCCTGTCAAATTTTATCCGATTTAAATTGATAGTTTGGGAGATATGATGTTTTGAATTTTTTACTTTTATCGAAATTAAACTGAACAATTAAATTTTTTGTATATATATTTTTTTTAATATTCAAATATCCACAGCTTTCCACAATCAATTTGACATTGTAATATTTCAAATATTATGATGTTTGAAAAAAAATTTCAATATTTAGAAAAATATATTTATATATTAAATATTTTGAAAAAAAAATTAAATATTAATCATTTTGAAAAAACAATAAATAAATTAAACATTTTGAAAAAAAATTGCAAAATCCATAGCTATTCAGAAAATTAAACATTTAAATGTTATTGGAAAATAATTTCAAAAATAAAAATTTTCGAATTTTTTTTTATATATTCACAAACAATTTCAAATATTTAATTTTTTGGAAAAAACATCAAATATCCACAGCTATTCACAAACAAATTGAAAAATAATATTTCAAATATTAAATTTTTTGGATATAAACTTCAAATATTAAATATTAAACAAATATTTTTTTAAATCCACACCTAGCTATCCACTAAAAATTTCAAATATTAAATTTTTTGGAAAAATAATCAAATGTCCACAACTTTCCACAAACAATTTGATATTACAATATTTCAAATATAATATTTTTCAAATAAAAATTTAAAAATAAAACATTTTGAAAAAAAAAAAATGCAAAATCCATAGCCATTCAGAAAAATTGAATTAAATGTTTTTGGATGTTTATTTCAAAAACTAAATTTTTTCGAAAAACTTTTTAGATAGATTTTTTGGAAAAAAATTAAAATATCCACCCACAGCTATCCACAAACAAATTGAAAATAATATTTCAAATATTAATTTTTTTTTAAAAACGTCTAAAAATTAGCTATGCAAAATCCATAGCTATTCACAAAAAAATATTTTATTTTTGAAAAACTATTGAACAATCAAATTTTTTGTTTGTTAATTTCAAATATTAAATTTTTTGGAAAAAAATTTTGAATTTTTTTTTTTTTCCCCCATCTGATGCATACTTTGCACGAATTACCTGTTACAAAAAAATAAATCATTAAAAGAAATTATCAAAAATTCTAGTAAAAAGCAAAAATTCCATCTTTTGGTGTTGGGGGGCGGCTACAGCTCCTCCAACCTACTACTTGTGGACGCTCCTGTTAGATACAGAATAGGGATTTGTGTTCATTTCCTTTATCTCACTGCATGTCGCAGCTAATTGAATAAAACGTCATGACAGCTGTGCAATGTAAAGGTTACCGTGATTTTTTTTTTACAGGCCCAAAATGCTTACAATTTACAACCTAATCTATTTATATTACATAATAACGCCTTGTATTGTTAAAAATGAAATAAAAATAGATGAATCCCTCTTGTTCCCTGTTCGTTTAAAGATAAAAACGAATGGAGGTTGTGAATTTCTTTTTTTTTCTTTTTTCAAAATGGAGAATAAAGTTTGTGTTGTTGTTAAATTATTCAGCTAATTTTTATCTTAAAACAACAATGCAAATAAAGTTTGTATTGAATAAATTTATGTTTGAAAAGAAACTATTCACATATTTTGTGTTTCCATTATAATAAATAATAATAAATAATATATTCGAAGAATTTCATAATTTATCCTTGTTGTGTTTTAAAAAAGGTTAATTCAGGGGTATCCACAGGATTATATCTTAGGGAGGTCTCGTTATAGGGATTTTTTTTTTTTTTAAATACAGAATTAATTGTAAGAAAGATTTAAAAATTAAATTATTTGGGATAAAGCTTTGAGAAATACTGAGCTATTCTCAAAAAATTAAATTTTTTGTAAAATTTTTGAAAATCCATAATTATTCTCAACAAATTAAATTTATAGTAATTTTTTTTTGAAAAATCCATGGCTATTTCCAAAAAATAAACTTTTTTTGAAAAAAATTTCAAAAAATTCAAAATTCACTTTAAATATTAAATTTTTGAAAATTTTTGTTAGAAAAACTACTAGCTATTCTCAAAAAATTTAATTTACAGGAATTTTTTTTGAAAAATCCATAGCTATTCTCAAAAAAATTTCAAAAAATTCAATTTTTGAAAAAAAAAATTTAAAATTTACTTTCAAATATTAAACTTTTGGAATTTTGTTTGAAAAAATTCATAGCTATTCACAGAAAACTAAATTAAAAAAATTGAAAAATTTATTTAAATTTCGAATATTACATTTTTGAAAAAAATCGAATATTAAATTGACTTGTAATAATCAAAAATTTCTTAATTCGTGGTGGAAATACAGCCCCTCCAACCCACCACTTCCGGACACCCCTCTAGTTTGTCAACTTTTATATGAATTTCGATTACGGCTGGTGGGTATAAGTGCCTGTGGTTATACACACAAGGCGTAGTTTAATTTTCTGCGAAAAATTTAATATTTGAAATTGAATTTTTAAATTTTTTTTTCAAAAAAATGATTTTTTGAGAATAGCTATGAATTTTTCAAAGAAAAATATTGTGGTGTGTATTTCTCCGTTAAGAAAATAACCTATGGGAAAATCCATGAACCACATGACCACTGAGGTGGAAGAGTCAACTTAAAACAGAGGCATCCATAAGGAGGCTGAAGGATCTGTAGCCTCCACAAATTGAAGAATATTTATTGTTATCGACGTATAAAACTAACCTCTTATTTGTGTCAGTTTGAAAATGTCACAACAGAATATAAATATTTATAGAAAATTCAAATTTAGTGTCTTCAATTTTTGAAAAAGTCTTTCGTCAAAAAAAAAAAATCACAGAAAAATTCCTACATTTTCAGAGATTCAGTTCCATTAGAGTTTAAATTGTGCCACAGAATACTAATAGGGCCATCTATCTACCAAAACCAAAGATTGGCATTTTTAAGTATAGTTTCTATTACAAATCTATTATTCTTGGGAACAAAATACCTTTTTGCTTTCGCCTGGGAAGTGAGGCTGACCTCAAGCAGTTTTTAGCAAATTAGTTTTTTGTGTGACACTTTTTTTATTTTTTTTCCCTCTGCATTGTCAAATTTTTTACTTGTATTATAAATGTTTCACTATTATTAAGAACGAAAAATTTTATATTTTATAAAATAAGTCGACCTTTATAGATTTTGATTATCGCCTCTGGTCGAAATAAACAAATAAATATGAGTAATTTTTATTAAAATAGTCAAAAATGACACCACAAATGGTCGCTCATCCATGATGAAATATCCCATTATTGCATTATATCATAAAAAGAAATAATGCAAACCCTTTATTTAAAATTATTTTTCTCATTCATTGGTTGCAAATTGTACAATTTGCAACTGGTTTAAAACATATTAGATTTGGGGAAAAAGTAATTTCGTATTTCCCACCCTTTTTTTAACTAAGTATATCTAGTTTTTTGCCAATAGGGACAAGGGGTTCTACGTGAAGGGCATAATGAAGTTGGATTCTCGTAATCACCAAGTTATCGAACAAGTAGCCATATTTGGCTTAAATCGGATTATTGTAATACTTTTTCTAAAGCATTGAAATAAAGCGAAAAATACGAAATTACTTTTTCCCCAACCTATTAAATAAAAGGTGCCCACAATACGTACTACAACTTTTCTTCAGCCTTTAGGTAATAACTTTAGCAATATTTTTTAAAGGGGTTAGAAAAATGTATAGCAGAAAGATTTATGAAAAATCGAGAGTAATTTTTTTGTTTTTTTTTAAATCCTTTAAGACAAAATAATTTATTTTTGCCTTTTCCTAGGCTTTGAACTGGTTGTTTGACCTAAAAATGACCTCATAGAGTAATGAAATTTTGTATAGGTTATTGTTTTACAACATGACAACTTTTCCGTAGTAGCAGTGTTCGAAATTCGAAAAAAATCGTAATTTTAAACCGTCCTAATACACACATCTATCCAAACATAATAATTGTATTTTTTTTTTCATAGGTCGTCCAAGAGTATGAACGCGTCGTTATCTTTCGATTAGGTCGGCTCCTCAGGGGTGGAGCACGAGGTAAGAGTATTTTCCCTATAAATAATAGCCCCTATTGAGCGTTTTCACGTGACGTCATCATTCTTGGAAGTCGGTCATCTTGAAGAAGGGCATAACCTAAAGAGACTCTTAAAGTAAGAGGCTAAAAGAACATTGACAAATATTAAACAAAAACAAAATTCTTATAGTGCTTGGTTTCGGTCTGAAAATCTTAGACCAGTCTGAAACCGTTATAATTTAAACTAGTTCAGTCCAACTTCTGTCTGGAATGGTCTTGTACTCAACAGAAAAATTGGTTTTGATCCAGTACCATATTATTGAGAAAAGAGAAAAAGTACGATCTTGTTTTAGAAAAGGAAATTTCTGTTCACGGTCTGTCTTCGGGTCTGGACCGAAATATCAGTCCAAATCGATATAGAAATAATCAAATCAGATCAAACCGAAAAAAGTGGCTATTATAACGAAATTCAAACACTATTACTTTAAATATGTGTGGTTTTTTTCAAGCAATTTTGAACAAAAAATAGATCAACAATGATTAGGCATGGTATTTTTGTAGATCCCACGAAGAGAATTAAACTGTAATTTATTTATACAAAAATACTATCCCTAATAAACCCATCAGAATTTCAGATTATAATTTTATTATTAACTTTGACCCCTTTTTCCTTAGAGTGTCTCTTTAGCATAAACAATAAAAAAACGGGTTATATTAGTTACAACAGTTCCGTGTTTTTCTATTTTGAAAGCCAATAAGTGTACTTTCCTTCAGTTTTTTTTAAGGGAAATTTGTTCATTTTGATTAATAACTAGAGTAGTTGAAAAAGAGGGATTCTAGGCATGTATAATAATCACCCTCTTAATTACGTCACTAGCGATATCAAGAATAATATTTTACTGATGAATTTTACAAACATAGTGTTTACAAATATAATGTAGGGTAGACTCCTGGGCTGTCAGAATAGGAAATAGAAGACATAAGACCATTTATAGCCCCCCCCTTCCATAAAAAATAAAGTGTTTAACCTCCCGACTCCCCTATCAATATGCCGAATAGAATCACTATTTTTGGACAACTTTTGTAACTAATAACCATATCAACAACTATTCCTCTAACATGCCCGTTTATTATCCAATCTGTGACGTATGAGAGAACGCTTTTTAGTGCATCCACATTATATGTATTGTCATAACCAACGATACTTCCAGGTCCTGGTATATTCTTCATAGTCCCATGCGTAGACTCTTATCAAAAAGTAGATATGCGAACCCTTACATTCGACGTTCCACCTCAAGAAGTAAGTTTTGCTTAGGCTTTGGATTCAACCATTGACGAGTGTGTCATTTAAAACTTGGTATCGTGTCAAATATTATTATATCATTATTTTTGGTATTTACTATATTTAGAGAAGCATGTTTGAGTGCAGTTGGCCTGTCAAAATGTTCTCTTGTTGACATCAAACACGATATGGTAACCATGAAATTCAGGTTATTGCCGGTCGATGTAACGCTCTGAGGTTGACTGCAATTACCTCCACAACAAAATTGAGCTGGGGTTCTGTTTCGCCTCTATTTAATTGTTAGTCACCAGGATTACAGCAAAAGTTATAGATCGATTTTGATCAAACTTGGTGCAAATATATATGGTCACAGTAAAAGGCCATTAAATTTTGAGAGGTAAAGGTCAAAGATCAAAGTAACACAAAATGTAGAAATTGCATAATCGACCATAACTTTTGACCAAATTGAGAGACCTAATTCAATTTGATTTTAGGAGGAGGTTTTGCGCTCTACGGAGTCCCGATTCTAGTTATTGTTGGCCTTAATTCTAAAAATATTAAACCTGTATGAGACCTCCGCCAACAAAGTTGAACGAAGGTTATTTTTTTGCTCCTGTTTGTATGTTAGTCGCCAGGATTACGTCAAAGTGGCAGATCGATTTTGATCAAACTTGGTGCTAAGATTAAATATGGTCAAAGTATGAGGCCATTAAATTTGGAGAGGTCAGGGTCAAATCTGAAGGTAACACAGAACGAAGATAAATCGACCTTAACTTTATAACAAATTGATATGCATAACTCAATTTTAACTAATTTGGTCAAATATTGTTCTGGAACAGTCTTGTAGCAAAATTATTTGTCACACAAATCAGTCTTGATCTGATCCCACGTCATCCTTTTAACAGTACATTCGAGGAGGGGGAATTATATTTTTTCTAAGAAAATGAAGTTGTAATCCACGATATGAAGTTTCGTCTCGAAAACTTGATCACTTAAAATCGAGCCGGGACAAAAATTTGAACTGGGACCAAGTCTCAACACTACGTGTTTCTGGGTTTTACCCTTCATCCCAGAAAGAATTAGGAAAAAAATAAGAGCCACTTGATGAAGGATTATTCTAATGTCAGTGGAAAAGTTCGTTGGTTAGCATAGTAAACCCATAAAGATAAAAACATAAAGTGAGGTGTGTGAAGAAGAAGTTAAACACCATAGAGGGTGCTTCAATTATCTTTATGTTCGATCCTCTCTGTATTTTATATTTTATTATACTTTTCTGTATGGAACTCTTCCAATTTATGGAAGTATAAGATGATTCCATAAAAGATCGGGAGTGATTGATGTTTAAATAGCTATATTTTCCATTGTTTTGGTCAACTAACTTTCGGCTTCAAAAAATTTCACCTTTATGTTTATTATCTCTATTAGTAAAACAAATTTATTTGGCATGTATTTACTAAATTTAATACCCATCGAGGCTAATACAAAGATTACAGCTGTAATACAACTTTCTGATGGTATTTTTATAGTACAATTTATCTTTAGCCTCTAATTAGGCCTCCATTTTGGCAATTACCCCTTCATTGCCTATGATTTTTTTTTACCAGTGTGAATTCCTTTGTGGTCTACAAACAGAAAAAAAAAGTCACAGTGACCAAATCTGCCCTTCACTAACTTACAAAATTATTTTGTGTCCATTTCGTTACCGATAACAAAAGTTGCTTCACTCACAATACTATATCTCACGAACCAAATGCCCAACAGCTGACAAACATGTACACATATAGTTTGAAGCTTGACACTAACTAAGAATCATATGACTTAATTTTTGTAGTACCATCTATGTGTCAGTCCACGAACTTTTCTGCTCACATTAATTATGCAGGGTGTTAACCAAAATGTACATTCAGATCTCCTCGCACGCTTTAAAATACACTCAAATATATATTTCTCTATATAGATATAATATTTTGGGTTACGGTTTTAGTTGAGATGAGTGAGCACGCATGCAATTGCTATCTCGTGCCTTTGTTTAATTCTATGAGCTACTTGTTATTGGCAATAAATAATAAGCAATAAACTGTCAAAGTAATCATAGTTGGGACAACTGTTATTTTTATTTATTTCCATAAACTCAATTCCATCTCAACCACAAACCAAATAATATTTGACATTACACCAAATTTTAAATGGCCCTCGATAATTTTTAGATATGGGAAATTTGTTGAGTAGGATTACAGAGGTATTATTACCGTATATAGAGACGTACATTCTACAGGTATGTAGGAAATTATAATGGTATATATATTGGTAACATTGCGTATTCATGAGGGATATTATCATTTACAGTTCCTATCATATAAATGCTCCACTTGCAACCATTGAAAAAAAAAATATATTAGTTAAACCATAAAACTCTAGATATCTGGAATAAAGAAGGCATTTTTTTCTTTTCCGATATGAGTCATTTTTTCAATATATTATTATCAATAGTAAATTAGAGCCTGAATATATTCTGTTAAACATTTTTTAAATGCATTAATAGAAATTTCAGCAAATATTGGCCATACTCACTATTTTTTTTTTTTTTTTAATTACCAATTTTAGTCTGAACAATTATTTTTGACAAATTTGAATCTGTACAGATAAGACGAAGGCCAAAGGATCTATGACTCAAGTGACAAATGGACGTCGATCGACTTTCCATGTATCCAAAGTTCCATTATAAACAAAGCAAGGAGGGCTTTAATGAACTCATTATTAAGCTTATGAGCTGGTATATAAAAGGAAGGGAAATGACGTCATATAAGCAAATTTTATGTTACATAATTATGAAGTGTTTTCTTTTAATTCATTATTTCCTACCAAACGGCAGACCTAATGAATTAAAATTCTCAAGTGAGGGATAATTACAGATAGACAACTGAGATTATTATTAATATTATTTTATACACGCCGGTAGACAGTTATTTTCCACGTTTCTAGCCATATAATACAAGGAATCTTTAAGCAAAGGCGCAAGTGCGCTCTTTACTGATAAATTACGACAATCACATAACTAAAGAAGGGATTTCTGAAAAAAAAACAACTAAGTTTAGCCATGAGAAAAGGAAAAATAGTCGAAGCGTGTGCTCTTTATTCTTTTTTGTTTCTTATTTCATCATTCGTATGTGAACTCAATAATAACTCAGCATCAATCCGCCTCTTCCTGACCCTCATACACATAAAATAAGTTCAAAAGGCCATTTGCCATATTTTATCAAGAAAAAAAAGTATTTATTTAATTTAAATAGTCAAATATATACTCAAGTCTGTCGAATTCATACATCAGATTTTATGAAATTATATAATTCCAATATCAAGCCTGTTACAGGCCTCTTTTTTAGGTATAGTTATACTTTCACCTATTTGAATCTAATGATTGTGTATTTTTTCCAAAAAATATGACGAATGACCTTTTAAACTTATGTTATGTGATTGTTGTCATTTCTCTATTCTTTTACCCTATTTGTACCGGGCGCGCTTCAGCCTTTGCTGACAGGCTGCATGTATTATATACTGTAGCCGTCAAAAATATTTCAGCTGCAGCAAATAGGGCCGTTGACTTTAAATTATTCAGTGTACAAGTATTTCGGTATACAGGCTGCCAATTTAAATATTCCTTCTCTTACAAATCAATCCTATCTCAACAAATTAACCATCTGTAGACAACTTATTAGTGTGTACAACATGTTTTTAGGCTACACTTTCTTTTTTTCTAATTTATGAATCTCTTCCACAGATTTTGACCAAAGACTCTGTCACAGTTCATGTGGACGCCATTATGTACTACAAAGTCTCAAATGCAATAAGTGCCATTTCCAATGTTGACGACTATAGTCAATCCACACGTCTTTTAGCTGCCACTACTCTTCGTAACGTCCTTGGTACAAAGAACCTCGGTGACATCCTTTCAGAGAGAGAAGGTATTGCGTCCATGATGCAGTCTACTCTGGATGAGGCCACAGATCCGTGGGGAGTCAAAGTTGAGCGTGTTGAAGTGTGAGTAATTAATTATTGTCTGCTTAAGAATTGTATAATGTCCCAGGTCGTAACTAAGAATTTTCTTAAGAGGGAGAAAAGCTATTTGATAACCTGTAAAAAAATTCACTTGAATGACCTTTTTATTAGATAAAAATATTTTTTTTGTTGCTATTTTCAAATATTGATAATATAATTATGGACAATGCGCTCGGGAGAAGTTATTCTCTTTAACTTAATGTGTGTATGTTGCCGCCCAGGTGATTCCTAGAGAAAGAAATATGAATTATATATATGGATTTCACCCAAAAAGTCCTTGTGTAGATGGATTAATAGTAATACTATAATGTTCACTTATACATAATCAGTGCAAGTCCATCTAATCAATTAAAGGAACATTAAAAATATGAGTATATTTGGGAAAAGCATTCTTTTTTTAAACCTTTTCTTTTCATAGAAAAGACATTCCTTGATGATTTTTTTATTAGATAAAAATATATTTTGAAGTTTTTTTTTTTCTAATACTGATAATATAATTATCATTTGGAAATTGCCTTTTCCTGTAAAAAAAATTTGTAATATTTATCGAATGTAGGTGTTGCTTTTATTTTAAGAATGCTTTATTATATTTTTATATAGACTTTTTATTAGAAGAGCGTAAGTTTTCCTATAACTTTTTATAAATAATTGTCTCTTTATTTCATAAAATGACGTTTTACAGAAAAAGATAAGATTTATTTCTATTTAAACAATGACGTCTGTATTCTCTTTCGTCTTATAAAGTTTCAAATTAGAATTAAACTTTTTAGGAATACTGTGAGGGCCCAGCTAAATAAATCAATAAATAATCAATATTGTTACTTAGGGATGTGAATATTGTCTCAATTGTGGTGAACTTAAGATTTTACAAAAAGACTATGTTGAAGGCAATAAAAAAATGTTCCCTATTTTGAACATACCATCGGGGACCCCGTTTTTGTAGTTAATATGGATGTATTTTGTATATTGATGGTCCAGATATTACCCAGACCTATCCCTAGTACATGTATGTGATTTTTGAAGCCTTCCACGAACCTGGAGATTGTTTTTTATTAACTCTCACCTTGTGATCTTTCATGTGGATCTATTTTAAATGAAGAAGGCTCTCCTTTTTATAACGGTAATCCATTTTCTCCCCAAAATTATATAACAAGCAGCTGATATTAATTAAAGATCTTAATTCAGGTGTGCCATATGCCTCGCTCCCGCCTTATCCTTGCTCTCTTTTTTGCATTACAAGGATATCAACTCTAATACTAAGTTCTAGCTACACACATCTTAATTTCAAATTCAGGTATCTTGTCCCTTTGAAAGAGGTTATGCTGAGTAGCTGAAAGGACATAGTCAGTCACTACTTCATTTCAGCTGCTGTATTTACAATAAAAGACTGATGAGGACCTGTTCTAGGACTAACAAATTTTATTAGGATCGGACTGAAAAGACTGCAATCTTTTTCGTTTTTTTAGACCGATCCAACATTATACATGACATATCGCTTGTTATAATAGAGTTGATCCACAGCTGTCAGATCCTACCTGGCTGTCAAAGTTGCCATTTTGGTCGACATTATATCCCATATGAATGAATTGAACTTGAAACTTCAGATAGCATAATCTCGCCTATGATCTTTATAGAATCATCAGGGGATTTCAGAGAAAGCTGTCATTGTTTGAGTCACAACTGGAGAGATTTTTTTTTCTTCTCATTTTCCCTGTTTCAAAGAGTTTTACGATACAATTGCAGTATACTTTCCGAAAAAGATGACTTGAAGTAATATTTTTGAAGATATTAACATAATTGAGGGTGACATTCTTTTGTTCCAGAATCCTTTCGAGTGTAACCTTGAATATGTGTTAGTTGAACTACAGTTGGACCTCATTTAATTGCAAGCAAACGACTTTTTGAACAAGAAGTAAAACTTTTTGCAGTTTACAGCTCCTTGCTTGATGATGACCTTTCGAAACTGAAAAACTTTTCCAGCCAAACATTTTCATAAACAAATTGTGTGAAATCTGCACATCAAATGCAATTGGCTGATGAACATTTGAAAGTATTTTTCTTGTTTGGGCGTAGCAATTCCAAACCAAACATTGATGATATCTTGAATGCCAAATCTAACTAACTTTTGTTGCTGCTTATTTTGTGAGATTCGCATCTGTACACACTATGTCTGATCTGAAAATATTTTTGTTAACGTCACTTCTTTGATAACTTTTTAGTAAATAAACATATTGGTTGGTTAGGTTTTTGGTTCATTATATACATCTCACCCATGATTAACATGGAATGCTAAACTAAGTTTTTCGTCTTTTTTCCGAGAGTATTTGTTCCGGCTTAAAAGTAGTGAACAGAATTATTATGAGGCCCGTACTCGTCATTCTTTCAGTTATCAGGCCCGTAGTAAAAACCGTATTGTGACCTCTGGTATCGATCAACCTAGGTTTAAAACTAGGGACTACTAATAAAAGACCTGCATAACAAAATTCAGGTCCATTCATTGAAAATGAAAGTACTTACAGCAATATATATTAGCCAAACAGGAATAAATTAACACTTGAGCATGGAGAGGAACTAACTTTTTAAATCATTTTAACTTCAAAGTATTTACAACTAATTATGATTGATATATTTATGCTTTTTTTTTTTGTCAATTAATAAAAAAATACGATTAAAAAAAGTAAAACACTAAGGTATTTGTTTATGAAATTTAATTATACATAATAAGGAAACAAAATCAGAACCGTTCATAAAGATGATATCAGAATCGGCTGATATCTAAGTATCGGTACATCTCTAATATTTACCAATACTTTTCTAAGTTATGGAAATATACATATATGTATTTCCATCAAGATACAGGAAACGATTATGTGAACGAAAGGCTTTAATCCTTTCTAACGGATGTAGAAAAATTACTAAGACCTCCCTCTAAGTAGTCATTAAAATACTCATAATTGATCAGGATGATGTTGTACATAGAAAATTTTATTTTATAATATTTTTTACTATAACAATGCACATTAATTATGAATCTGGCCACCATCAGCCTCAATCTCGTCGAGGATTAAATTGACTATGATGGCTCTTCTTACCTCTATTGAAACATATACATAATTTTTGTTTACAATGTGTACAATCAATCAAAGGTTTAGAATCTAAGCTATTCACAAATAATCGGAACTTTAAGATTTAACGCATTTTTAGAAGTTTTCATTACATTTATTACACCTGGTATAATTTACATTCGAATATCTGTGTGGGTGTGTGAGTCCTGAAATCACGCCTAAAACAATTGATGGATTTCCCTGAAATTTTTAATGTACGTCATAAAATTGTTCTCATAACCATTTCTTTGGCCTTCAAGTCCATAGCTGACTCAAAATAGCAATTTTCTAAAAGCTTCCTACGCCTTTGAGAAACTAATTTTAACAAAACAAAAGTAATTGATATTCCTCCGGAATACATTTTCAGAAAGCACATGTATGAATTTATTTAAAGAATAAAGTTGATTAACATTTATTCTTCTCTATGAATATTGTATTAAATCGCTTTTTGCATAAAGATATAACTTGCAAAAATAAATAAACATTACACGTACTGTTTTATGTCAAAATATACATAATTTATTTTGGCAGATTTTAAGTACATAATATTTACACATGATTTTTCAAATATATGTTGAGTTCAATTTAGTATATATAAGTGTTGAGTTTCGGTACCTAAATCCAAGATCGGTTTGGGACCTTTATCATTTTTAGTGGACGGAACTAATTCTATCCATCAAAAAATTTCGGTCTGGATCGATCATACAAAATAAATCGGTCTTATTTAAACATAAAGGGGAAGCTTTTTTCGCTTTATTTTGACACAAAAAATTAACATATTTAGGATTATGCGATTTAGATGGTTCCAAACGGTTTTTTTGGCTAATCTTTAGTTCCTTGGCATTGGAATAAGTGCTCACATGCCTGTCCAACTTGATGATTTCTATAATTTTACCTACATGCTTCACCTTAGTCGTTGTGACACTGAAGAATGTGTCAAATGTTCTCTTTTTTTACTTCCATTTTGGAACGGTGTAATACACAACTGGCTTTACCAAACAGAAAACCGTAGATGAACTTATTTTTAAATATACGCTTAATCTTTCAGCATACTTTAAGATTTTTGTGATGCAACGTATTAATCGTGATATATAGCTTACTAAAGACATCTACCAAAAAATGCTTGGAGCTTTTTATTGATTTTATAGACACATTTTTGGTCACGTCATATATGTAAAAATGAGCAAATTAAATTTTAGACCAATTTTTTAGATACAAAATGATCTTTGAAGCACACAGAAAAAAAAGTTCCAGCCAACCCCGCCCCATCCCAAAAATTACTTTTCTATCCATGAATCCATATTTTTTAATCAATTTTCAAAATAATAAGAAGAAACACAGGAAGGTTATCATCATTAAAGCTTTTTCATGGTTAAAGTAACAGTTATATAACATTTTAAGTTTATAAAGTACAGTTTTAAGGTCATAAAAAAGGTCAAAGGTCACAAAAAGGTCAACTTCTTCTAAATTTTTATTTTAACGTGTGTACTAGGGTGTCCGATTTTAGAGTAAACTAATTATTTGATCTTCTCTTGTATTTTAATGAAAAAATTATTTTTCTAAAGTTTCACTCTTCAAAGTGCGTTTTTTGACTTCTATATCCATTAGAAAATGATTTGTAACGACATTCTGTATTTGTAAAGAGATCCAAAAGTTTCAATGATATAATTATGTTGTAGGACAACGAAATACTTCGGATACTACTCAAACGTTTCCTCGGATTAACAATATACTCACAAATGTTTCATACAAAAAATTAGTACTTAAAATGAAGGAAATTTATCTTGATTTAAAATTTTTGTCCAGAATGTTAGTTGTTTTTTTTTTTTTATAATTTTGCATCAGAAAAGTTTGACTAAAATTGAGTTTGAAAAACAACCCCTTTTTTGAGAGTGTAAGTAGAGAATAAAACTGTAATTTTGCCATACAAAAATTACATCCTTAACATTGAGACTAGTCAAAAGTTTAACATAGTTGACGGTTTCAAACCCATCAGTTTTCAGGGAGATTTTTTTTTTTTTGCCATCAATTTATTTTCATAGAGAATCTTGAAGGTTTTATATAATAAATTTAATATTTCTACGCACAAATTATTCGTGATAATCCTTAAAAAACCTGCAAATTAAAATCAAAGGTCATAAAAAATCCGGTTAAATTTTAAAAATGCTTGAAAATGATGAATTAAAAATGAAAAACCAAATTGTAGACCAGAAAAACATTTTTTATTTTGTTGTCTAAAATGTCTGTTTTTGATAGTTTTCGAGATAATAATGTAATTATTAAAATCAAGGCATATCAAGTTAAGATTTTGCTGCATAGATTTAACTTCCATTTCTACTATTAAAGTATAATTATTATAAATAATCCTTGGAAGGCGCCTAAGAATGCGTTTAAATGTTCTCAGTTACAATTATATAGAAATAAATGATAGATAATTACATTTCTAAGGCCATATCGTAGACCAATAGAGAATCATAAATCAAAGAAGGCCTTTTAAAGTAAACATTTTTGTGATATGTAGTTTGTCAACACAAAAGCAAGCAGGATAACCTTTCTCAAAAATTGTGTGTGGAATATATGTGAATTCTTCGACAAAGTATCGTCCATTTCCATCAAAAATTATTCTTATAATCCCATTAGTTGTCCCTCAAATTACATTTAAAGAAACCAAAATTTATCGATACAAGAATAAATGAGAAATTGACAGATTAATGGCTTTTGAAAGGTGCCATTTCGGGACTCTTAAATCAAATTTAGTATTCAAACTATAGCTAAAGTTATTGGCTATATTAACTCATCCCAGTAATTTGAATACATGGCCTATAATTGACACGAACATGTCTACTAAATATTGAGCTGTATACGACGTGTGTTCAAAACTTTTTGAACACACGTTCTACTTTGTATTTTTAGGAAAAATATTTATTTATTCATCAATATTTATGTCGTCCCCTTCAATGCAAAACAACTGTGTCAACGCTTTTTGCAATCCTGGAATATCTTCTCATAAGCACTTCTCGGTATAGCCTTGAGCTCTTCCAACGATGACGTCTTTATCTCCTCAATCATTGCAAATATCCGTCTTTTCATAGTTTTATTCAATTTTGGGAACAAGACAAAGTCACATGACCCTTTTGAGCAAATCAGGATCCTCATTGACGTATTTCAACAACTCATGAGCAATGCGTATGTCAAGATTCTTTTGGTCAAAATTAAGCAGTTTCGGAACAAACTTAGCTGACTCTCGTATCATGCACGAAACGTTCTAAAAAATTTATGGGACGAGCCAACTGATATGTCAACAACATCTTCAGCAACTTCTCTGATTCCACGGTTTTCAAAAACAATTTTCTTCACTGTTTCAACATTTTTATCTGTTCTTGACGTGCTTGGGCGTCAAGAGCGAGGCTCGGTTTTTTTTCATATTCCCGGCCATCTTTGACGAGTTTGTACCACTTGTAAACATTTTTTTATACTCAGACCACTATTAGTATTACATTGTCAGCATTTAAAGTATTTTGGAGTAATGCATTTGTTTTTTTGTTTTTTTCAAATTGGCGCCAATTCTTTGATCCATGTTTTCCAATAGCAAAAAATCGCCAAAAACGCAAAATACTTATAACTGTTATACCTCTCAAAAACAGACTAGCCATATTATAAAGCTGAAACAGTAAATATATGTTCCAAGCAAGTGTACAAAGACAAAAAAATTAAAAAAATAAGCATACCAAATGTACGTTCCCTGCAAAAAAGTGATAAGTCACTTTACTTTTTGAAGAGACCTCTTATGAAGTAAAAGAAACAATTGGGACTTTATCTTTTTTTTTTTTTTCAAGGCTGTTTTTATGTTGATGTACTACATATATCAACCGATGAACCGAAATATGTCTTAAAACATGTCAAAAGGAACAAAAAAACAAGTGGTTCCAACTTCTGGGGGGAGTAAATAGAAGAATCATGTAAATCAAGTCAACATTGACAGTGGTGCCCGCAACAAAGGGCCAAGGAGATATTCCCCCTCCCCCACTGTTATTAATTTTTATTCTTTTTTTTTATTTATGAAAATTTAAAATGTCATTATTTTAGAGAAAGAAGTAAACTGATTGTCATTTATAAATAAAAATGATTCCTTTCAAAAATTAAAAAGATATTTGTCAAATTTGGCTTTTATAAAAAGATTATATTCATTATAAGCATTTATTTAATCCTATTATTGAAGAAAAAAAAATCAATTTAAAATGTAATATTTATGTAATACCAGGGTCGTTTGAAAAGTACGTGCAAAAATAGAAACTATTTAATTATCTGGGGTATACCTTTTTTATTTTTCAACATTGTTACCTTTTAGCTTCATACACTTCGTCCAGCGCTGTTTTAGTTTGTTGATCCCTTTCGAATAATAGGATTTGTCCAAGTCTGAAAATAGCCATTTGTTTCTGCAAACAACTCCTCGTTTGAAATAAATCTTTTTTCCCCAGACATTTCTTCAAATTTGGTTAGAAATAGTAGTCCAAGGAAGACAAGTTTGGAGAATATGGGGTATGTGAAAAGAGTTCAAATCTATTTCCATTAATTTTGAGACCACAACTGCTGAATGCTGAGGTGTGAGCTTGAATTTTGAAACTACTTATAAACTATTATAATCGAAGTTACAGAGTCCCTATAATGTTTATCAAGCTTCGTTTAAGTCTCTTGAGGCCTTTTGACTTTCATAAAGTAATGTTTATTCAAAATACGAAAAATATTTTTCCTCCTTTTTTTTGAAAATCAATCCACTTCCTCTATTCAAACGAATGCCAAACAGAAATAAATGGGCCGATCTGCCTGAAAGTTGGTGTGTGTTCTTTCAAGAGATGCTACTAACTAAAAATAACCTCAATACGCACCAGTAGTGCCATCTTTCGGACTTTGCACGCACTTTTCAAACCATCAACGTAGATTGCATTTTATATGTAAAGAAGCAGTAATCGAATTGCAAGGAAAAAAATTATAAGGTTAAAAATAGTTTGGGAATATTATGATTATTTTCTAGATTCATTTTGTGTTGACAATAACATTATTTTTTATAAGAAACTCTGATCTCTCCACCTACAAGGCTACTAAAATATTGATTAATGTTTATTAGCCTTTTTGAATTTATTTTTTCTCATTTCAGAAAAGACGTTCGGCTTCCACAACAGCTTCAAAGAGCCATGGCTGCAGAAGCAGAGGCTGCACGTGAGGCACGAGCAAAAGTCATAGCCGCAGAAGGAGAACACAAATCCTCAAGAGCTCTAGCACAAGCAGCAGAAGTGATTGCTGCAAGCCCTGCCGCTCTTCAAGTGAGTTAATTCTTTCCACTTACTATCTAGCTAGAACTCGTGATAAATCGAATTTAGTGGAGTAAAAGTATTTGTAGGGCTGGGACGGTACAGTAAACCTACGGTTTAGTATGAACCTTGGTACACCCTTAATATTACGCGGCTAGGTACGGTAAAATAGTTTGGTTCTATTAATAGAATTAATGTATTTTTTCAAGTTTGTTCGATATTTTATTCTATAGAAATTTCTGCAACAATAAATTATTCCTAAATACACTTAAATTCTCTAAAAAATTACATGAGTTATATAATACTATTATCATTTAACATAAATTTGTTATTCAAAAAAATTCATTTACGGGTAATACACATTAGCAGTAAAATAATCGACAACTGTCAAATATATATACATATATATTTCGCTTGATACAAATGTACCTTTAGTTGCAAAGTATCGTGAAGCTAATTCGAAAGCATTGAAAAACCCTTTCCCAAAAGGGAGAAAAGTCTACTATCAGTAGGGAATATTTTTCTGGACTTGGAGAGTAACGTAACCAAACTTTAATACTTCCGAGTTATTTACCTATATACCGGTAGTTGCATAAATACGCGGACTAATTTTTAAACGCTTATGTCTCGAGGTTCCGTGACCGGAAATAAAAAATTCCAGCACAAGTAACTCGGTAAATCTTTTGGCTTTGTTTTTTTTTTTCTTACACACTTCAAACAAAGTCGTTTACGATGAATGACGAGGCCAAACGTCATATGGTTGCCACTCTCCTCCGCGCAGGAGGTCTGTCAAGGAGATAATCAGTGACACTGGACTATCCAGGACTACTGTGTTCAAGGTCCAGATGCTTGTCAAGGAGGGAAAAGATCTGAAAGACCTGCCCATACCTCTGGAATGACTCAGGATTGGCTCGCTGCCAACATGCCATTATGGAACAAAAACATTTGGCCACCTCAATCACCTAATTTGAATCCCTTTGACTAGAGTGTGTGGTGGCAAATTGAGAAGAAGGCCTGTGCTACCTGCCACCCGAATTTGGACTCATTGAAGGCTAGTGTCAATGAGCAATGGGCAGCCATGGAAGATCATTACATCATCAATGTGTGCAAGGCTGCCGCGGGCGCTTGGAAGGTATCATAGCAGCTGATGGTGGTTATATTCAGTAATTATATTAAATTTTATACCAGAATAAATTCTCTATTATATAATTCTCAAAAAAAATACGTCATACGAATTTTATTACACATTTAATTATTTACCACAAATAGTCCGCGTATTTATGCAACTACCGGTATACTAATAGATCAATAAATCGTAAGCTGTATGTACGAAAAAGAAACAAAAAAGGACATTGTAAGGGCGTCCACAAGGGATGGGCGGAAGGGGCTGTAGTCCCCCACACCAAATTAAGGAATTTGTTTTTTGTACTAATATTTTTTTTGGTAAAAATGAAAAAAATTGTACGCAAAAATATTGGTAAATTATATCTCCTCTTTTTGGAGGAAAAGAAAGGTTCCAAGATAGTATAAAGTTAACAAACTGGTGAGACATTCTATAAAGATTGCATTCTGTTCCTTTTCTACTTATTTTTGCTTGTTAAGGTTTATAATTATATCTACAGGATAATATAAAAAAAGTATTTTATAAAATGAATTAAATCTTGTTTAGTTTTAACTCATTTTAAAAAAGAAAAAAAAAGGAAGTACTTTATATACATTAAAAAAAGATGAAGTTATATTCTATATTATTAAAGCAAAATTTGTATCTTAATCGACGCCTTATATATCTGGGTAATACCTGTTACTTCCTCTAGTCTATAATAAAAAACCAAAGTACTTGATTTAAAAGATAATTAAATCACCTCTTAATTTTCTCAAAATTAATAAACAATGCATAATCTAAATATATATTTTTTTAAATCAAAAAATTTTATCGTTTTTGAAAACTTATTTTTCAAAAAATAATAGTTAGTTAAAATATGTCTAATGCAGTAAATAGGAAGAAAAAGTTTTTTTTAAACCAGCATACTTTGCAAAAAAGTAATATTTATCTCGGTACTACGTAAAATCAAATACAGGGTGTTACAGATAAATTCGAACAAAATTGTACTTGCAGAAAAGTTTCACAATTGCAAGTTGAACTTCTACAATACTAATGGTAGTGCTTGGCATTGCCCGCAGTTATTAGGCGTCGACGAACGTACACACTTTGCTTGAATAACATACAGGGTGGGGATTTTAAATCCGGAACAAGTTTAGACCTAAATATCTTGGCAACCCTGAGACCTATATCTATTAAAGTGTGCTCATTAGATTTAACTGACAAAACCGTATATTAAAAAGTGCAAAATCTTTGAGATGCCATTCGAATACGAACACCATGTGGACATTATTGTATGCCTCACTGCCGGACGCACGCGCACAAGGATTCAATAACTCCATAGATTATTTTGCTAGAGAGCTTTAATTAATGTTAATAGATCCGGTGTCATTTTAAATTGGTGCTGTTTGTCGAAAATAAGTAATTGGAACCGGATCAAGTTTAATAGAAATACAAGGTTAGATCATCATGTAATCGGGCTCGCTATAATTTTTAATTTGATTATGACGTCATAGAGTATAACAGCGGAGTATATTAACGCAGATACTACTAGAAATGATACGATTCATAGTATCTTTGACATCACTATTTTAATTATATTTATAATAACCTTGGAACCGGATTTTTTCCGAAAAAACAAAAATTATTAATACTTCTATGTTTTGGGCAAAAGGAATTGTGGCATCCTGGGCTACCCGTATATGAGCCCTTAGACTACTATGTATGGGACACCTTGGAGAAAGAGTCAACTAAACGTTACTCTCCCTATCTTTAGTATAAATTGATTTAAAAATGTTTTATAAAATATATAAATAATTATAATATTTTCTCTGCACACATGCGATTTTAAATGGAGAAGGTTTATAGAAATAATTCATTTTCTCCCCCAAAAATCATATAACAGGCAGCTGATATTAACAAAGGCCTTCATTCAGGTGTACCATATGTCCTGCTCCCGCCTTTTCCTCCCGCTCATACAAAAAAAATCTAGCCATGATGTGAAAATGTCCACTTTTTACTATTTTTCCTTAGAATTTTTTATGCTATTGTTAGTCGATAAAAATATTTTATTAATCATAAATTTAATAAAATACAAAAAAACAACTTGTAAAATAATTAGAAAATTTATTCATATTCCGCCATTTACTTTATTTTTAATCTGTTCATTTCTATATTATAGAAATTATAAATTTGGAACTTAAACAATATTTTTTTAAATTTTATTTTTCAAAATTCTTTATTTGGTTTATATGTTATATAGAACATACATATATATAAATAAACCGGAGCAATTGTTTAAAAATTACATAAATAAACAGTATAGTTTATATTTAATGCTCCGGGGTAGAATTTCAACTAATATTCTAAATATCCATCTTTAAAAAAAAAACAGTAAACATGCAAATTAAGAATTATGAAAAATATTTGATAAAATTTTTAAAACCCTTTTTAAAATACTTCGATGATTCCCTGAATTTGATGGAAGGTACTGGATTTCTTCCCCTGCAAAATTCCATGCCTCACATCCTGATTTAGGAATTTTCATTGTGAGAGAGACATAGCGGGCTGAAGCTGCTACGATGATACCTCTTAACTCATCTTCCCGAATAGGCTGATAGTTAGTCGGCTGACGATGAGGGCTTTACTTTTAAGGATTAACTTAACTAATATTTATTCGGGCTCCTTTTTAATTGTAAGTTTGTCTATAAAGTAGTGTATTTGCACTAAAAAAGATGCCTGCAGGCCTATCAGTTAGTTCCTAATACAATTTGTCAGTAGTAGGAGTGGTCCTTACACTACAACAGCTGAAATGAAATAAAATTGTTTAATAAAATTTCAAATTATTTACAAACAAACTTAATTTTTCAACTTACTTTTTTTCAAATTAAATATAAATTTTTTTTTTTTTTTTTTGATCAAATAATAAAAAAAAAAAGTATAACCCTGTTTTTCTCTCTTCTTTCAGCTCCGATATCTACAAACCCTCAATAACATCTCAGCAGAGAAGAACTCCACAATCGTATTCCCAATTCCAATAGACATTGTGTCTCATTTGATGGGTAACAGAGGAGGAAGATCCTCCCCAGAGGTGGCCTCCAGGCCACCTACGCCACCTCCTCCTCGAGAAACGACTTTTGATTAGAGATACAAAATCTAAAGACACTTCAAGATTTATTTGGAGTTATATCATAATTATATAAGGATCCCTATTTCTTATCAAAATACAAAATGGAGAGCAAGGATCTTTATTTATTATTATCAATATATTCATTACTTTTTAGGTTTAGATTTTTAATACAATTAGTTTATTCCATCTTATTATATGATTAAATTATACTATTTATTCAACTGAAATGAATTTAGCAATAAAGATGAGTCGTTAATAATTTAATTCATTGATTAGATGTAAGGCTAACTACCAAATGACGGAACAAAGAGGACGTGACCAATACTTGTTCAAATATGTAGACTACAAGCTTACTTTTTCTCCCCCGCTAGGTGTGTCGAAAATAGGACATAAAACGACACTATATATATTTTTTCTTTTTACCGCCCAGCTTTTTATAATTTAAGGTTTAATTGCAAAACTGATTTTTATTTCAAAATCATTTTAGTGATGAAGCTCATTTTTCGCTAATGCCTTTGTTAGTAAGCAGAATATGCGATATTGGTCAGGCAGAAATCCACAAGTACTTCAGGAGATATCAATACACCCCAAAAAAACATTACTGTTTGTTGTGGACTTCAAACTGGAGGGATCATTCGCCCATATGATTTCGGTGATGATGATAATTGTCATGTTACTGTAAATGGAAATAGAGTTTTTTGGGCCCTAATTGCAAGGTATGAACTTGGCAAGCATGTGGCTTCAACAAGACGGTGACACATGTCCCTCAGCAAACGTTACAATCGATTTATTGCAAAACAAATTTGGTAAGCGCGTTATTTCGAGAAATGGACCACTTGATTGCTCTCCTAGATTGTGCAATTTAACACCTTTTGATTATTTTCAGTTGCGTCACGTGAAGTAATTGGTCTACACCAATAAGCCGGCTTATGTTAGTAGAGCTCAGAAAAAGTATCAATCGTAAAATGGTGCAATCTCTGTTTATTTATTGGAAAAAGTAGTGGAAAATTGGGTTCAGCGCTCGTGGTGGTCACGCTAGATAAATTTTGTACCCAAAAAATAAATTTACCAAAATCTTTAACTCTTTGTGTTTTATTTATTATTAAAAAGTTGAAGCACTCTTAGCGAAAAACTCTTTACTTAATTGAAATTATGCTTAAAACTAAACATGGATGATTTTGCTACAATTATCTACACCTGTTAGATGACTACAATTCAAACATTTAAGAATATTAGCTAACAACCATTGTCAGAGATAGTTGCCAAATAATTGAGTTCTTTCATGACTACTCATTCCCAAGTTTATTGGACTGCCTTTCCTGTTGCATCTACATGAATAAAATACTTCCTGTATTTAACTAATGATGAAACCTACCTTAAGAGCCTCCGGAAGATTCGGATCCGCGGCCAATACCCAATCTGTTTTTGAGGTCCTGACTTGTAGATTGATAAATATTATCACATGTACCTAACACTGTACAGGTTTCAATACTAATTTAGTATATATATACCGAGCGTTACATTAAAATCTGAACAATTTGAATTTTAAACTTCTACAAAATATAATTGATTAATTAACCATAGAATGTCAACACAATAAATAATATATATGTAGATGTATGTCTGAGTTCTCCTAATCCTTGATGTAGCCCCCCTTAGCGGCAATGATGGCTTCCAGGCGGCAGCAGAAGGCTTACCACCACTGCAGAAGTAGGCCTCTGGCATAGTATCCCAGTGCTGGCTAACAGTGGCTTTGACGGCTAGATGACGGACACGTTAGGCATGCGACATGCGCCCAAAAGGTGTAGTCAAGGGGGTGTAGGGTGTCCAAAAGTGTTCAAAAAAAAATTCCAAAGATTCGTGCAACAAAGAAGAAGGTTTTTTTTTTTTCATTGCTGGTGTCAAAAGTGGATTCTCCATACTCACAATGGTCTTTCCACCCATTTTTTGATAGCTCTCTGGACAGTATGGTGTGAAATCCCGAGATCTATTGCATAGGCCCTCGCAAACTTAAAGGGATTGGCCTGGGCTGTTTTATTTAATTTCTCCAGGTCCAATTTGGCCTTTTCGAAAGAGTCCTTCTTCTTCCCGAACGTTTTTGACTTGCTGACGATGTAGACAGTGGTCCTGGAGACGCTCAAATGCTTAGAGGGTGCGAAAGGAAATTCGTATATCACGTTCAAATGTCATTTTCTTGACTTGTATGTTAGTTGAGAGTTCAGGTTTGTTTTGTTTTCAATTAATTTCAAGTTCTTTTATTAATTATTAAATTAGTAAGTGTTCAGATTTCAACGGACCACCTGCTATTACATGACGTCAGCATAGTTGATGTTGGTCATTTTGGTAGAATCATAAACAAACGAGTTTTATATATTAATAAAAACCCTTTTTTCATTGATATTAAGGAAAATAAAGTGATCTAGCGGATGTCAAAGTGGAACCAAAAAATAAATGGACTTAAACATTACTGTCTATCATAATTCCATCCCTCTATTATCTAGTTTTAGTATATATCTGATCCTAAAATGTTTTAAAAATAAGTAAATTCATCGTTATACAATTGTATTTCTATATTGTAGATAAAAATTAGCTATTACAATGGAGATAATAAAATATTTTTCTGCAATTATCCTACTTTTATCGTCCCTAATTGATCAACCAAAAAAATTTGTACAAATCTAGACATTCTTAGGGATTTTCTGTACATATGATAAACATCACTCTTTATCATTGGCAACTAGTACTATTCAATGCAGGTGTTAAGTTTGTATATATTCTGAAAGCCATTTGACGAATGGAAGAAACGCCTCAATAACGTCACAAGAGATCGAGTCTTCTTTTTTTGTGGCAGTCTGTAGTTTGAAATAGTTGTTTTAAAAAAAATGATGCATACTAAGCAAAATTTTCACAGCAATCTCTATGTGAGTAACTTGCCCCTATATTTTACATTAAATAATATTATCATTCAGAGAGTTTTATTATTTTGCAGGAAGATGGGTTTACAAATTAAAATAAATAAACGGTTATAGGGTTCTTAGCACCTACCCTCCTCAATTACCCCAGAGCGACTACTTCCCATGCCTTTATTCCCTAGGATTTCACTCCCCGAGCCATCTATCCCCTGAACCATATATCCCAAAGCATTTTACCCCCAGGGGCATTCCATGTCAAGTGAACACACTTTTTGGAAATTTTTAACATGGTCACAACCGATTTTGATAAATTTTGGTTAGGATGTCGATCTCATCAAAGAAACAACATACGTAAAATTTTAGAATTGTGAAGGGGCGAGGGCCCGTTTGGAAGATCCTTAAATTTTGGGCCCCTTCGAAAAACCTTTGAACTTTAGTAAGCCATAACTCCATTTCAAATAAGCCGATTTCATTTTTTTTTCGATTTAAACACTATTAAGAGTACTAGCTTTGATTTATATTTTATATAAGAATGGCATATGTGTAAAAAAAAGTTATGGAAACATTATTGCAAAATATAAAAAATGGTGCCCCAGACATTATTGAAAAATAGATATTGCTAATTTTGTCTACAAAGTTTAAGCTACTCATATTCTAAGGTCTGCAAAAAAATAGAGTGGGATCTCGATGGGATCACCTTTATTTATGCCTAGAACTGGATAAGGTCATAATCGTCATTATAGTACTTTCCGATGTTTGTTTTTTTTTAAATATACTTCAGTGATATTCTTCCTTTCTATCCCCTCTAACCCTCTAACTTGTAATATATGTAAAGGGAGCGGGGATCAAATTGTCGCCAAAATATTTTTCTACAAAAACAACACAAAATATACATTTTTTAACTTTTTTATTGAAAATCAAAACTATGACGAGCATATAGGTATAGAGTAGCCATTCATTCGATATAATCACCGTTGGCATCAATAACAGGCTCAATACAGCCTCTGAACCGGCCGCAGGCTCTTCTGACTATATCATTGTCCATGTTGCCGAATACCTCCATCCGGGTGGACTTGGTGCTATGGGGATGTCTGTTGGTATGTCTCTCGACATAGCCCCAGACAAAATAGTCCAAAGGATTAAGGTCGGGAGAGTTAGGAGGCCACAAATCCTTGGTTACGACGTCATAACAGTTCTCGGTTAACCACTGCATGGTGATTTTGGACATATGGCAGGGTGCTGAGTCCTGTTGCCACACCCAGGGCCTGTCTCCGGCCTTCATGGACCTGGTAGGGTAATCCTCAGCCATCTTCTTCACCTTGTCGACAAAGTCGGCGTCCCTGACCTTCCTGTCGGCGCTCTCCTCCTTGGGTGCCCTCTTTATGGTGGCATCAGCATCACAGGTTCCTCTAGCTTCTTACGGATACGCTGAACAGTCCATAAATTCACTCCTAAGGTTGAAGCAATCGTTGAATTGGAGATTTCACCTCCATTATTAACCAATGCCATGACTACGGCGGACCTCGAAAGCTCCTCGTTCCATTTATAGCTTTTGATCTCCTCATATGATGACGGCATGATGCTAACTGAACTACGTATCGTCAGCTGACAAGAATAGCTTTCCTATTTGGTAACCGCTTTTTTATTTGATAATGTCGTCTTCAAGTTATCAAGGTTTAAAGTAGGCAACAATTTGATCCCCGCTCCCTGTATTTGAATCATTCATCCTATTTATCAAAATAAAATATTTTATTATTTCAAAGAACTAAAATATAACTTTTGTTATATATATAAAATTATATATAACAGATTTTCGATTTTTATTATTCAGAGTAGTATCCAGTATGAACCAATAATTCCACTCTCAACTCAGCTGCATTGTTGTATTCCCGAACTCTCAGGGATGTATTCATTTCAAGTTTTAATGCATGAAGCTTCTGAGTACTTACTCTGGATCTGCATTGTTCAACCTTTTATTTTAAAAAAATCCGCTCAGTTTTGTAGTCAGCATGCGTACAAAAATCACACTTGATTGATTTTAAACAGTTAGAAATAAACCCGAACAACTGATTTAGTTTTGTGATTTTATTCACGTATGGGCGGTGAAGACTCTCTTTATGGTTTCTCTTTCATTTGTCCATCCGCTGGTCCATTGACTAGAGACGAAAAAAATGACACTCAGTAGGGATATGAAAATCCACTATGTGACATATCAGGTTTAAAAATGTCTAACAATTTTTCAATTGATCTGTTAGCCGTCAGAAAAGTAATACATTTTTTCGGTCAATCCGAACGTGGCCTTAAAATATCTAATTAGTTTGTGCTGGAACAAATTTACTGAAACTACATCATGGCAGTTGTAGTCGGAAATAATTGTAAATGAGTCATGACAATGATTCCCTTTTGTTTTGTAATAAAAGACCCGGGTGTGTGTCGTTGCATGTAAAGAATTCCAATGAAAACCATTGAGCAGCATCCGGCACTACAATGTTATAATTTTCGGAAAGGTCTCCTATTACAACAAATTCACCTTCGATAATTTCATATTTTTTTTATATTCAAAAACTTACTTTGTGCCTCACCAATGAAGTCGTGTTTTGCCAGCTTTTCTGCTTTCTAATAAAGTAATTCTACAAAATTTTGCATTGAAAGTTCTATACTAGTTAGTTCGGAAGCATGGTTGAGGTGCCATTTTTATATTTTGCAATAATGCTTTCATTACATTTTTTGCAGATATGCTTTTTTTTATAAAATATGAATTGAAGTTGTGGAAAGATATGCTTTTTTTATAAAATATGAATTGAAGTTGGTACTCTTGAAGTATTTTAATTGGAAAAAAAATGAAATCGGCTCATTTTAAATGGAGTTATGGCCTACTAAAGTTCAAATGTCTTTCGAAGGGAACCAAACTTTCATGCCCCTTGCTAGTGATAAGAAACCACACAACATTAGTAGATGGGGCCTCATGAGTGGATGACGTACAGCGTGTGCAAGCTATCTGTGGCGCGAAAAGTATTTTTTTTTAAACGCAATTTTTTTTCTAAACAGATATAAGATTTAAAAGAAATCTAAATTTTGAAAGCTTTATGGATTTTAATTGGTTTTATTCAATCAACTCACCTCCAGCCTCAATTACAGTCTTTTTACAAGGTTGAAGGGGCCAGTAAAGCAACTTGGTCTCTTGGCAAATCCTGGGGATTCTTCTTGATCCGACTAATTCGTCTTTGGTGCAGCAGGGATTCGGTTGGTAAATCGTTCGATCGCATCTTACAATAGAAAAAATCCATCAGATTAAGATCGGAGGAGTTTGGAGGCAAAAGTCCGGCAAGAGGTAGTCGTCAAAATTGATTTGTATCCATTTGATAATTTTTTTTTGTTGGTGCGGCAGAGAGACGATTCCTGCTGCCATATTTATGGTCTTTCATTAGCAAATGTCGATCTAGGGATACACCTTGATCTCTAACATGTCCATTTAGGCATCAGTGTCGAGCCTGTGACCTTGGAGCTTATCATCCCAACCACCATGACGTAGGGTGGAAACTTCGTCTGCATGACGTCGGGGCAATCCTTGGGGGTAGAAGGACAACCACCTGTTTTTCTGGTTGTTGATCTTTTGGTCCTGGCAAAAGTTTTTTTCGTCCGAGAAAACCCCGAGCATGTTTCGCTGAAGGGGTGTTTGAGAGAGTTGAGGAGCTTTTGAGGGCTTTAAGCGCTTTTCTTTGACCTTTTTTTGTCAAGATCTTGCCATTTCACATCTTGTATAAGTAGTAAATACGTTTTTGTGAATGTAGAGCTGAATCAGCGGCTCGAACGGGCAAACTTCTCGATAATTACCCTGATGGGCTTCCCTGGGTCCTCATTGACGATTTACTGGATTCTGCCTACGAATTCCGACACAGTCACTTCTACTTTTGACCTCAGGTTGGATTTTCCTGAAATCAACTTTAAATGCCCCATATTTCCTCCTTACCTTGCAAACGAACGTGTTACCGAGTCCCTGGGTTCCATTAATTGTTGTGTTTTTGCTCCCGGTGCGGATTTTAAGGAGGGCTCTGTGCCTTTTCCAAATGTTTGGGACAATAAATTCATCCATGGATTCCATTTTTTTCCAACTAGTGTAAGTTTGAACAAGGTATCTAACAAAAAAAGGTTACTTAGTTCCCGAGTTTGCTCAAGATAGACTCACGCCATTCATAGCTTGCACACCCTGTATACTCACCAAAGCGAAAGACCATTCATTTAACCATTAGCATCATATAATGGGAAACATAGATAAGTGATATATTGTGTATATCTTAAATATAAGTGTCACGTAGGACAATAGATTGTGCAATTCTCAAGGGAGCACTACTCTCCGTGTACGGGGAAGTGAGGTAATCTCATGGGAAAAAGGTAGGTGTCATGTATTTGTTTTATTGAAAGCCCATAAAGCAAATTTAAGAAGTATCTTAATTGTATATTGCGTTGAATGTATATTTAATATGTAGATAGGAGTACATAAAATGAATGCTAACAACAGCTAAATAAAAGAGAAGAGAGAAAGAAAGAAAGAAAGAATCCTATTCTTATAAAAGGAGCCCGACATGAACGTACTTTGACTTAGTTTTTGAGGAACAGCATGTCCTCCAACTCCTTTCTTAGTATTATATGGTTATACTGGATCATCTTATTAGGTGTAAGAACTCTAAAAGTAGTGGCGTAGTGCCCCTACTTTTGCAAGGGAGGCCCTAAGTAAACTTCCAAAAGTATTTTAAAAAAATAAATCTATTCTTGTATTTTTTATAAAATACATTTAATTTGACGTCCCATAGACGCCCAGGCGTCCTCCCTGCCACTCCGCCACGCCCCTCACAAATAACTTAATACAAAATATTATGTACATACATAGGTTCTAGTCATCGCAGATGACTCCCGTGGACTTACTCTTCCAAGAATGCGTCGAACATCGGATGCAGTAAATTATATCAACTCGGAAAACTATGTTCCTTCATATGGCAACCATCCGAGTAGGAATCAACAATTATGGGCCTATGCGCAAATGCTTCGTAGTCAACCATTGGATAGACGATCCCTCATATACTCTCCACAAGGGAAGTAAGTAGTTGCTGATATTTCCAAACTCGATGAATGGTAGGATATTGTTACTAATCTCAGGAGAGGAATATTTTTATTTATTTATTCTTGGGAACTTTTTAATCATCTTTTTACTTTAATAAAAGCCCAATAGTTGAAATTATTTTTAGCACAAATATTAGAAAAGACAACTTATTGAGCATTTATATTGATATATATATTTAACAATTTTCACCTGACGGATTGATGGAGCTACACAGATGAAGTAATTACTGTATTACAATGATTTCATCTCACGTAAGGACTACCTTTGAAGTCAGTATCCATAAGGATCCATCTACAAAATATGTACGCAAGTTTTTGGTATGTTTTCCCCACCCCTCTTATATGTTCCTATTCGGTAAACATCATCTAAGAACAGCTAGAGGTGGGATTTTTATAAGAGTGCGTGGAGAAGGCATATGACATCCCTGAATTAAGAACCTTGTTAATATCATCTGTCTGATACATGATTTTTGGGTAGAAATTTCGCAGGGAAAATATTTCCATTACTTCCACCAATGAAGTTGAAGAGAGGTTATGTTTTTACTTCCCTTTGTTAATAAGTCACCAAAATTAAGAGAAAAGTTACATATCGATTTTGATCAAACTCAGTACGAAGATTATGTATCGAACGAGTATTTAAAGCTATTAAATTTTGAAGGATGTTGATTATAGGCGGACCTTTTGTGCTCTACCGAGTGTCAATTCTAGTTATATTTGAAATCATCTAAATTTATTTTACTATGCAATTTTAAATTAATTTACACCAAAGATAGGCGATAATTCTTGCTTCAGAGGGAGATGCCATCATCCCAGGACTTATTAAATTATGAAAAAAAGAGGAAATAGCACATGCAAAAATACGTTTTCCTTTTATAATCACTAAATTGAGCTTTTTCTTTACACAGATCCCTTCCCTAATTATATGTTCTATTAAAGCAATTTAAACCCCTTTTCACTCCCCTTCACCCCCTAATACCTGCGTGCGTATTTTTTACATACTGACTTATCTCTAGGAGCAACCGGGAATCAAATCCACGTGCATTGATTCTGAAAGAAAACCTTCTACCGAACGTGTTGTCCACCTCTAATTAATTACAGATCTGAGTTGTGCATTTAAAAATATACAGGATCCTTAAGCACAGGAACTTAGATGTAGGGCGTCTGCTGTATAATATTTTTTTAGGGGGGCTTGTTTTTTGGGGGAAAAAATGTTCTGCAGCATAATTTAATCGCACGACCATTTTTTTATCCAGAACGATATCAAAGAGAAAAAATCCAGAATTCTATAGCTTCACCTTGAGATATTTGTTTGTCAAAATTGTGCCTATTTTAGTTGGAGCACTTGCATTTTTTGGCCCATAGTACCCTTCTAGTTACATCTGTGCTTGCGCCCTAGAACACACTATTTGAGACACAATTATTAAAAGAAATTATAACCTAAAGTTATATGTTTATTGTAAATATGAATTAGGATTTTTGACACATCTTCTTACTAGATAATTGTCTAATTTCTTGCGAGGGAACCTTATTAATAGCGAGTCTTTTATAGTCGCTCAAATCAACTACTCTCCAACCTCTCCCCAATAACTAAACTGTAATTAGAACACTGTATATTTGTATATCTACCAGTGGGGTTATTAACTGTAGACTCCAAAATAGCTGAATTGATTAAACTGATTTTTAGCATGTGACCTCTGTGGGACATTGTATTGAAACCAAGTTTGTAAATTTCGTTTTTGTTCAATATTGGTACCTTTGTAAAAACTTACTTTTAGACAAAATGTCCCAATTTAGCCTTCGACTTTCGGGAAAATTGCTCTTTGGCAAATAGTCCTATTACTACTAATAATACGTTATGAGCTGGCCTCTTCCCAAAATTGTCATGATTGGCATGTAATTTTTCGTGTCCTTAAGTATACATATTAGGGATGTACTGATACAAAATTTTCGCCCGATTCCGGTTCCGATAACATCTTTATGGACGATTCCATACCGATTCCTAATTATGTATAAAGGAATTTCATACACAACTAACAAATTGTTTACTGTTTTTAATGATTAACTTTTTATTAATTATGGATAGTAAAAAAATACATCAATTTATTAATCGTAATTAGTTTTTAATAAATTTTAATCTTAAAAAGTTAATTACTCTCCGTGCTCAGGAGTCAATTCATTTTTGATTGGCTCCTTTGTTAGATATTTAAATTCGGCCTCCTCGGCCTCTGATCTCATTTCAAATGCCTCACAAAATTAAATTATTTGGTACACTACCAAAACGCTATTTTCTATTATTTTCCTGGGTTGGCTCATATGAGATCAAATGGTCTTGTCCTGCCTTCAGTTCCTAACTGAGTTTTATATGCTTACCTTAGGAATTGAAATATGAATAAACCAGTACACGAGTCCAGCCTCGTGTCTTTTTTAATGGATCTGTGACGGATACTGACCACTCGAACTTGACCCAGACAATATGAACTGGACTTTTGTTCTGTGATAAACAATAGTATTACCCAAAATACAAGAAAGAAATATTTAGTGAGAAAGTTACTTAATGGTTTCAGAGTAAACCCAAATTCAAACCGTTACGGACTTTTTTGAGCCACTCATGATATATTTCAAATGTATATACTCACTAAAAATGGTGTCATTTCTAAATGGTTACTTCCAACTAAACTTCCTATGCAAACTAGCGAATTTTTATAATCTTTCTAAGTACTTTAACACCCCCGACCCCCTCTGTTCTTTTTTTGAATCTGTCTAAACGACGTCTATTTTATTTATTGGTAAGGGTAACTTTGGCTCCAAAAAGGAGCTCCAATATGTCATAGTATACAAAACTAATAGAAATACAAAGTTATACTATAACGAGTGTACGACTGACGTTTGATTTCCACCACGCTTTTAATAATGACGTCATAGTAGATGAATGGTTGCGTGTTTCGTCAAAATCTGTTTTTCTTGCCCAAAAGTCGGCACGATACATTAAATTGAAAATTCTAGCAATATTGACGTCATAGACTATGTGTTGTGTTATTTTCAAAACCTGCCTTTGTTGCCTAGCAGTCAGTACTATACATCAGATTGAAAATTCTGGCAAGCCCGATCTGATGATGTTCTAACCTTATATTTCTATTAGCCTTGATAGTATCCATATAAATATCAGGGGCTTCTGCAGGGGTGGGCTGGAGGGGATGTAACCCCTCCCCAACTTCCAAATTTTCAAAAGATGCAATGTAAAAATCGAGAAAATTTAATTTGTCAAATTTTTTTCCAATTTGAAAAAATAATTTTCTTTGAAACTTATGAATTTTTTTTCAAAAAGATTAATATTTGAAATTTAATGTTAGAAATTTTTTTCAAAAAAATTAAATTTTTTGTGAACAGTTGAAATTTTTTTTTCAAAAATGTAATATTTGAAATTTTTTTTCCACGAAATAAATTTTTTTTGAATAGCTGTAGATTTTCGAAATTTTTTCGAAAAAATTTCATATTTGAATTTTTTTTTTTTTCAAGAAATTTAATACTTGAAAATTCATTTTTGAAATTTCGGCCTTATAGAGCCAATTAATGGGTACACCCCTAGTACATATACATTTATGTTTTCAGAGATTCGTACCTCCGGGTCCTAAGAAGCTATGATCACATGATTAAAAGATTGGAAGAGAACGACGAAGAGGATCTTGATCTGAAGCAAACCGATAAGAAATGGAGAATACGTCTCGGCTAAGGATGGAGGTTTGAGTGTTGTGTGGTCTTGAGATTTACAACTGGGGAGGGAAGGTTCATTTCATTTTGACTCACCAAACATCTTAAATTTTTCATCATTTCATTCTTTTTGTTTGTTTTTTCAGCTTAATTATTTCTTGCTATGATAATTATTGTTTTATAATATTTTGGGTCTTTCAGATACATACATTTATAGATGCTACAAAATATAATATATATTAATTAATTGGTTGTTTATTAAGTAATTATGAATAAATTTAAATAAAATGGACTCCAAATATCTAGTTTTTATTATAATGTTTTTTAACATGATCCGTAAATACTGAAAAAAAAACTTTAAAGAAAAAGTGAGTGGTGTTCTGTAGCTTTAAAAAAATGAAAAAAATTACGTAAAGGTAAAAAATTGGTTTATTTTTTTTGAAAAAAGGTCATTCCGGGAAATTTGTAGCAGTGCAAAAAAATTATTTTTTGCACTGCTACATAATACTGCTACATTCACAATTTTTTTTTTTGGAAAAAATTTGTGAATAGCTAAGGATTTTTGAATTTTTTTTTTCCAAAAAATGTAATATTTGAAAAAAAAAAAAAATGTAAGATTTAGAAAAATAAATTCTGTAAATTTAAGTTTAAATTTTTTTTTGAATATCTATGAATTTTTTTTTTTAATTCAAAAAATCCAAAAACCACTATAATAATAATCCTGCAAGCGCCCCCGAGAGTAGACAGCAAATAATAAAAAGAGTCATTATTTTCTCTCCTCTCTGATGACTCACAAATTATCAGCTGAAGGTTGTTCCAGGTTTTGAGCATAGACAATACTAGCGGTAATACCGAGCATTACTCGGAGTTATTAGGCTTGGACAAACACGTAATCATTTTATTGTATAACGCAAAATTTCCTCTGAAAAGAAATAGAAAAATGGCCCAAAATCAGTTGGTAGTAGTTGTCAAATTATATCCGACTATGAAATAACTGTTGAGAATTGTTTACCAGATAAAAAATTCACAGGATTTACATAACTGGGGATGGATGATTATTGTTTCCTGTTATGGCACGAATCTGTGAGAATACATTCTCCAGACAATCTTGATTTAGATGATTGGTTAAAATTAATTTCTTCCATTATCCTTGATACTTTGAAAGAATTATTTTTTTTGAACTAATAGAGATTAAAATTCCCTTTTGAAATGGAACCTAAAAAATTTCCTTCACTTTCGTGGACAAAACTGACAGCTACATTTCGTTCAATGCATGCATCTGTTCTTCCTTTCGGTATACGCAACCGATAACAAAGTTATCTTTTTTTTTCTTTTTTGATCCAGCTAAAATTCCCATGAGCCGTTCATTATCAGTCTCTGTTTCCGAATCCATACTGGTTTCCTGGACCTTACTTGCTTCCAATAGTTGTTTCAGAAGGTATTTCCTTTCGCGAGTTTCCTTACGAATATCTCTTGAGGATTTGGGTTCCTCTGAACTGGCAGAAGCAAATTTAATATGGAGTGAGGGGACTGCATCACTCTTAACTTTCTTCCTGGCCTTTAAGTCAAGAAGCTTAGCCTGCTCAAAATCATTGGCTGTAAAATGTCTATCACAAATCTTAGCATTCTTAATATTAATTGGATCTTTTCTCCTTTAGACTGAGATCCAAAGACGCTGGAGCATCAAATTTTTCTGAGGAAATGCTAAATACTGAGCATCCCGTGGATTGGGACAGCAGGGCATGGCACAAACACGCTTTGAACCTCGAGATGATGCCATTTTTGCTTAACAGATCCAAATTAGTGCACTCTTCAATGAAAGTATCTGAACTGCCGCAACAGTGACGTCACTTCGTCAGTTGAGTCAGCTAGCTCCAACCAGACTGCCTTAGAAGATCCTTGTGGACTCACCTTTACATATAGGCGCCTTGATTAATATGCTCCATAAGCCACATCTTGGAGTGCGTGTATTTTAGTCCACTCTCTTTGTATAGAAATATCATTGATCTGCAATCCTTTGTCTTTTTGCCGCCATTCTCGTTGTTTCTTGGCGTATCGCAACCAATGATACAGCGTATGAAGGCTGATCAATTGCGAAACAATTTCTTTTTAATAACCCAAAAATGATTGCAAGTAACAATGCCTTAAGGACATCTTACGGGCGTGGTACGATTTGCTTATGGACAGTGAATTGACAATTACTTTTTTCTTTAAATTGATTATTAGTCCACCAAAAAATTATTATCACTTTTTTTTCTTATCATTTGTTAAGTAACATTACTACATTGTGAGATTAAGATAATATAAACTTTATTTCAAGGTAGTCTGTAGGATTAAATATATATATATTTAATCCCAAAATTAAGTTTTTGAGCAGAAAAATCAAAAAAAAAAATTTCAAAATATATAATTTTTTGGAAAAAATTTCAAACATCCATAACTATTCACGAAAAATTGAACTTTTTGGAGAAAAAATCCAAAAATGAAATTTCAAATAATATTTGTTTTTTTTAAATAAAAAGGAACATGAAAGATAAAGATTTATTTCAAGTTTGTTTAATTTAACTGAGTCGACTAAAGATAATGCTTGGAATTTGACTGGTTTCAATAGTTTTGCCATATAAATCACTATTACAACCATGCACAAAATCAAACTGAACACCATCTGCTATAATTGTTTTTCTTCCGTTTATTCCACTCCAATTATTCCTATTGAATGGCGATTCCTCATATTTAAGACAGATTCTATAATGAGACTTTGGTTTTATTGTTATGGGTTCATCAAAGTCAACCCTTGCCTTCAATAATATTCTGTTAAATTCTACCACAAATGATTTTGAAGCTAAACACACTTTTGCTTCCTTCTCCATCGTATTAACTTTCTCCAGGAACATACTTCCAGTTAATTTTGAAACTTGATAAAAAGGTGGTATTACTCCAACGCCATAAATTTTGATGGGTTTATCCACGATAAATCCAATGAAGTGCCTCAGAGGCTTAATACTCCCCCAAGTCAAATTGTTTTTCCCAAATCTATCACATTCACGTATTCTGGATTTAATAGAAAAGTTACTGGAAACACTTGATTTGCTCTTGGTAACGAATTTCAGAATATCTGCCATTTCTTCATCATTAAGTAGTTTTGATGGTATTGCTTCATCGCTGAATTGGGAAGAAGAGAAAAGAGGGAACCGAATGGAGTAGAGAGCAAAATCCCAGGATCTCTCTCAAGTCTCCCTTCTTATCTTCTGTCTGAGATGATGCCCAGTGGAGAGCAGTTTTAAAGACATCAATCTCATCCATATTAAGTTTATCAGACGATAAAAGATCTTTGAGGATTTGATGGTCTTTGATTTGAAGAATAGAGTCCTTGGATAGACAATCGGATGGGTAGAATAAAATACGACTCTCAATCCAAGGAACCAAATGAATGAGATCGTGCAATTTCGATTGATAAAAGAAGTGAACAATAGTTCGCCGAAGAAACACCCTCCATAAAGGAAATACACTTTTCCTTGAGAGTATATAAATTGTACTTCTCAGCACAATAGAGAAGTTCGCATACGTTTTTGAGACTTAATGTAGTCTCATCCGTGTATATCCATCTCAACATTTCCATGAATCCGAAAGGAGTCACATCTGGGACTTCTATCTCAAGATCACTCTCTTTCTTCTTTGATTCCTTAAAGTCTCCATAGAACATCCGTTCAAATACAGGACTGGCAGATGTTAGAATAAGTTGATGGGCAGAAATCCTCTTGGAACAATCCTCTATTTCATCTTCCACCAAGAATGTAACGTCAAAAAATTGATTTGACTCAAATAGTATTTTTATCCGACTAGAAACTGTTGATTTCGTTTTTGCCATTTTTTTTAATAATATGAATGTGACATTTCAATTATGTTCATTGTATATATTTTCTGAAACTGTTGGATAATCTATTATCTTATCTTTCAATTCCTTCTCTATTTGCTCAGCAAATAATTATTAATCTCCCATATTTATCAATATGGGACTTGTTCAGTAGGGTGGTTTGTTTTTTAACTTTTTTCAAATTTTGATTACAGCTAGTCCGAGAAATTGCAACACACTATTTATAGTTTAAAAAAATGTCTATCGAAGTCATTTTATGTAAAATCACTAAAAATGTCTTCTTTCTATCGATATTTACTAAGTAAGGAGTGTGATGTGGGACCTAAAGATGCCCTCGTAGGACAATGAAATTTGGCACATGAATATGGAAATAGCCATAGTCAAAATTCGAAAAAATTTAAAAAACAAACCGCCCTATTGTTCAGTTGCTAAAATTAAAAGATTTAAAGAACATTTTATCTTAGATTGGATCTCCTATTTCTTGTTTATTCTTGTAATTACTTTTATTATAAAAGCTTATACCCATGTTCACATTTGATTTTCCAAATCATCTGTTATTTTCTGTAAAATTTCTAGTCATTAGATTATTTTATTGTATTTGACGAGTTCCGTATGGCTCAAAGCATTATTCACACATATTTTACTCATAACGGTAGTACCCAAAATTGTCTGGAGTTATTAGGCGTCGAAGAACAAACTAACTTTGCTTTAATAATATTGTAAATAACTAGTAATGAAAATAAGCATGCCAATCCTGACAATTTCTTTAGATTAGCTACAATCATCTATCACAAGGGCTGAGGAGGATAAACGAAGAAAGAAAATAACAAAGGACATTGGAATGAATTACTTCGACGTCACCTCTGAGTATAAAAAGGACATGAAATTATAATTCCGCAACAAATCCTCCGGGTTACACTCCGTCTTTCTTGAGCACACGAATGTTGAATCAGGTTTTAAATATAATTGAATGTGGTAGAAAAATTAGTTCACAACTTAGTAATTAAATAATAATGACAGGGGCGTCTGCAGAGGGGGGGTATTGGAGGGGCCTTCCCCAAATTAAGGAATTTTTAATTTTTACTAGAAAATGTAATATTTGAATGTTTTTTTCAAAAAATATAATGTTTGGAGTTTAATTTTTGATTTTGTTTCAAAAAAATTTAATTTTTTGGAAATAGAAGTGGATTTTTGATTATTTTTTTGGAAAAAATTAAATATTTGAATTTTTTTACACAAATTTGAAATTTAATTTTTGGATTTTTTTTTTTTTTTTTACAAAAAGCCCCCCAAAAAAAAAAAATATATATATATAAATATATATATAATCCTGCTGACGCCCCTGGATGACATCATCTGATAAAAAGAAAATTAATTCTTTAGATTAACAATTCCAAAAAATGAAAAATACACTTGATTGACTTCTCTAAAGAGCCCTTCTCAAGGAATTATCAGTGTTACTCTCCATTGTTCATGGCCACACTCAAACGTAGTTACTTAAAACTTGTATGTTCTCTCCTCAAGAATGAAATAGTAATAATATATGCCTGATAAAATAAAAAGAAAGATACAGACTGCCAACAACAAAACTCGCACATTAAAAAATGCTATGCATTTCCAACTCTAACCTCTTTTATTTTTTAATATAACGTGAAGAGTCTGCTTGGATTTGTGAGCGAAAAGTGGTTCATTTTACTCTTTTTATGGGAAAATTGCTCATTTTTCGAGACTGATCAGCCTTTAGATTAACAATTATCAGGGGCATCCGTAGGGGATGGGTTTGAGGGGCTGGAGCCCTCCCCAAATCCGCCGTTCCCGGAGACATTAAGAAATTAAAATAAATTAAGAATGATTCTGTTTAACATGAAACATAAAATAAGGATAGTGAAATTTTAAGAATGTTTATTGCTGCTTGTTAGTATGCTTCTTTTGTAAACTTTTTTTTATAAGGAGATTATAACATTTAGAGAAGAGAAAAAAAGAACAAAGAGAGAATAAGACAAAGGATTTTTGACAATAATATGGAAGATGAGCGAAGGATAGTTTAACTTGAACATTTCTTCTTCTCTAGACCAAATAATCTCCTTTTAAAATATAACAGAAGAGTTCAAAATTAATTTTAATTTCTTCTTGTCCCGGGTAACACAGGGCAAATCTACTCTAGTTTATATTAAATAAAGGAAGGCAATTCTTAAACACGGCGAGCTTTATCCTACGATATTTTTTTTTGTGGGCGAGTAATCCCACAATAAACTTACCCAAGGCAAATTTTCTGGAGGCGAACTTTCCTTACAACCAACCCTCATACTTAATGATAAAAATCCAGTGTAGAATGGGTATGTTCGAAAAAAAAGAAACAAAAAACTAACATGGTAACCCTGACAATTTGAAGAATGTTTAGGAAGAAGGAGAGAATCATGCTTATGACTAGTGCAATGACGGTCCTAATTAATTCGCTTCAGTCCAGTAGTCTTAGGACCGGTCCTATCAGTCCTTAAGAAAAGGATATATACAAGGGCATTTACTAGAATTACTCCCATGTAGATCCCCAATCCTACTCGGAGTACAACAAGGATTTACAGTTATATCTCCGCAACAAATCCTCATGGCTACACTCCGTCTTTTATGAACACACACGAATGTTCAATCAGTTTTTGAATATAATTGAAACTATTTAAGAAAAGAAGTTATTACTAAGGAATTAAATAATAATGACAACTGCTAAGGAAAAGAAAATTCATTCTTCAGATTACTAATTCCAAGAAAAATCGGGCCAGCTAAAAACTACACCGGATTTTCATCACTGTTAACACTCTAAAGAAGGTTTCCATGAAACGTCAAATTGGTGAATGTTGTCAATCTTGGGTATTAAACAACCAAGTTTTATAATAACAAAAATTATTTATTTATTCAGATTAAGTAAAATGGTAAATTACTGCCCTATATTTGGGTGTCTAAACTTGATTTGAAATTGAAAGCTAAGACTCGCGACTCGATTTGGAATCAAAAGTAATTTCAATTTTTTCGCTGGATAATAAATACTCTTATAAATATATTCCACTTTCTGAGGACTTGAACAGGACTCGATGAAAATATTCAACTCGCATTATAAGGACTTTTTCCCACATCTCCTCAATAGTATTTGTCAATCAATGTAGCTGAAGGACTAGAAATCTACCTTAGTCTCCAACAAACCTGGGACCTTTGATCAATCCTGATATACACATATTAGAAACATAATATATTATTAAGAAAATTGCAGTAACATTTATTCGATATTGTATAGTAAAATAATCAAGAAAGACTTCTTAAGTACTCCGAATCAATTAGACATCTTCGTAAAAAAAAACTGAATCACTGAAATTTGTAATTATTGGTTCAAGATCTTCCAAATGTTCTCCTTGAGAATTAAAAGATGAGGCGTCTCAAAAATATAGACATTGGTAACAACTTTTCGTCCGGAACGTTGAAAAAAAATAGGCAAGTAGCCGAAGCAGTATAAAAGCTTTTGTTCGCAAATATTAAAAACCTCGATGTTACTCGTATATAAATTGTGAATATCCCCACCCATGGAATTCAAGAACTCCACACTTCCAAATGAGAAACTCATGACGGACGCATTATCAAATAATCCAATAGCTGAAACATAGACTTCACCCAATATGGAACATTCTATCCTCTTAGGACGAACTGCTGCCTGGATATCCTTGAAGCTATACATGTACTGATGAATAATGGGAGGAAGTGTCCAAGGTTCCATATCACACCCCACATAGAAATGCCCCTTTTTCGAACAACGGAGACATTTCTTTTCCCAAGCGGGACAGTATTCTTTCTTCGTGTAGAAGTGATCATAGCCACAGGAGAGGCATATTATAAGCTCCTCTGGGGGGAGTTTGACTAATCCTTTCTCGGCATCACTATAGGAGCATTCTCGCTGACGAGGCATTGTAATACTAATGTAGAATATCAACGTCGAGTCCCACTCTAGCTGATATTCCTTCCAATACATCAATTTAGTATATTAACAAGTAGAAACGAGGATAACTATCCCGTAGATTTATCTTGTTTTAACCTGATTTCTGATAATTTAACAAGGAATTAATTCTCTTATTGATTACACTCCACGTAACAGCAGAAATTGCTCGATTACCGTGCTTTTCCTGGGGGCCACTTGAGTTTTCGAGGATGCAGATGAATATTAGAGAATGCTTTATTTTAAATGCTAAGCATTTAAAAGCATTGAATGAAATAACAGGTCTATTATAAACGTATATCTTTATTGAAATAGATTTGTTCATGATCAATGAGACAAATAATCTGCTTTGTTTTTTTTTAAATATGTAACAAAAAAGCTATCTGGAAAATATTATACAATAGAGGATTAGGTGAGATGAGGTACTATATAAATTTATCATTCAATTAATTTTTTCCATAAGTCTAAACGACAAATAAGATTTTTTTTTTATAGGAAAGTAAAGTTGTCTGACAAGGTACAATTATTACTATGTAATAAAAGAAATATTTGGTTTTCTGTAAACTATTCTCAGTATCACAGATAAAAAGTGTATTACAAGGGTACAAAAAATGAACCATTTTTATATTATTTACAAAGCCATTTGTTGTTATCGTTGAAGTTTGAATAGAAACAGGAGGAGGCTTCATTGGATGAGGACTTGGGAGTCGTAGATACAGTCACGAGGTGAAAGTCTGAAAACCCGGACTCAAGAACTTCAATACTACTGCACTCGGAGGAGGCAGAGGTTGAATTGGAAGAACCATTAAATCCAGACTCACTAGGAACGTAACCCATTAACCATTCGGGTACAGACGTTTTGTAGGAAATACTTTGAACAGAGTTAACTTCATTTGAAGGAATAGCCGTGGTGGTTGTTTGGCAGGGCTTATTGAGAGGATCCACTAAGAGCCATTTGTCAAAGATATCCTCTTCAACTTCCTCCATAGGCTTTTGGTCAGAAAGCCATAAATTCGGTTGGAATTCGGATAGGTTCCGAGGTAATTGAATACACGATGGCAAAGAACGTCCTGTATCTGATTCATTGTTGGAGTAAAGCCACATCTCCGTACTGCTTGATTTCAAAGGATAGTTCAACATGATGTTTATGTTATAAAGAAAATTATTGGATCTAGATCTTAAAATAAAAGTAATTTTAAAAACTGTCAAAAAGAGAAAAATATTTTATAAACAATAAAAAGAGGATTTCGTTTAATATAAAGTCAGTTCCATAAGCTTCTCCACCCTAAAATGTCCACTTGGGCCCCTTTTTTGAAGCTACAAATATTCTCACCTTCAGATACACTCTCCTTACGGCTCACCACGACCTCTTACCCTGCCTAAGTTCTTGTATGAAGTGGCCCTACACTGTGATCGTGTAGAATATTTCTATCAATAATTGTTGTTATTGTCAGCTGACGCCTTCCTTCTTTCTTTCTTTTTTGTACAGTAGGTTACCCCACGTTGTGAGTCTCCCACAAAATACTTATTTAATATGCTCGTAAAGATAGGTATAGCAAATCAACGGACCACAACGTACATTGTCATTGATTTCTAGAAATTCATGTTTTAAACCCAATTGATTCTTCTATCCACACAGTGATAGGAACTTGTCACAAACTTCCCCCCTGATCACATTTTTAAATACGTAATTGTTGCTTATTGATAATAGATAATATTATTATATAGTTTTATAGGCCATTTTTCCGTTGTAGTCTACACTTTCCATTTACGCCAATCAAGCCTTATTTTTAATGAACGACCTTCGATGTGTGTGTGTGTGGTTCGTAAATGAACGTTCATTTCCTCTTTCTGATTATATTATTGCTGTGTACTAGTTGCGATTTTGTACAAGTTGCAACCAAAAAATAAGATGAAGGATTTAAAGTAATTGGGAGGAGGATCATGCAATAATTGAATATGGACTGGATAATCGATACATTAACGCTGTAATTTTTGGCTATTCTAATACAAATTAAAATAATTTAAGTATTATGTGGAACATTATAAAGTTTAAATGCCCACAGTTATACTATTCTAGGTTAATACAAATAACCTTGTAATTTGAATGGATCAAAATGAAATGAGAGTGTACATTAATAGTTGGTATTTAAAATTACCAATGCTGTAATTAAATAATGCATTTTATGACGAAGAAATTGCAGCTTGTACAATTTGCTTATACAAGTTGCAACTTGTACACAAGATGAATTCTATAATACGACGTATATTTTAATGAAATTAAAATAAACTTTTCGATAACATTTTATTTATGATTATATCTCAAGGAATAGTACATTTATTGACAACATGAAAAAGACCCAGGCCTACGGAGTTGGTACATAAAATGCCCAACTCCAACATTGACTCCAGTATTTTGAATCTCACCGACTCCAACACACAATACTATTTTTTTAATAATATGTTTTATAGCCAATAAAAGTACTATTGAGTCATTTGAGTCCATATACTTTGATTATAGATTTAACTTATAGTTATATGTAGTAAATAATTGTGCTATGTGTAAAGAAAATATTTGGAATATAAGATATTTAACTAGATGAATAAGAAATGAAATGGATGAAAATATTGTTTATACATACATTTATAAGCTTCGGAAAATAGTTTATGTACTCGTAACCGAGGAACGACAATTCACACAACATCTCACAGCTGTCACGCTTTTCTCTGATGACATTGACTATTCACAAGTCTGATTAATGAACTAACACGGCTAGTAACTATACTCAATCCAACATAATCATTTAGACTTGTGAAGTGTTTGGGAATTGTGATTGTATAGACTATGGAGCACGTTGGAAATTTGTGAAGTAAACTTACAAATTATTAAACTTAATAAGTTTAATAAATTAATAGTACTTAATAACCATTTAGAAAATAACTTTATTGAATTATCTTAACTGATTATGTGTGGTCCGCTTCAAAAAAAATTGCCTCTCCGGTAAAATTTGATTAAAATTAGATACATTATTTTGCTATACAATGGAAGTATTGTACGCAATACATTTCATTCAGTGAGATTCACATTATTATTATTATTGTCAGGGGTGGTTATTGGCTTTATTTATTTTATTTTTTGAGGATTGATATAGTGTGTAGTTTTTATTCAATAAAATATATTTATTACATACTTAATTTACCAACCTTTTGGAGTAAAAACCTTTGCCTAATAACCCAAATTTTGACAGGGATTTAATAAGATATACACTATTATATGGACATCTCCACTGCATTTTTATCAGTAGAAAACATTATCCGAGACGTCAGCTATGGCTGAAGCATCCAACTACTCATAGAAATACGGCAAGATTAATGTGCACAGGTAGTTGCTTACCAACTCTTCTTACTAATTTGGAGGCGTTAGAACAAAAAATAGCTCACAAAAATAGCCTAAGTCAAGTATTTAATTTAGAAATTCATTTCGAAAATTTGTCTTATTTCTTTGAGAACCAGAATAATAAGAAGATAAAAGTCCCCAAATCCCTTCTTATAATCGCCTCTCCCCTTGTTTTGACTCTTTGCAGAGTGGATCATCATGCGACGTACAAACAAGAGCCTCATGGTTGGAATAAGTATTATTATTTTCTAAATTAACGGCATTGCCCATAATACTTAATTTAATGGTCAATGGCATGACAGTATACAATATGATAGAAAATTTAGTAACCAATGTGAATTCAATTAATTATTAAGGGATGAAAATTTAGTGACGGAACTTTTCATACAAAGTTCACGCAATATCGTAAAAAGTGTATTTTATTATGAATTGAAATTGCTCAAGACGTGTACTAGAGGTGTATAAAATGTTCTAAAAAGTTGGTAAACTGAACAGGGTTTTTTATTTTCCAATGCTGTTATCCTTATTATTTTATTTTGAAAGAGATAACATATAAGTATAAAGTACTAGCTAGTGATAGATTGCTTGGGAGTTATAAATGTGTAAGTCTTTGTTGGACTCGGACCAGAATTGATGATTGGCATCGGAGTTATTCCTGCTAGGTAAAGAGTGCAATTCGTGTGTATGTACTTCCTCTCACGACTAATTGCAGATAATATAATGGCAGCTAAGCTGCCAGGGGTGGGGCTTGGTTTTTGGAAAAAAAAAAATCAAAAAAGTTTCAAAGAAAATATGAAAAATTAATTTTTTTAGAAAACATTTTCAATAATCAACAACCATGCAGAAAAAAAAATAATTTTCTCCGAAAAAACTTTAAAATATTAAATTTTTTGCAAAAAAATTTCAAAATCAATAGTTGTTCACAAAATCAATAATTGTTCGGCAATATTTTTCAAAAATCCATAGCTATTCACAAAAAATTAATTTTTTTGGGAAAAATTTCAAAAATCTGCTTATTAAAAATTAAAAATTTTAGAAAAAAATTTAAATTCTTTAATTTGATTTTTTAAATTGAATTTAAGATTTTTAGAGAAAAATGTACTAAATATATAGCAATTCACAGAAAAATAAATTTATTCGTAAAAAAATTGAAAAAATACATTTTTGTAAATTTTGATCAAAAGTTCTTTAACTTAGGGGGGATACAACACCTCCAGCCCACCCTGTGCAGACGCCCTTGGCTCCTCTCCTCCCAAATGTTCTTCAAATTGTCAAGATTACCACGTTCTTTTTCGCTTTTTTTTATTTTTACATACTGGCAGGACATATTTTACGCATCACTCGTATCTAGTATAAAATGGGCATGTTAAATAAAAGGAAACCGAAAATCAACATGGTAACCCTTGCAATTTGAAGAACGTTTTGGAGGAGAAAAAGAATAATGACGTTTCAATAGATCAGTTACAATCAGCTGTTACAAGAGAGGAAGGAGAAAAATATATAAACAAGTACATTTGCTAGAATTACTCCCATGTTGATCTCCAATTCTATTCTAAGTCCAACAAGGACTTACAATTATAACTCCACAACAAATCTTTAGGCTTACACTCCGTCTTTTATGAACGCACACAAATGTTCAATCAGGTTTTGAATATAATTGAATCTATTTAAGAAAGGATTTTCATTAATCAGGAATCAAATAATAATGACAACTGCTAAGGAAAAGAAAATTCCTTCTTTATATTACCTATAACAAATTTACGGGCCAGCTAAAAAAACACACCGGATTTACATCATTGTATATATATATATATAATTCTGAAGCTGTAATTATTGTTCTTTTATTCTTGAGGAGATAAAATCTGGATTGGGGCATAAAAAATATCCTGTCGACATGTAAAAATAAAAGAAACCGAAAATTGTCGTAGTTTTCCAGAATGTTTGGAAAAAGTGCAGCTTAGATGTTGTGATGTTTCATTAGAGCAGCTGCAAGCAGACCTAATCCCACTTTGTATATAAGAAGGACATATAGGCTGGAATTACTCCGTTGTCGATCTTCAATTCTACTCCAAGTTATAAAAGGACTTTACACTTATATCTCCAGAGAAAAACCCCTCATTGTTACTCTCCGTCGTTCAGGAACCCATGCGCCACTTATTACTTTATACTTATATAATCCCATCTTAAAAATTAAATAATGCTTGATAACTGCTTTTAAAAGTAAAAAAAGCATGTTAAAGATTGTCAACTAGAAAAAGACGCTCCCACTTTCTAGACATATTTTATACACCTCTGATCGAACATCTAAGCATTGAGTAGCTACGTGTGAGTGTGCCTATGAAAAAAAAGGAGGATAACACTGTGGATTTGATGAGAAGTTTTCGATTAAATTTTTAAAGTAAAGTACGTCGACACTTAATTAAAAAATACAAAATTAAAATTTGAAAAATCTAATTATTAGAAAAAAATTTAAATATCAAATTTTTCTGCAAAAATTTCAAAACCCCATCGCTCTTCAAAAACAATTTCAAATATTATTTTTTTAGAAATTTTTATACAGATTTTCTAATAAAAGCAAAAATTCCTTTATTTGGGTGGGGCCCTCCAACCCACGCTTTCCGGGCGCCCTGATAAGTCGTAACAGATCCACTGTTTTCATTTTATTCAATTGCGCAAAATAGGATGTGTTGTTTGTTTTCTTTTAAAATCTTGTTTGAAATTACGGAACGTAATTATAGTTTGTTCTTTACTATTATTGAAGATAGCACATGTAAGTATTTACGATGTAATTTAAGTTTCAAACGTCGTCATAAACCCTTTTTTATTACATGTTATCATCATGACTGAATTACTCATTTCTTAATGACGTTCGTCGTTACTGATTGATAAGTTACGAAGTAATACTGGAAAAGGACGTGTGTAGGAAACGCATTCATTTTTATTTCTTTTGAATAAATGATAAATTAATTATGCTATTTTAAGAGTATGTGGCATGGTAACAGCGTCTAACGAGAGCAAAAAAAGAGTGATAAATGTAATAGCAAGTAGGTGCTATACCCTTATCACTTAGTAAACCTCACTATCTCTCTTTTTCTTTTGATATCCTATTTAATTCAAGGATCAATAAAACGAAAAAAAACCCACATCAATATCCGCAAGATGGCGCAGATGTATGTACATAGTTGTCGTAATAAATAAAGAACTATAAAAATACCAGAGATGGGCTTTCAGCTTAAAGGAAGAGAAAAGGAAATAAACAAAAAAATTGGAAAAAATTACTCGGATGTCCACCAAGGACTTATAATTATAACTCCTTAACAAATCCTCAGGGTTACACTCCGTCTTTTATGAGCACTCACGAATGTATGATCAGGTTTTGACTACATTCAGGAAAGGATGTTCACCACTCAGGAATTAAATAATAATGACAACTGCAAAGTCCAAGAAAATTCATTCTTCAGATTACCAATTCTAGAAACAAAATCAAATACGGGCCAGCTAAAAAATTCACAGGATATACATCACTGGTCTGTAGCTTGTTGTTTAAAAAATGGCGTATGCTCAAACGAATTTTGAGAGCGTACCTATGACAAAACACAGGTACATTTTATTCTTAATTAAATAATATTATTATTCAGGTAGTTACATTATTTTGCTACAAGGTGGCGTCACTCTCTGTTGCTTCGTTTACAAACGAATATATATATATATATGAAATGATTATACTCCATAAGTATGCTAAGAAAAAATTAACGGATTAGCGGAACATTAAAGTTGTAAGAACGCTAATCCTATAATTACTTACTTACTTACCGATTTACTGGTTTTGTAAGATTTGATATATGAGCCTATAGTTTCAGTAACTATTTGAGTTTGTTCTTAATGGGCTCACCAATATCCAATTTTCAAATGTATATTGGTGAGCCCGTTCCCTCGGTCATATCGCCTTGTTAGCGCCACTTCCATGAGGTCAAGGAAGGAAGAAGTATCAAGGACAATACATGAAAATTATACTACCCAAAACAATCCACTTTGTGGGAGTGGGGGTGCTGGCCGTTTAAAAGGTTTTATTTTCGAACAATTTTTAATACTTTTTCCACTGCCGCTGGGGAGGGGGTTGTTAGCCTTCGTAAGATAGTTTTAGATCAAGAACAATACACAGCTCCATCCCTTTTCTCTGAATATCCATAATGCCTTTCTTGTTATGAACCTAGACGGTTTTTTGGTAATCGGTGGGTCATTTGACATACCTTTGCATTAAAACAATTTGAATATTGGATTGCTGTTACTGGATTAGCGTTAGTGGGCCCGTAAACCTACAAAATTAGTGAGATTAGCGATACCGGAATGTCCAAGAAAATAAGCGTTTAACACACTAATGAACAATTAGTGTGTCCACTTCTGATAATACAAAATAATAAATGCAAGATGGTGCCACTATCACGACTATGTAAACAAACTCCTAATAAGTAAACAACCCTCATGCTCCCTTAAATCTTTGTTTATGGGACGTATCAATTCATGTCTTAGTAGCATATTACCAGTGATGTCCAAATTATATAAATAAATTTACTTTAATTTATATTTTTTTGCATTTTCCACCTTTATTTGGATTTTTAGATAGAAAATGTATTTTAGTACAATCGTTCCATTGTAACAACCCTAATTTAATCATCTCTAAGTTTTCTCCTCCAAAACAATGCATTTTAAATGAAGGATTTAGAGTACTGTAATGAGGAACACACAATCGTTGAATATTTCATTGATGGTCGATAATATTAATAGTCTAGTTTTTGGACCTTTTTAAAATAAAATAAAACTAATTAATAATCATTCTGTAGCACTATATATAATTCAAGGATACTATACAATTCCGTCACTTGTAAATGTATATTAAGTAAGTAATTTCAATAGATCAAAATGAAATTATAGTGTCTATAAATAGTTGGTAAATGAGAGGTGTCCGCAGGAGGTGGGCTGTAGCCCCTCCCCCCCCAATTAAGGATTTTTTTGCTTTTTACTAGAAAATATAATATTTGAAATTAAATTAAACTTTTCAGTTTTTATCCAAAAAATTTAATTTTCTTGAATATTTTAATTTTTTTCAAAAAGTTTCATATTTGAAATTTAATTTTTGAGCTTTTTTAAAAAAAAAATTAATTTTTTCTGTACAACTGTGAATTTTTCTAATTTTTTGATTGAATTTTTCAGAAAAATTTCAAAACCAAAGCCCCCTCCCCCAAAAAAAAAATATATTTCTATATATAATATATAATCTGGCGGACCTCCCTGTAACTGATATGACTAATGTTGCAATTAAATTAGACATTTTAAGATAAAGAAATATAGCCACTTTTTCATAGATTTGAATGTACGATATAGTCCATTCTGGAGTGGGTGGTTGTCCTCACCTACCACAGCTACCTCGATAAGCTAAAGGCCAAAATCAAGCTTACATGGATCAAATTGTCCCAGGACATTATCCATGCCAAATGCGATGCTGTCCTTGAGAGATTGAATAATGTAATTCGGAGCAAAGGCGGTTATATTGAGTAAATACAGCAAATTATATAATTTTTAGATTGCTGAACAAGTTTTGATTCAAACAAAAAATCGTTGTTAAACAAAACAGTTTCCGATTTTTAATCTTTTAAATATATATATGAGTCATCTTGTTTTTTCTCAATCAATTCTCTCATTGAGTTTTCATTGAGTTATTTATTAGTAAGGTTTGGGTCAAATTTCTTTAATATACTATTTAAACATATCACATAATATGTAATAAATAGATTCCCTCTTTCTCTATGGGGCACTCTCAACATGGGGTTTTTTTCAACGGAAATAATAGTTCTAATGAAGGTATTATATCCCTTAAATGTTAAAGAAAAAATTCATCTTCAGAAGAAAACTATGAGAATGTTGACCTTTTAATTTTGCAAAGAATTAATTGATTATTGCATCATATTCTTATAGTCATGTCTACTTCTTATGTCCGTTCTTATTTAGGACTAAAAACTGCATTCCCGTTCAGTTTAGTCATTGTCCTGTTCAGTCTCGTTCCGGTCAATTTCAGCTCTGAAAACTTAAAAAGTTCCGTCCTTAATGACGGCACTTAACTTCGTTTTTTTTTTTTAATCAATTATAATACTGACAGATGTAAGACCGATCCTTCGGACCAGTAGGATCAATCCTAAGACTGGATTGGACCAAATAAATCAGGACCGACACAAGTCATACCTAGTGTTGTGTTGGGCCTTATTTATGACTGAAGACTGCGATACCGTCTAGTTCAGTCCTACATATGAGTCCTAGAGCTTATACAGTTCGGCCCTTGATGACGGGACTCAACTTTATTTCTTCTTCTGTTAATCACTTCTAGTACTGACAGTCCGAAGGACTGTCGGTCTCATTGTAGTGAATAATAATATTCTCTAGCACCTTGGACGGTCTTAAGGATCCTAAGACTGGACTGGACCGAATAAATAAGGACTGAAACAACACTAGTCATATAGCCTTCTAAGTACTTTATTACAAGTAGAAAGTGCCTTGAAATTGGAATCCCTTCTAAGATTAGGGCGGTTTGTTATTCAATTTTTTTCGAATTTTGATTAGAGCTCGTTAGGAAATATTGTCGTCATGTTGTAAGGAAATATACTTTTTTTTTAAATTCATTATTATATGACAAATTTTCATCACAAGCCCTAATCAAAATTCGAAAAAAAAGCTGACAAACAAACCGCCCTAACGTAGATAGGAGGTTAACATTATTGCTAAACTCTTGCCTGTGATTATATTGAACCAAATATGAAAGTGCAGTTACAGGGGTGTTTGTTGAAAAATCATTAATATTAACCCACATGGATACATACCGGTAGTTGCATAAATACGCAGACTAATTTTTAAACGCTTATATCTCGAGGTTGTGTGACCGAAAATAAAAAGTTCCAGCACAAGTAACTCGGTAAATCTTTTGGCTTTGTTTTTATTTTTCTTACTCGCATCAAAAAAAGTCGTTTACGATGAATGACGAGGCCAAACGTCGTATGGTTGCCACTCTCCTCAGCGCCGGTAGGTCTGTCAAGGATATAATCAAGGACGCTGGACTATCCAGGACTACTTTGTTCAAGGTCCAGAAGCTTGTCAAGGAGGGAAAAGATCTGAAAGACCTGCCCATACCTCTGGTATTTTGGAACAAAAACATTTGGCCACCTCAATCACCTGATTTGAATCCCCTTGACTAGAGTGTGTGGTGGCAAATTGAGCCTGTGCTACCCACCACCCGAATTTGGACTCATTGAAGACCAGCGTCAATGAACAATGTGCAGCCATGGAAGACCATTACATCGTCAATGTGTGCAAGGCCTTCCGCGGGCGCTTGGAGGGTGTCATAGCAACTGATGGCGGTTATATTCAGTAATTATATTAAATTTTATACCAGAATAAATTCTCTATTATATAATTCTCAAAAAAAATCCGTCATACGAATTTTATTACACATTTAATTATTTGCCACAAATAGTCCGCGTATTTATGCAACTACCGGTAATTTATAAACATATTCAAGCACATTTGAGTTGTTTTATTAAGACAGTAAGTGCATAGAGATCTTCTTCTCTTTTAACAATGCAGCAAATAAAGTATTTGTATACAGGTTTTTTTATAGGACTTTTTTCGGTTCGTTTCTTTTGTTCAGAAGCTCCCCAGCTGTGGGGGACAACTTTTATATTTTCAAGTCCTTCATCGTTGAGCGAGGAGGGTATACGTTTTGAAATAATCAAAATAGTAACATACATATATTACATAACATAATGGAACTCACATCGGACTACACTTTCTCTCTGTTAGACGAGATAAAATAGGAGACCTTACAAAGAAGCATTTTAGTGATTTTGAATAATTAGTCAGCAATGTAGATTATTATTCAATAATCATTACGTAAATGTCTTTATTGCCAGTAACTTGTTTTACGTTCCTATCATATCTAACGACAAACACATATGCATGTGAATGTACGCTAAGTTATTATCGAATATTTTATACTATACTATCAGGGGATTCTGCAGGAGATGGGCTGTAGCTCTCCCAGAATTAAGGAATTTTTGCTTCGTACAAGAAAATTTATTACGTTCATTTTTTTGAAAAAAATGAACGTAATAAATTAAATTTTTTAATCTTTTTCCAGAAAATTAAATTTTTTGTAAATAGCTGTAGATTTTTGAATTTACAGATTTCTAAAATATTTAATATTTGAAACTTTAAAAAAAAAAAATAATTTATGTATGTCATTTAATTTTTGAAAATTTTTCCAAAAAATTTAATTTTTCAATTTTTTTTTCCAAAAACCAAGCCCTACAGACACCCCTGACTATCTTGTGTCATGTTGCAAACCTAAAAATCAGATGAAGCATTATAACCGGAGTGGGACAGACACGCTAGTCTGTGGCTAGTAATAAACTAGTTACTAGTGTTGGGTGGCCTGTATCGAGCCCGTTTGGCTACGTAATGCCGTACCTTAAATACCACATATACAACGGCAATTTTGGGGTCAAATCATGAGTATTCCCATATGTAAACGTCTCATATGTCGAATAGACATTGACAACAAATATTAAGGATGATTTATAAGCAAAATATATTTTTTAAAGACAAATATCCCAGCGCCAAACACTATTTAAATAGCAGAACCAACCGATTTATTTAACATATTCCGTAAAGCGCTTTGTATTCTTGTCTTTGATTGGACTAAATGGCATATTTTAACAACCATCGAGCCCTGATTATAAACCTTGTGTTAGGTTGTTAAGGGTCAATTTGATCCGTTTTAGTTTTTTTGTTGAACACAATACTGTTATCCGTTATGAAATTTTTTGACTTTTCCTCAATGGGAGTCATGTACAATTGTGTCAAATTTGAACACTTTAAGGGGGCATGGCATTGCAGTGTTTATATACAAAGATGTTGTATTTTGAGCCGGAGACTTCATATAAGGTTCAGGTCCCAAATATACTTGTTTCTTTGATGTTCATATTTTTTCTCTCAATTAATCAAGCCCAGCAATCAAGGTGATTATTGATAAGGGACTAATATTATTAACGATTCTTTGTCACTTCTCGTTTAATATCACTGTCATACGAACCAAAAATGAGCTCCTGAAGTTTCTTATTTGAAGAAACTGTCGCACAAGTTTGGAACAGCATACGTGATGTATAATTAAAAAGAGATTTCAGAGACGCAAGATCTTTCAGAGCCTGAGGAAAATTTCATTGATGATCCATAGTATTTTCTTCCGTTATCATAATACCCGTCAACTAAAAATATAAACTTATGTGAAAGTGAGATATGCTCAAGCCTTTAGTAATGATCAGGGGTCGAGTAATGATTAGAACGAGACATCTGTTTAGACTAATTGATGGAATATTCCAGAAGGACTTTATTTCATGCTGACGATAATAGGATAGGTAACAGTAATCTACACTTTAATTGTAATTGCATTAGATAGTTTCGATATATTAGTGGTCTAATAGTTGATTTTTCTTATGAAAGTAATCTATTGTACGATAATCCACAGATTAATGTTTAAGTCAAGAACATCTTACTCCAGAATAAGACAAGAACTATCTTGGTCCAGACAACAAAAGCAAGACATTACATATAATAACTAATGGAGTTGAAACCAAGACAAGACTTCCAAAATGGATTTGGAGACCAGAGCAATCTCACGAAAACCATACCATCATCCATAATTATTTCACTCGTAAAATCAGTTATTAACTATGAGCAATAGTAACATTTCCCAAAGGAAATGATGGCATCAATGTCTAGTCAATCAGTATATGAATGACAGTGTTATTAATAACACTAATTGAATACTACATTATGAGACATATCAATTAAGACTTGTCCAAGTATAAACTTCCCAACAAATACATACCAGCTTTTATAGGTAAATTAATGAGTAATGAATAGTAAGAACTACAGAATCATTGTCATATATTTTCGTTTGGACTTTAAACAATAACTCAACAGCAGACTATATTGATCGTTGTTAAGAACAAAGTCCTAACGTGCTGTAACTAAGTGATTATATAAAAACAGTTGTTTAAATCAATAGTTTCCTTGCAAATCCCCATGAGTAACATGGACAGAGGATATTGATTTATGTGACATTATAATTTTTTGGCAGACGCTTTGTACTAAATAAATTTAATAGCTTTGAGAATATCACTTAGAAAATGGTCTATGTATTCATTTGATGATATTATCCTATTCAAATTGAACATTTTGTCAAATTTAGGGCGTACACTACCCGTCATTTCAAATATACAATATTTAGAAGAGGTACAAAATGGCTGCTCCTCTCCAATTTCTCTAACAAAGAAGGTCTCTTTCTCTATACATTTCAATTCCACTCTCTTTTATTTTATAATAACACTTATGTTATGTTCGACAATTCTTTGTTACCTCCTTATCATCCAGTATATTATTATTAGCCTAATATGATGAAATTTACTCTAAATGACAATGGAAAATCAAGAGAGAATTCTTTCGCCATGTTCTTTAGCTTTTTATTCATTACGATCAAAGTTCAATGATACAATTATATAATTAAATATAGCAGTAAATTATGTACTAATTTATTAATAATAGATAAATTCTTTGTTCTTTTTACAAGTTATTTTCTCTTTATAGCATATTAGTAGCAGGCTGCCAGGGAAAAAAACCCAGCTCCTAGAACGAGCGAGAAGAATCAGGCAGTGACAGCCAAAATGTCATTTATGGCAGACTGGCTTGTAAGGAAGCTTTGTGACGTCGCTTATGAGAGCAGGAAGGTTTCTTTTCATTCTTCTCCAAAAAGCTAGCTTCATTATAGAAGGAAACGCTCAAGGAGACGGACGTAGAAAAGATATAAGAGACCAAAATTTTTATACCTCATTAAAATTACCTATTGCTATATAATTCAGATTAAATTACATCGTAAGTGCTCTTAATTATACTTGATATGTTGTATTCGTAAGGGGATAATTGGGGTTCTTATTTAATTTATGTAGTTTTCTTTGTCTGGTGGGGGGGAGTATTTTTAGATAATTGATGAGGGAGAGAAGTACCAGCCGCCATTTTGAAAGAAAGAAAAAGTAAATTAAGGACCTGTAAATACATAAAAAAATTGTCAAAATGTTTTTTTGGAAATTATTTTAAATTATTTGTGCTTTCTTTGTTTAATTGGATATTCATTTATTTTAATTTTATTATCACTTATTACTTAGATTCGGGATGCAAATCTTTGTGAAAACTCTCACGGGTAAAACCATCACACTTGAAGTGGAAGCTTCAGACACGATTGAAAATGTCAAGACCAAGATCCAGGATAAGGAGGGAATCCCCCCAGATCAGCAACGTTTGATCTTTGCTGGAAAGCAATTGGAGGATGGACGTACATTGTCCGACTACAACATTCAAAAGGAATCCACTCTCCACTTAGTCCTGAGGTTGAGAGGAGGAATGCAGATCTTTGTCAAAACTTTGACTGGAAAGACCATTACGCTCGAGGTTGAACCCTCAGATACCATTGAAAACGTTAAGGCCAAGATTCAAGATAAGGAAGGAATTCCCCCAGATCAGCAGAGACTGATCTTTGCTGGAAAGCAGTTGGAAGATGGACGTACTTTGTCAGACTACAACATCCAAAAGGAATCCACCCTTCATTTAGTATTAAGATTGAGAGGAGGAATGCAGATTTTTGTTAAAACTCTCACTGGAAAAACAATCACTCTTGAAGTGGAAGCTTCAGACACTATTGAAAATGTCAAGGCTAAAATCCAAGATAAGGAAGGAATTCCTCCAGATCAGCAGAGATTGATTTTTGCTGGCAAACAATTAGAAGATGGACGTACTTTATCAGACTATAACATTCAAAAGGAGTCGACCCTTCATTTGGTCCTTAGATTGAGAGGAGGAATGCAAATCTTTGTTAAGACCTTAACCGGTAAAACAATCACTCTTGAAGTCGAAGCCTCAGACACCATTGAAAATGTTAAAGCCAAGATCCAAGATAAGGAAGGTATTCCCCCAGATCAACAACGTTTAATCTTTGCTGGTAAACAATTGGAAGATGGAAGAACTCTTTCAGATTATAATATTCAAAAGGAATCCACTCTTCATTTAGTATTGAGATTGAGAGGAGGAATGCAGATTTTCGTTAAAACCCTCACTGGAAAAACCATCACACTTGAAGTTGAAGCCTCAGACACCATTGAAAATGTCAAGGCTAAAATTCAAGATAAGGAAGGAATTCCTCCAGATCAGCAAAGATTGATATTTGCTGGCAAGCAATTAGAAGATGGAAGAACTCTTTCCGATTACAATATCCAGAAGGAGTCAACCCTTCACTTGGTTCTCAGATTGAGAGGAGGAATGCAAATTTTTGTCAAGACCTTAACTGGTAAAACTATCACTCTTGAAGTGGAAGCTTCTGATACTATTGAGAATGTTAAGGCTAAAATTCAAGATAAGGAAGGTATTCCCCCAGACCAACAACGTTTGATCTTTGCTGGTAAACAATTAGAGGATGGAAGAACACTTTCAGATTATAACATCCAAAAGGAGTCCACCCTTCACTTAGTCCTCAGATTGAGAGGAGGGATGCAAATTTTTGTCAAGACCTTAACTGGTAAAACTATCACTCTTGAAGTCGAAGCTTCTGATACTATTGAGAATGTCAAGGCTAAAATCCAAGATAAGGAAGGAATTCCTCCAGATCAGCAGAGATTGATTTTTGCTGGTAAACAATTAGAAGATGGACGTACTTTATCAGACTATAACATTCAAAAGGAGTCCACCCTTCACTTGGTCCTCAGATTGAGAGGAGGAATGCAGATTTTTGTTAAAACCCTGACTGGAAAAACCATCACACTTGAAGTTGAAGCCTCAGACACAATTGAAAATGTCAAGGCAAAAATTCAGGACAAGGAAGGAATTCCCCCAGATCAGCAGAGATTGATCTTTGCTGGTAAACAATTGGAGGATGGAAGAACACTTTCAGATTATAACATCCAAAAGGAGTCCACCCTTCACTTAGTCCTCAGATTGAGAGGAGGAATGCAGATTTTCGTTAAAACCCTCACTGGAAAAACCATCACACTTGAAGTTGAAGCCTCAGACACTATTGAAAATGTCAAGGCTAAAATCCAAGATAAGGAAGGAATTCCCCCAGATCAGCAAAGATTGATATTTGCTGGCAAGCAATTAGAAGATGGAAGAACTCTTTCCGATTACAATATCCAGAAGGAGTCAACCCTTCACTTGGTTCTCAGATTGAGAGGAGGAATGCAAATTTTTGTCAAGACCTTAACTGGTAAAACTATCACTCTTGAAGTCGAAGCTTCTGATACTATTGAGAATGTTAAGGCTAAAATTCAAGATAAGGAAGGTATTCCCCCAGACCAACAACGTTTGATCTTTGCTGGTAAACAATTAGAGGATGGAAGAACACTTTCAGATTATAACATCCAAAAGGAGTCCACCCTTCACTTGGTCCTCAGATTGAGAGGAGGAATGCAGATTTTTGTTAAAACTCTGACTGGAAAAACCATCACACTTGAAGTGGAAGCTTCAGACACAATTGAAAATGTCAAGGCTAAAATTCAAGATAAGGAAGGTATTCCCCCAGACCAACAACGTTTGATCTTTGCTGGTAAACAATTAGAGGATGGAAGAACACTTTCAGATTATAACATCCAAAAGGAGTCCACCCTTCACCTGGTCCTCAGATTAAGAGGAGGAATGCAAATCTTTGTTAAGACCTTAACCGGTAAAACAATCACTCTTGAAGTCGAAGCTTCAGACACAATTGAAAATGTTAAAGCCAAGATCCAAGATAAGGAAGGTATTCCCCCAGATCAACAACGTTTAATCTTTGCTGGTAAACAATTGGAAGATGGAAGAACCCTTTCAGATTATAATATTCAAAAGGAATCCACTCTTCATTTAGTATTGAGATTGAGAGGTGGAATGCAAATCTTTGTCAAAACCCTTACTGGTAAAACAATCACTCTTGAAGTCGAAGCTTCTGATACTATTGAAAATGTTAAAGCTAAAATTCAAGACAAGGAAGGTATTCCCCCAGATCAACAACGTTTAATCTTTGCTGGTAAACAATTGGAAGATGGAAGAACGCTTTCAGATTATAACATTCAAAAGGAATCTACTCTTCATTTAGTTTTAAGATTGAGAGGTGGAATGCAGATTTTCGTTAAAACCCTCACTGGTAAAACAATCACTCTTGAAGTTGAAGCTTCTGATACTATAGAAAATGTTAAGGCTAAAATTCAAGACAAAGAAGGTATTCCTCCAGATCAGCAACGTTTGATCTTTGCTGGTAAACAATTAGAGGATGGACGTACTTTATCAGACTATAACATTCAAAAAGAGTCCACGTTGCATTTAGTTTTAAGACTTAGAGGTGGTATGCAGATTTTTGTTAAGACTTTGACAGGAAAGACCATTACCTTGGAAGTTGAGCCCTCTGATACCATTGAGAATGTTAAAGCCAAAATTCAAGACAAGGAGGGCATTCCTCCAGATCAGCAACGTTTGATCTTTGCTGGTAAACAATTGGAAGATGGACGCACTTTATCCGATTATAACATTCAAAAAGAATCTACCCTTCACTTGGTTTTGCGCCTTCGTGGTGGAAATTAAACCTATTCCAATTGTAATCTCAACTCAAGTCATCAGTACAAGCATTTCTTTTTGTTTCAAATTGTGATTTTATTATTTTGAAATTGTAAAAATCTTAGGTTCATTAAAAGAATTTGCAGACGAAGTCATATTCATAGATACATCTTTATTTATTGTTTAGATACAAATAAAATTTAATTATGGATTCTTTACTCTTTTACTTCATTATTGTTATTAAAGTAAATCGATGAAATAAAAATAATCGCAAGACAGAAAATATTTTTGCAGCTTTATTATTCGTTGGGAGAAATCCATTTCGCTAATTGATCAGGGAACTTTTTCTGAATGAAAGGACTTAAATTTTTTTATTCTAAATATTAATTTTATAAGTCACAACTGAATAAATAATGACAGAACCTTTAATAAACCCTCCAATTGATTTTTCTTTGTTCCATGACCTTCAGTTACTCCTTTCATTTCTCTTACACTCATTACTTAAAAGGTATTAATAGTTATAAGATGTTACTTTTATTTTTAGTTTGATAAATATCTCGAATCAAATTCATTTTATAAGGAATATTTTTTCCTTTTTAAATAATTATAACAATGAAAAAGTACATTTGTAGGATATTACTATCGATTCGATTGAAGTTTTTTTTTTTTTTTTTTTGCTGTCGTGGGATGTTGATTTGTGATGTGTTGGTTATGCTCTTTCAATTTTGGTTCCTACTTTTATCATTTTTAAAAGATGCCAAACTCTTCATATTAATTACATTTAAAAAATTAATCATGCCCATTTTGGGAATACATGAAGATTTACAATGGTCAGATTTGCAAGTGGTGGATGATATTTCACATGAGCTACGCAAAGGAAAAGACATTACGATTTATCTAAACATATGTCTAGACTAAAGCAAACTGGAAATATTTTTCTCTGAATTGTGTATAGATTATATTTCTAGTATCAAATTATTCTGATTAATCCTTCGGAGGATTACAATCCAAATCTCATAAATCAAAAGAAAATTTAAAACATCTTGGTGTACCTCAAATCATCCTACAAATTTGAGAGGATTCCATATATTTAGTATTCATTGGCCTTGACCAGTGGCAGGGGGTGGGCTGAAGCGGATGTTACTCAAGGAATTTTTACTAGAAAATTTAGTTTAATTTTTCAAATTTATTTCCAAAATATTTAATTTTCTTGGAATAGCTGTGAATTTTTGAAATTTTTCTCTGAAAAATTTAGTATTTGAAATTTTTCTTCAAAAAATTTTATATAGGAAATTTAAGCTTCACAATTCTTTTCCAAAAAATTAAATTTTCTCGGAATAAGTGAGTTTTGAAATTTTTCCCCAAAAAACTTAATATTTGAAATTTTTTTTTAATAGCTGTGATTTTTTTTTCAAGAAATGTAATACTTTAAATTTAGTTTTTGAATTTTTTTTCCAAAAAAAATTTAATTTAAGCTACACAATTCTTTTCCAAAAAATTTAAATTTCTGGGAATAGCTGTGAAATTTTGAAATTTTTTGTTAATAGCTTTGATTTTTTTAAAGAAATGTAATGTTTTAAATCAGTTTTTTAATTTTTTTTCCAATAATATATTTTTTCAAATTTTTGGATTTTTTCCCCAGAAAATTCCCCCCGTTTGAATGGTTCCCAAAATTTTTTGAGTTCGAAAATATGTAGCTAGAGAATGCACCTTTCATTCAGAGATGAATATGAAGTTTGGATTGAATTTTATGAAAATAAATGACTTAAAGGTCGTATCAACCCTATAAACTTCAACCCAGAGGCAAATAATATAATTTATTTGCGAACCTTTGGTGTAGCCTAGTGGTTCTCAAATGGGGGGTACGCGGATCCTTTGTAGATTTTGTTTGAATATTTTAAAAGTGGTACATCAGTGAAGGTAAAAATGCTTTGTGCTGGTAAGGGGGGTACTTTGGTTAAATAAATATTTTACAAGTGGTACATCACTAAAAAAAGGTTAATAATCCCTGGCCTAGACGACTAACTTTTGTTTGTGCCGATTTTCAGCACCAGTTGAAAAACCATATGATCGAAGTCAACTTAAATCTCATAAATCATATGAAACCTTTACGCTGTAGCTAACATCCTTGGTTATGTGAAAACATCCCAGAAATTTGAATATAAAGCAGATATTTTACTAAAATACGTCATTGAAACATTGGGCTCTATGTATATATGAAGTACAAATATATATTGACAGATTTTCGTTCAACATTCTTGTTTTTGTGTTGAAATTCATGGCTTACAAAATTGTTATAAGAGGAGGGGTAGTAGTACCCAAAGCTAGACTCGGAATGTAAATATAAATTAGATATTGTGACTATCACTCCTTGTTACGTAAAAAGAAAGTGTGTCAAATATCCTTGGACGGCGCTCAGATATATTATATTATTAGAAAGCAGCTTGAATGTGTAACTGGGAATTTACGTGGACTGTAAGAAGTAAATATAACTAAGAATCGTTTTTTCCTTGTAAACAAATAATATATTTATAATATTCGAAATAATTAACTATCAAATTTAATGACGACACAGGAAGGCAATGAATGCAAGGATATAAAAACTTCAGACCCGTACAATTAAAATATGATATAGAACTTGTATAAAATATAGCTCCAGGAGAAAGAGAGGAAATTCCCAATACATCATTAATTATATAAAGTATTACTCATATCATATTGCACATGAAATATTTTGATCCCTCTCTTATGGCTTATGATGAGGAAAGAAATAATCCGTTTAACAATTTTAAATTATATTTACGTATACAATAATTTTTACTTCCTTACTCCTCAGTCATCCCCTTATTAAGAACATAATTAATTAGCATATTAAGACGTATAAATCATATAATATAAATATATATTTTTTTTGTTGTGGTGTACTTTTTTTTTGTTCGAAGGCTAACAAATATAATAATATGCAGTAGTTCAACATTGATCAATAATCATTAAATCCATAAAGTAAGGCTAAAAAACTGTATAAAAAGAGTCTTAACAAAGTACATATTATTTGAGTTTTCTAATGCTTTTAGAAAAATAACAAAGACTTGATTTATTTCACTCCTATTTCCTCAATGAAAGTGTGTCAGGAAGGTGTAGGATTAGAGCGAAGGGTCTTTATGTGGGAATCAATCCTTGCTAATTTGATTTTGACTTCATGAGGTAACTCATATTTGGATAAGGGTATGAGTCGTCCATTTTTATAGTACTTAATTTCATCATCGGGGCCTAGTTCTATTCTTGTGTCGTCTTCAAAGTCCACTCGTGTTGTACGATCAGAGAAGAAGGATCGTATTCCGTGGCTTCTTACAGAAAAGTTCGAAACACTGCTTCTCATAATAGGGGGTTGAGGATTATTACTCATGGAATCTACAAATTCAAGACTAGGTGGTTTTTTACCAACTGTTAAAGGAAAAGATGAGCCAATGGTTGCTTCGTTGGATTCTAATAGATCTTCAATGCGTTTACAACGAGTATGAAATTCCTCAAAATGCCTAAGCTTCTCTCCGTTGGGGTCATCGGCCTTTAGAGATAGGGGATAACTGTAGGAACCCAGACTTTCCCCATCCTTGGTAGAAAGTCGAATTCCTGTTTGCGAGGTAAATACAATCTTTGTAGAGTCTAAATGTTCATAGAATTGTGCCTCAAAAGAAGCAGCAGGTCCATTTTCCATTAATTGGAATTTAGCTTTATCGCTCCAATAGGTAATTTTTGGAGTCTTTTCTCGCACGAATTTGATGTAACGAGCAGCATAGTTGTACTTTTGCCAATATTTTTTGGGTAGAAGTTCATAGGTGTAGTTTTCCCTCCTTTTTATTGATGAAATAGCAATGTTTTTACCATCCGGAGAGACGAGGAAGGTTTCAATGATGTGACCTTCCTTCTTTTGAGGAAACTCCAATTGAACTTCTGCCCCATTCAAAATACAGGCAGTTCCAACTTTGAGTTGATGTTTCTTAGAAGTGGGTCTTAAGCGATGTGCCTTAAGAGGGGATGCAATACTAATGGGTCTTGAACTAGATGAAGGTGCTGAAGCTATGCTCAGTGTCGAGGGAGGCTCTCGAGATTGATCCACTTTTGGAATACTAGAGATTTCCGACCAGCTTCTCTGGCGAATAAGCGATGAAGTGGGGTTATTCATTAGTTTATTAAAGGAGCGACGTACATCCGAAGCATTGTTGACAGAATATCCCGTCGTTCCAATTCCACTATCCCAAGAAGCGGTTGAGTTCTTTATAGTAGAGGTGAGTTTCTCTCCCAGAATAAAAGGATGATTCCCAATGTCTTTAAGAGAAATCCTTAGAGAGGGATTCTTTTTAAGCATTCGACTCAAAAGATCCTTGGCCTCAACTGATAAAGATGAAGGAAACTCGGGTTCCTCACATACAACTTTCCTCATAGTACTACGAATCCCTTCTGTTTCAAATGGAGACGTTCCTACTAAAAGCGTATAGAGAATACATCCTAAGCCCCATACATCCGCAGGCTCAGGATCAGAAGGAACTCGAGACACAATTTCGGGAGCAATGGATATTGGAGTACCGCACATTGTATTATGTACTTCATTCTTTGCCCTTAGTTGAGTCGCAAGGCCAAAATCTCCGATTTTAACGTTGTAACCTGAATCAAGGAGGCAATTTGCGAGTGTCAAATCTCGATGGACAATCAAGTTGCGATGAAGATACTCGATTCCAGATAATATTTGTCTATATGTCGAATTGGGAATATATCATAAATTAGTTTAAGCTCCATTCATATCAAGAATATTAATTAATTACTAACTATATGATAGATGAAACTTCATTTTTGAAGTATTTGACTTATAAAAAAGTGAAAGAAAAGGAACTGGATAATAAGAATGGAGCTTAAAGGGTTGAAGCTTGAGTATTGCCTAAACCACCGAAGACAATCCTGGGCCGCAAAGGCTTTCCCACGATTTTTCCGTAAATGCGCGGCCAAATCTCCATGTGGACAATATTCCAGGATAATATAGACATGAGTCGAGTCTTGGAACACGTTTTTAAAGGATAGAATGGAGTTATGATTCAACTTGGAGTGAATCCGGACTTCTTCATTCACTCGTTCCTTCAAATGAGGCGTTCGGAGAAGGATGGAGATGTCCAGGGCCTTGATGGCCACGTCCTGACCGTTCTCATCCAATGCACGATATACCTTTCCAAATCCACCTTGGCCCAAGAGGCTAAGGATCTCGTAACGATGGCCGCCCTCCGAGTCGATCAAATTCATAGCATTGTAAATTTGAAATTGGGGGAATATTTATTAATATTAATAATATCAAACTTGCATTTTCATGACGTCACAAGCGTCAACCGCCCTTTTTTTTTCTTCTCTTTCCTTCGATCCTGACTCATATATCCAACACTTATTAATTTTAACTATTTGTGGATTCAATCTACAAGTGGGGTCTCCGATCAAATAAACACATTTCAATGAGTTCATCTACTTTTTTAGACTACCTTGATTCACGTTCATGAACAAAATGCTAGGAATGATTTATACAGGATTTATCTTATCATCTAAATAATTATTTTTTTATGCGGGTTGGATCTCTCTCTGTTGGAAAGTTCCTGATATATTTTTTTTAAATGATGAGGAAAATACATCAATAATCCATCAGTCATGATATTTATTAATATTTAAGGAAGACGTATGTAATATCGATTTACTTCTTAATAAGAGATTAAAGAAAGAAAATAATCAATTGAATAGCATGTCGAGTTTAAAATTATAATTATATATTAGTATATATAATTATAATTTTATATATATCGCTCCTTTTAATCTAATTACTGATGGATAAATCTATGACTTAGCTGTATTTAAAACTCTATTATTCCCCTCCCCCCCATGACAAGTGAAATATTATAATGAAACAAACTTTATTTTCAGTGCATCCCTAGCTTTTGGAAATCAAGTGACGTTGACGCAAGAGGTTGCGTGTTGATATTTCAATCCTAGGATGTGTAGCCTGTAATTATTAATAGGAATAAATAAGTAATTAAATACATCCCGATTGCCCTGGATTGGAGTTACTATGGTGAATCTAAGCCGCGTGGAGTCCATCATTGGTGGAGCACACTTTGATGCCGAAAAAACCGCTGTCGACGTCATTTTAGGACGTGAAGGAAGTTTAACATTATCCGAGTTAGAAAAAGCCTCCGAATCTGTGGAAAGTCGGATTCGTAATGAAGTTTCCTCACGCTATGATTCATTATTAGACTCTGCAACCAAGTTGAAGGATCTTAGAGCCTCTGCAGAGGCCCTTAAATCCCGATCATCCATGTTAAAAGCTTCTGGGGATCGAATAAAAGCCAAAATATCGGATCCATATGTTCGAATACGCGATCAAACATTAACTTTGACTCGGATGCAAAATGCATGTGATTCTCTGCGGAGGGTTATAAGGATTTTACAGCTCATTACTAAACTACAAGGAAAACTTGAGTCATCCAAGGTGCATACTTATCTTTATTACTTTTGAATCTTTCATTGTTTTATAGGTGGAGTGGACGACTTTTGACTTACAATGTACCCCCAAAAATACTCATACAATCTTTATATATGTGACCGTCTCTTTGTATACATATGTCCATCTTGGTACATAAAGAATATCTTTAATTGTATTGACAATCATGTTCCAAAGAGGGATGTGACCAAGTAAATTATAATGTACTTAAATCAAATACTTCATTGCAATTTTAAGCACACGTATAAGACTTATTTTATACGGTGTATTTAAGTAGAAATGCAAGTATTATCAATAATATATTTACTTATTGTTTTCTCTCGCTCCCATTTTTTGAGTTAGCCTACTTTTATAGGAAGTAAATTACTGGAAGTATGCTTAGAAATTAATTGCAAAGAAAACATATATCGTCGGAAATTGAAAAATTTCCTTGTCAGATTGAAGCCGATTTCCTAACCGACGTAAATAAATAATAGGTTCAGAGTCAACGGCTACCTAAGTTTTTAAATTTATTAGATATAAGTACATATTATTACAATTGATGAAAATATGTATTGTTATTAAAACATTTTTAAACAAAATAAGTGAAATATTTTTCATAATTTTATGTCAAAAGTACATAAGTATTCATTAGTACTATTTTTATAACACAAGTATCAGTACTCGTATTTTATGAATACCTTAGTATATGTACCAAATTATAGGACTTAAGTACAATTACCAATGTTAGGTTTGGTCATTTTTTGTCATATTCAGCTTCATCTTTATTTTGTCAGTAGAAGAAAAGAATTGTTTCATTTCATCTTCGTCTAGTAATTGTTATGCAAAAAAACAAAGAAAAAAACAACATTTCTTACCCATACATTTTTTTAAAAACAAGCCCTTGTATAAATAAGAAGGCTTCTATAAAATTAGATAAAATATTCCCCTTTCATGATCAATGAATATAAAAGGCTATTAATATTTTTAGTTTGTATAGCTTATATGTTGACTTTTTTTATGCTTTTGAATGATTTTACAATAAAGTAAGCTGCCTAGAAGTGCAGACAATTTGTCTTTTTTAGTTTTTGATGAAATAACTATTGTAAAATATCATTAAGGAAAAATTAGATCAATATTATTTAAAGATATGATAATTGTTTTTTATATTTCTTGGGGAAATAAGTTTAGAGTGCCAAAACTTTCAGACTTGTAATAGAAAATAGCTTCTATGAGACGAATATAGATCGGTTTAGAGGCATATTAAGTTATGTGGCTGTAATGTCCTATACATAATCTAGGTTGGCCACTCCTCCTTCATCAAATATGTATATCTAAACCTTTACCATCAAGGATTTTTTAAAGGAACAACAAAATTTTGTTTTTTTTAATCGGTCAAAATGGAAGATTTTTTATTTATTTTTTAACTAAGATTTTCGTTAGAAATTGATAACTTTTTTTTGTTCAAAGTAACTGATTGAGTGTTTTTGCTTTTGTTTATAAAAAAATTAAACATTACCTCTAAAATTTGATTTGTACTTTTTCAAAAACACATGTTTTTAGCAATTTTTTAATGAGGCAATGGAAGGTCAACAGTAAGGAATTTGCAATTTCTTTTTTATTTAATGATCCATTGCTTACATATTTGGAATTGCATCCATGAAGTTTTCGATCCAAAAAATTGTCAAACGGCTCTAACTCAGGATTCCAAAACTCAATTATCAAATATGATATAGGTGTATGGTGTTATATGGTTTTAGATATAGTCAAATGAAAAACAAGCAACTTGATTGATTGACTATAGATTTATAATAATTATGTTTGTATTTATAGGAGATAGCGGGAGCTGCAGCGGCTTTAGCAGAATTGTCTGAAATCTGGACTCCTGATCTGGAAGGAATAGAAGTCCTAGATCAAAAGGAACGATTTGTACTCGGCGCTCGTCATGAAGTAGAGCGTCTTGCGGATGGTCTCCTCCAAACAGGGCTTCGTTCTCAAAATCAAAGTTCCATAGGAACTGCTCTTCATGTCTATTACAATTTGGGTGTTCTTGAAACTGCCGTGAGAGAGAAAGTTCTTACCAAAGCTATTAAGGACGTGGGAGAAAAAATCAATGATTCTCTAAATGCTAAAAAAATTACAGAATCCCTCTATGATACAGCTCCTCAAGGACATAATGGTGGAAGTGGTGGTCAACAAGCTGGTTCGGCTGTTCGAGCGTCTTCATTGCTTCCCACTGGGAATATGCCTGCATTTAGAGCCGTTCTTTGGAACAATGTAGAGGGAATCAGTGAGACAGTATATACAAAGACCCTTGAGCTAATCACAACTCAAAGGATTCTTTGTAAAAAAAGAGATGCACTGACTCATGTGTCTTTTATTGAAACCATGTCGGAAGGGTCTCGAAACATAGTGGCTGATTTTTGGGAAGCCAATCTCAAGAATCTCCGTGAAAACCTTGTGTCAGCATCTGGACATTCTCATTTCATTAAACAGTCTCTGGAAGGAGAGTATCCTAAGTTGTTAAAGCTTTATAATGGATTGTGGAATCGACTCTGTCAATCTGCTGCAACCTATAGTATGCATCCTGGTGAACTACCCGTCCCTCTTAAAAATCCGTTTGATAGTTCAATGTCCTCAACTGCGCTTCGTGACACTCTTACATCATTTGAAAGAGCTTATTTGTCGAGATCCTTGTCCAGATTATTTGATCCAATTGACCTGATGTTTTCCAAGAGTAATAGTGGAGCCATGGATGGAGAAGGATCTACTCCACAGAGTATTGATATAGATATACCCACTGAGGAAGATATTGCAGAACTCTGTGGAATTGTTTCGAGTGAATTGCAAATCTCAGCCATCGATGAACGACTCAGTCAAGCTATTAGTAAAAATATTGTTCAGGGAGTTCATCTTTTTGCAACAAAGTGTGAGACATTGTTGGTCACGGATGGAGAGGCATCCCAGGTCATTGGATATCCTACAAGTGGCCAAAAGAGAAATGTAAAAATAGTGAATACGCTCCATACCTTTAAGTCTGGGATATTTAATACAATTGGATCTTGGGATCATTCATCTACTGTTAAAAGCTCTCTTTCACATATTGATGTCGTGGCCAATGCTGCCGTTGCACCTCTATTCAGTTCTATCCGAGATGCCGTTGAATCCATTATTTTAACTCTTCATTCAGAACTGAGTAAAAAAGGTGTTGGAGGAGGAACGGAGCAGAGCTCAACATCATCTCTCTATATGAAGGAACTTCAAGCTTTTATCTCTCGTGTCTCTGTGGATTATTTGAATGGCTTTTTATGTAAGGAATTCATTTCCTCCAATATCAAGCCCCTTGTAGACGAAACGATTGAGCTCTTTATTCTTCATGCCTCTCTGGTACGACCTCTTTCAAAAGAGGCTCAACATGCCCTTACGTCAGACTGTGCTCAACTAGAGTTAACATTAGAGCCATTGAGTCCCAAAATTAAGTCTTCTGGACTCAGTTACGATCGTTTGAGAGCTTTTAGAGCTCTACTCTACATTCAACCCGAAGACATGGTCAACTCTCTTCCACAAATAGGTAAGGATCATTTTTTGTCCATATGCGAACAATTTGCAAAAAAAAAACCAGTTTCATTGAAAAACTTATTTGATGATAATGATTACTATCAGATTCAACCGTCGATTAAAACAAAATGATTAACCTTCATAAAACTACTTTTAAACGGTCTATTCAATGAAATGATTATTAAATCCAATTTATTAACATTAATTAATATAAAGAAAAGAATGATTGACTTAAATAGGCAGGGCCGGTTTTATCGTGAGCTGCGCTTGGAGCAAAGATAAATGTGAGGGGCCTTTTTCATTCTTTATTTTTTTTTTAAATTTGATTTAAAAAAAAAATATTTTCAGTTTTGTATTAAACATAATGTCAATAATCCTTTTCTAATTTTTACTTTTTAATGGTATTTTACATATTCATTTCTTCCTAGTTGTCTTTTTTTTAAAGATTCTTCCAGAGCGGAGCTTTAGGCTCTTGCTCGGAATTAATAAGTGTCAACGAACAGAGAAACGATGTATTAATAATATAGATTTAGTTTATTAATATATAAGATAATTAGTGATACTAATTGTTAGCATTTTTAGCTAACAATTTTTTTTTTTTTTTTTTTGAGTGTGCAAACTGAAGAGTCTCTTTTCTTTTCCTAAGCTGTTGTCATTATTATTTAAGTCCTGAGTAGTGAATATCCTTTTCTACTACATTCAAAACCGTATTGAACATTTGTGTGTCCTCATAAAAGTCGGGAGAGTAACCCTAAGGATTTGTTGCGGAGTTATAATTGTAAGTCCTTGTGGGACTCAGAGTAGAATTGAGGATCGACATCAAACAAATTGCAGCTCATACGTTCATTTATATAAGGAGTGGGATGGGGGTATATAGCCTTCCTCTCAAGGCTGCTTGGAGCTGTTCTAATGAAACGTCATGACAGCTAAGCAGCTCTCTCCCCAAATATTCTTCGAATTATCAGGATTAATACGTTCATTTTAGATTTATTTTATTTTTACATATCGGCAGGACATATTTTATGCAACTCTGGCGTAGGATATGTTCATTGATCATTTGTTATTATACAACCATTATGTTTTTTAGAGCACTTTTTCTTTTTTTTCATAATAAGAGGTTAGAATACGTTTATTTTAATATTGTGTTTATGTCGGAAAGACAAAAAATTTCCAATTTTTGTGTGTGATAGAAGTGTATAAAATATGTCTTAGAAAGCGGGAGCGACTTTTTGTTGTTGAACATCAACAGGGGTTTTTATTTTTATTTAATTCTTGACAAGGAGACATCGTATGATGTAAATCGTGCGTATTTTTTAGCTGGCCCGCTTTTTGGAATTGGTAATTTAAAGAATGCATTAATCATCTATTGTCATTATTAGTAAACTTATTATCCTACTGCATTCAATTATATTCCAAACCTGATTGAATATTAATGTGTGCTCATAAAAGACGGAGAGTAACCTAAAGGATTCCTTGCAGAGTTATAATTCTAAGTCATTGTTGGACCTAGAGTAGAATTAAGGATCGACATCGGAGTAATTCTTGCCAATGACCTTGTTTATTTTCTTATCCTCCTCTTTCCTTGTTACAGCTGATTGTAGCTGCTCTCCTCCAAAATATTCTTCAAATTTTCAGGGTTACCATGTTGATTTTCGGTTTCTTTTTTTTTTAAATGTTCAAATACACACGATTTTCATCACTAGTTGTAAGTATAAGTCCTTGTATAATTCGGAGAAGAATTGAGGATCGACATCGCTTAATTTCCTTTTTATATCATTTATCCCTATGGTGTGAGATTGGTGTTTATTTCCTTCCTTTCACGGCTCATTGCAGCTGATCTAATTAAACGTCATGGAAGCTAAGCTTCAAATTGTCCGGATTAGACTACGTTCAATTTCCGTTTCTTTTATTTTTACATACCGGCAAGACATATTTTAAACAGGACTGTGTTTAACCCCTTTTGTCAAATTTCTATTCTAGAATCCACCTTTTGTTTACTATCTAGGAGGATTGAATATTCAATATTCTCGTATTGACGTTACCGTTCAAACATCAATATACATATTTATTTACAATTGAATAGGAGTTATTATTGTACTAAATGTATGTATGTTTTTAATATTCATCCCTGTTTTGCACCTGTCCCAATATTGTTCAAATATGATGTACCTTCGCATATACATATATAAAGTTTCATGAATGTTGCGTCGTGGGGGAGAGGGGAGAAGAATAATTATTCGTGTTGGATTCGAATTATAACTATCGAGTTCGAATAATATTTTTATTTTTTGTACACACGTACAACCACAAATTTTCACTTCAAATGATTCGTAATTAAACAATACATTTATCATTTTCTTAAGATTAAAAGGAATCTATCCTACAATTGGGTTTTTGTACTTAGTGGGAACCCAAAACTTGCTGATGCATTTTCATTATGATTTTATCCCCATTATTTTTAATTACAGAGTTACATTTCGCAACCAAACGATAGTCGAAACAAAAATATACTAGTTTTGTTTTTATCCCATGGCTCTAAGTGTAAAAATATCCGGAGCTACAACAAAAAAGGCAACAGTTCACGATCTCCACCCAGGGGTGTCCGTATTTATATTTTATAAAGAGGGAGGGACTAAGTTTTTAGATTATTTTTTTTAAAGCTTTTAAAAATCCATAGTAATTAGCAAAAATCTCCAAAATTAAATTTTTGGAAAAACAAATTTCAAAAAAAATTAAATTTCAAAAATTTTTGGAAGACAAATTTCAAATATTAAAATTGTTGGAAAAAAATTATAAGATCCATAGCTATTGACAGAAAATTAAATTTTTTGGAAAAAAATTTCCAATATTAAATTTTTTGCTCTGCTGCATAATTTGCCTGAATGACCTTTTTTTTTTTTAAAGAAAATAAATCTTTAAAAAAATTATGACCCCTATTTTTGCGTAAATTTTTTTCCTTTAAAAAAATCTAGTAAAAAAACATTCCTTAATTTGGTGGTACAGAGCTAGACCCTCCAGCCCACCCTCGTGACTCCGCTTCGGTATCAGTCCCGAGAAGGCTGTAGAGTCTGTTGGCATCTCCATTTGGACTGCTTACAACATCAAGAAGTCCATTATAGCCCATACAGCCAAGAAGAACCAAAACTTCTGAAGTAGCAATAAGGCTGATTTCTGGCCTGCTTCCTTGTGGCCCTCCTCTAGTTCTGATCACAGCCCTCTTTGCCGTTGAGGGTGTCTTGGAGATGAGTGTCTGCCTCACCTCTCATCTAAATTTGGATTCTCTCAGAGCTGCCATCATGAGACTGTGATAGACCCTTTTTTTTTTTGAGGGGGGCTTGATTTTTGGTTTTTTTTATTTAAATTTAAAAAGAAATATCCAAAATCCATTGCTATTCACAAAAAATTTAATAATCCATAGGTATTCAATGAAAATTAAATTTTTTTCAAATTGCCATAGGTATATCAGAAAATTAAATTTTTTGGGAAAAAATTTCAAAAATCCATAGTTCACAACAAATTAAAAAAATTTTTTTTTTCAAAAATCCATAGCTGTTCACAACAAATTTGAAAGATTATATTTTTTGCTTTTTTTATTTCAAAAATCCATAGCTGTTTACAAAAATTTTGAGAAACTGTTGTTTTTTTTTGGGAAAAAAAATCATAATTATTTACAGAATATTAAATATTTTGGAAAAGAAAAGTCAAATGACCAAAAAAATTTAGGGCTAAGGGCAAAAATTGCTTTATTTTTTTTTCTTTCTGTTATCCATACATGGGAGGTATTGTAAATCATCCCCATGCATGAGATATATTTAGATCATCTTCTTCGAGGCGCCATTCTTCTCCCCGATGGCCTTCTTGGACAATCCTGCGCGGAGTAGCGCTGCTATCCAATCCTCTTCTCCTACTCTGTGCTCATGGTGGCGACTAGGACAATGTTTTTCTTAGCAATCGACAGTTAGTTCTACAACATTGCTCATAGGAAAATTGTAAAAAAAAAAATAGCTCTAAACCTTTCAAAATTTGTATTATAGAGATGAGTATAATATAACAATTGGCCCGGTATAGGCTGGAATCACTCCGATGTTGATCCTCAATTCTACTCCGAGTCTACTACTCATTTTTTTTATGAACACATGCAGTAGATACTACTTAATACTTAGACTTCTCAAGAATTAAATATTAATGATAGCAGCTTTGAAAAATAAAAAATCAGTTCAGATTGCCAACAAGAAAAAGCCGCTCCCACTCTCTAGGACATATTTCATACATCTCTAGAAATTACTGTACTAATGTGTTGTAAAAAAAAATCTTAGCTGTATCATTACCAATTATATCCCTTCTTTTCGACGCAATTACAACTAAAGATGTGATTAATCCATACTCGTATATTTCGAGTTTTGATTAATACTCGAGTCCATCACGAATGATTATGATATTTATTTGTCCAATATATTTTATGTTTATATTAATATTGATTTTAATTTTTAACTAACTTTTACAATTATTTATTCATTCAGGGAGTGAAGTCCTTCCAGCAAGCACGGTTCTTCATCATCTTTTTTCCAAAGCCCCTTCCGATATCAAATCCCCTCATCAGAGTGCAGATTGGAGTATTACACGATACTCTAAATGGTTAGAGGATCATCCCTCAGAAAAGGATCGACTCCAATTGATACAAGGTGCTTTGGAGAGCTATGTCGCTTCCACGAGACAAAGAAATGATAAATCCTACGCATATCCATATCCAGTCATGCTAAATATTCTACAAAAAGTTATGGCATAATTAAGATTGTGCAAGTATATTAGGGTGGTTGGTTGGTTATTCAACTTTTTTTCGAATTTATATTAGGATAGTAAAGAAAAGTTGTCAATTGTATTGTTCTACAATGCAGTGATGTTGGGGGCATGAGGGCTACCACCACTTTTGAGGAATTTTTATAGTCATTCTAATAGAAAAAAATCGTTTTGCTTAAAAAAATTAAAATGGTCTGTTATCTGTTATAAATTTTTTCAATAAATTAAAAAAAAAATGTTATTTGTACAAAAATTTAATTTCTTAAATAAATATTTCACTCTAGAATTATAAAAAAAAGTTTTTTGTCTCTTCTAAAATTTAAGTTCTTTGTCAAATGTGGCATTTATATTTTTTTAAAAACAAACAACATTTCAGTCAAAATTCTCAAAAAAGCTTTCTCCCTTAAAAAATATCATCCTGCGGCGCTTCTGATGACGTTACCATTATATAATTTGACCCCTACCCAGGGGCATCGTAATGTATTGGCAAGTTGTTGGGCCAAATTATATATTGGTGACGTCATAAGAGGCAGGGCCATGACTATGATTTTTTGAGGGAATGGACTTTTTTTCACAATTTCGACATATTTTTTTAATAAATGCCGAGTTTACAAATAATCTTTATTCAACTTTTTTTTTTTTGGAAGAAACGTTTCTTCCAACAAAAAATTTTATTTGATGGTATAATCTTTTTTTTTTTTTTATATAAGGAAAATTTTAATTTTATTATCCAAATACGATTTAATTTATATTGCGATAATTATAATAAAGAATCGTCAAAAGGGCGTAGGCCCCTATTCTTTTGGCATCGATGTCCTTCTTAGGTCTCACATCTTGATCAATCTTTGAAAAAGGAGAAAAATTATTTATTTAGTATATAAAGATAGTAAAAAAAAACTTTATTATCTTTTTTTTACTCCATAGGATAAATTTAGATATAAATATGTTTTATAATTTATAAAAAAATCTATCAAAAATATGTATTGTAAAATAAAGAATTTGTACTTTATAAAGGAAAAATGAAGGACATTTTTGAATAACGAGATTATTTTCTTACCAATTGACAACTTTTTCTCTTAACGAAATTCGACTAAAGTAGAAAAACAAACCGCAAACTTATGGATTATGTGAAAAGGACTTATGTAATTAGAAAAATGAGTCAGCACTTGTCAATATCTTCCTTGTTAGTTTTTATATATATATATATATATATACTGATGGACATCTGTTGTGTTGATCCTTTCTCAATTCTTACAATATTTTTAATGTTAATTTGATGGTATGTCATGAGTATGTAAAATTAATTGAGTCATTTCACTATCAGGTTGCTTCAGCAGTTGGCTGGAACCCTTATATTAGAAACGTTGTAACAAAACTCATGACAATCCCCCCTCCTCAAATTTACAAAAAAAAAAAAAAAAACTTTTCAAATTTTTTTTACAAAAATTAATTTTTTGTGAAAAAGTATCAAATTTAGAATTGTTTTCCAAAAAATTAATATTTATTACTAAATTCTTTCCCAAAAAATAAATTTTTTTCTGAACAGCTTTAGATTTTTGAATATTTTTCCAATAAAATGAATATTTGAAATTTTTTTCTGAAAAGTTGTATTTAAATTTTTGTCCAAAAAAGTTATTCTTTACAATTTTTTTTTACAAAAAATTTCAAAAGCTGTGGATTTTTCAAAGTTTTTACCCAAAAAGTTCATGTGTGAAGTTTCTTTACAAAAATTTTAACTTTTCATATATTATTTCAAAATTTTTTAGTTTTTTTGTAAATAATTTTTGATTTTTTTGCAAACAACTGTCGAGTTTTGAATTTTTTTGTGAACAGCTGTAGATTTTTGAATTTTTTTCCAAAAAAAAAAAATATTTGAATTTTTTTCTCGAAAAGTTTTATTTGAATTTTTATTACAAAAAATTTAATATTTTTGAGTAACTGGATTTTTCAATTTTTTTCCCAAAAATTTGAAATGGAAATTTTTTTCTCGAAAAAGTCTTACTTTTCACGTTATTTCAAGAAATTTAATTTTTTGTAAATATCCAACGATATTGAATTTTTATCATTTTTTTTGCAAACAGTTGTCGAGTTTTGATATTTTTTAACAAAAATTTAATATTTGATTTTATTTGTGAACAGCTGTTAATCTTTGAATTTTTTTTCTTGAAAATTTTAATTGAAATCTGTTTTCCGAAAACCAAGCCCCCCCCTCCAAAAAAAAAAAATGTAATCCTGCAGACGCGCCCCATATGCCTCTCATTTTTGAGCTACAACTTGTTCAATTTGCTCATACAAATTACAAATTGTACACCAAGTATATATAACATTACTTATAAATAGTACACAGTTAGGATCGTCCAAGTAAGACCTACCGCATTCCATACTCCGTTGTTTCATAATGTGTTTCAAAGTGTGATATTTTTTCTTATCGTAATAATATTAGAATATATATTTTGTGTTGTTGAGTTCAAATGCATTCAATTAGTACCTAGTACTTTTCAAACAAATATACAAAACCAAGGTATTTTATTACCTCTAGTATAATTGTTTTAATAAACACAAAAACCCTATTAATATATATAGAATACATAAATATAATGCTATGGTATAATATTTAATGGATCTAAGTAAATAAGAGCCATGACCGACTATCCATCAGCTAAACTGAGTGAGTCAATACACCAGGGTCTCAACGGATAAAAATTAGAGAATGAAATAAATAGAAGCTACTAAAGATCTCAAGGGAAAGATAACTCAGCAGAAGAAGTGCACTTTCTTGCATTTTCGTTGCTGATTGCCTTAAAATTTTCAGATACCATAATATCCATTTGAAAGTAGTGTTAGGTCGGTCCATTTTCGTTTTGAGTCGATCACATGTTACACTAACTCGGTGGGTCCAAAAAAATGAAGCAATAACAAAGGCCTAGTCCCATGACACGGTCCTGTATCGGTCTGCGCACTCAAGATATAGATCACAAAAAAAGAAGCATTTAAAATTATACAATCGCCCTGCGGAGACATAGAAATGTCCAAAGATGAAAATCCAGTGTGGAAGGGGCACGTTACAAAAAAGAAACCGAAAATCAACATGGTAATCCTGACAGTTTGAATAATATTTTGGAGGAGAGACAGAATAATGCTCATGAGGTTGCATTAAATCAGCTACAATCAGCCCTGACAAGAGAGGAAGGAGAAAAGGATATAAGCAAGGGCATTTGCTAGAATTACACCGATGTCTATCCCCAATTCTTCCATGAGCCCAACAAGGACTTACAATTATAACTCCACATCAAATCCTCAGGCTTACTCTCCGTCTTTTATGAACACACACGAACGTTCAAACAGGTATTGAATATATTTGAATCTATTTAGGAAAGGATGTTCACTACTCAGGAATTAAATAATAATGACAACTTCTAAGGAAAAGAAAATTCTTTCATTATACTACACAAATTACGGGCCAGCTAAAACACACGCCGGATTTACATAATCGGAAATGTCCTATTTGGAATTTATTGCATCGAAATGAATTATCATAATTCATAAATATTATTATAAGGAAGGTGTGTGACATCACATGTTTTCTTTTTCTAATTTTTATCGGTTCAGAGCGTGGTCCATTGACTCACTCAGCTTAGACCAATGCATAATTGGTCCAGTTCAATCGGTCCAGACCGACTCAATACTATTTAAAAGGTCTTGGAGGAGTTTTATTTACTATTTTGTGGGCTTCATATAATTGTAGTAATTAGTCCATAATTGCAGTATGGATATATTTTTCTCAATTTTAATGTCAAATATGTAGCTCAGTGTATTTATAGATCACCTATAAATGAAAAGTATCCAGGCTTCTCATTCATTAAAATATTTCCCTTTCCAAATTACATGAAAAGAAAGATGGTTGTGGATCAATGCCATCAAACGTGCTAATTGGAATCTAACCAGACTCCAGAGTTGGTCAAGTAATATAATCAACTAATTTTTTCTATGTGAGGGACGTCAAATTACATTTATGGGGGTTTTAAAAGGATATCACTCGGATTTATATTCTAATTTTTGTACTAAAGTTAAAGGCTCATTTTGAGAATAATGTTTCTGAGGAAGTCTGTAGAAGTACGATGGAGTTTGATACATAATGCAATTATATCAGAAATCCATTTTTGGAGACAAGATATTTGGGATGGCAGTTTGGCATTGTGTGGCAGAAGTATTTTTGAACATACAGCTCGGTAGAAAAGAGTTCACCTGGTATAAAAATAGAATAATATGGACTATTCAACGTTAACCCTACCCAGTGTTTTTATACATCAGATGAGTTAATTAAATTGATTATATGATTGACTAAAACAAATTCCCAAAAGGAGGAAGAAAAAAATTAACTCCTTATTGGGATGGTTAACTCCTTAATGCTGTGACTGTCTTGTCTTTTCCAACTCTTGTCTTTCTTCGTATCCACTATCAAGCCTTGACTCACACTAATTTTTTATGGTCAATTACATTTTTTATATAAACTAAATGACTTTAATCTGGATTGTATTTAGCATGACGTATTTTTGACGTAATTTTATATAAATGATATTTATATTATCATTTTCCTTCTATTTTTTTGGCCCTATGCAACAAAATTCAGGTGTTGGAATGCCCATTGGGTAAAATTTTTATAAGTAATAACTAAAATATTCAAAGCCCTATTTATACAGTCAAGGTTAATAAAAATACAAGTTTAGAACATCATGTAATCGCACTTGCTAGAAATTTCAATTTGATGTATCGTACAAACTGCTGGCCGAAAAAGACATTTTTTTTTACAAAACACGCAACCACTATGACGTCAATATTAAAAAGCGTGCTGGAAGTCAAACATCAGTTTTATAGGCGTTATGGTATAACCTTGTATTTCTACTAACCTTGCTAAGATCTTAAAAAAGGTGTTTTTTTTTGTTTGTTTTTTTTACATGCTAAAATACACAAGATTTTCATCACTACTCATGAACTCAATGGTTGTTGGCTGGAGACTAACATGCTCATAGAAAAGAAAATGTACATTAATTTTATGGACTTCAAATATAATTCCAAGGTCAGATGTAGTAATTGGAACACAATAATGTTTACTTGTAACTAATCAATGCAGCTCAATCTGACCAATTAGAGGCACATTTATTTATAAATTGGCATTTATAAAAATGCAAAAACATTATGCCAAAGGATTACGTCACTATTAAACCATTTGGAGCCCCCTCTTCCAAATGAAATTAAGAGGCCGGTGGCCGAAAACATAGGGTTGAAGGAGCCTACGTACATTTCAGGAATTTCATATTAATAGCAGTTAACAAAATACTCTAACAAGTGCATCTGCAGGATCATATTTTGGGCAGAACTTGCTTTTTGGAATTATTTTGAAAAAAAAAACAAGTCAAAAAATTAAATTTAAAAAAAAAAAAATTTATAAAATATTTTTTTTTTTAAATCCACAACTGTTTAAAGAAAGATAAATTTTTGGGAAAAATTTCCAAAATCCATTGATGTTTTAAATCAGTTAAATTTTTTGAAATTTTTAAAAATCCACCAGCTGTTAACAAAAAATTAAATTTTTGTAAAAAATTTCCAACTTTAATTTTTGGGTAAAGAGAAAAAAATCCTTAATCCAGCCGCCTCTTGCAGAAACCCCTGCCTAAGTGTTTGTGAATGTCCCAAATATAAAAATAAAATCATCGGAAGTTAAGTTCTATTTAAGTCACGCAACCTTATATTTCTTCTTATCGCATCTTAAATATCCTTGGAACGTTCTTTTTATTTATTTTCGAGGAGGACTTTCTATATTCTTGCGAGCTACGCGACTTTGATAATACTATTATAATATTGTTTCCCGAATAATAATAACATATATTATAATCATCGCTCAATAGTCGCTCAGTCCTCTTATCAACTACTTTTCCGGAGTTGTTAATAACAACAATACAATAATTAAATCACAATTTTGAAGGTAAACACAATTGTTACACTGATAAGATAAGGCTCCCTCCTTATCATATCCCTTATCACCCAGTGAATGAATTTGAAATTTGTAGATTTATATACAATAATCTCTTGTGAATATATATATATATTTGTTTAATTATTTTTAAAAATTCAGAAAACGATTGAATTATTTTGAAGGAATTCTACATATATACGAAAACATAGTTTTCTAAGGGGAATACAAAAACATATAAATTGATTTCTTGATAAATAATAGATAGGGTATGAGCGTTGTTATCTAATATACTTAAAATATATACGCCATCTTGCGACTATGAAAAAAAAAAATAGTTTGTTAGATCATGATGTTAAAAATTGCATTGTAATTGAAGGGGATGTCATCTTCGGGGTTCATAGTTGATACTTTTACAACATAAAATTGAGTAGTTTCGAATAAATTTTGAGGAAACTTCATCTTTAAAAATAAAAAACACTTGATGTCAATGATAAAACACTTAACAGTGATATTCGAATTAAACCAAAGTTATAAAGGGTCCGCGGAAAGTTCTGTTAATTGTTTATTAAAGTACTAATGAGATAACTAATTGCATATAATTATAGACATAGGTCGACACAAGTTTCAAAACAAATGACATAACTTTATTTCGAAATTGTCACTCTTAGCCTTGAACACAACTATAAGTCTCATTATGTCCATGGGGAGGGAGTCCCAGGCAGCCGCCAGTTTGTGCACTCAGGTCGTCTGAATTCTTGCTGGGGATCACACAGGCTCTGCTCTCAAGAATGGACCACATATAGTAAAGCTTAGGTCGGGGCTGAAGGAGGAAGGGACAGATTGTCTTGTCTTTGAAGCCACTCAAATTGCCCTTACACCACCGCTGGGTCTCTTGGAGGTGTGGGAGGGGGCACCATCCTGTTGAAAGGTCTATGGCTAATCCTGGAAGTACTATTGGGCCAAGGGAACAAGATCTTTCTCCAGGATAGTGCAGACTGTTATTTCATTCAAAACTGTTTGTTTTGACGTAGTTTCGAACCAACTAGAGTTTAACATAATATCATGCAACCTTACATATATTATATAAAGTTAATTTATCAGGAGTTTCCATGGCCCCTGTGTGTACTGAAAATCCTTATACTTATTTAATTATTCTCGAAAAATTATTTTTTTCCCCCCAAAATCCACAGCTGCTCACAAAAATTAAATTTTTAGGAAAAAAATTTCGAAAATACACAACTATTCAAAATAAATTTCAAAATTTAATTTGAAATTTAAATTTTTTTTTCAAAAAATTTGAAAATACATAGTTATTTAGAGAAAATTAAATTTTTTGGAAAAAAATTTGGAAAATTAAATTAAATTTTCTAATAAGAACCAAAAATTCCTTCTTTTTTTTTTTTTAGGGGGGCTATTTTTTTATTTTTTAATAATTTACAAAAGTAATAAATAGTTAAACACCAGTAATAAATAAAAATCAGAATCACAAATTAAACATTATTTTCCCGATCTCGATTCGAGAAAAAAACCTGATTCTCCGATTCCGATTAATCGTCCCATCACTAGTATACAGTTTTATGTTAAGCAAGACAGTTTTTTGAGGCACCAATATGTTTAAAATGTTTCTAGAGACTTTCTGTTTGCACTTTTGTTAAGGCACGAAAAATATGCACTATTTCAGGATAGATGCTCTACTTTGTTTATTATAGAAGTGAATTGCTGGATTATAATATGTTTTCTATGTGTTCATGTCACTGTATATCACATTGCATCAAAAACAGCTTAAATCATGCTTAAAGGTTGAGCATACACTTAAAAAAAAGCACATTTATAGTTTTGTGTTTGGTGAAGCTAGTTGTGTGTACAGCGTTACAAAATAGAAGTACAAAAATGAGAAAATTGGATACATTCTTTCTATAACTACGCCCAAGATGAAAAGGCGGCCAAACAGAAATTGAGCTGTTTATATCTGCCAATACAGCATCAAATGCAATAAAAAACCAGTGATCCCAACGATAAAATAATGGGAATCGCATAGTTGGACCGTCATGTGCGCACTTATCTCATTACCGAGGAACTGAAGATTAGCTAGAAAACCGTTTGGAACCTTCTAAATTGGATAATCCTAACTCTATCAATTTTATTATCCAAATAAAGCTAAAAAACTCTCAGAACCACTTTAACTTTAGCTATTATTAGGCTCCCATATATAATTATAAAAATAGGTCTTTAGAGGGACAGTTTTTTGATTGACAGCAAAGTTGATTTTTGATCCTTTTATTTGTTGATCCCATTTGGAAGTCCCAACCTTCAGCAATCTATAATTATTTCCCTTAATATTAATGAAAAAAAAAAAAGATTTTATTCGTATAAAAATTGCTTGTTCATGACTCTTTCAAGATGTCTGACATCACATGCGTGACTCACATTAAAACACTCTATAACGACAATTTGACTTACAAGAATAGCTAATAGGGGCCTTCGACACAGTCTAATCCTAACAGAATCTACAATTTTAAAAACTCAGAGTAAGTATAATTTGTGTTATAAAAGTCAAATGACTCCCTGGCATCATTTTTTTCCGATGTAAACTTTGCTTTGAGCTTGGATTTTTCACGTTTAAGTATGTTTCAGTCATAATTATCGTTTAAAATTGAGTTTTGCTTCAATCGTGCCGGGTCGTTCAACAGTGCCTATTGGTTAATTCTAAAGATGATTTTTTGATAAATGAATATTTTCCTCCATAAATTCAAAAAATTATGATTATTTTGTTTGTCTGTTATCGCCCTCTATTGGGGGGTTTAAATAATACAGATAGGGTGGTTCATCAAAACGTTCGCAAGCCGAGAAAAAAAAACTAAAGCCCTGCTGTGACTGTATTTCTCAACTGATTTTATTAAAGTTTTCACAAAAATCAACATTATAATATAAATTTGACATTCAATCAATAAAATTGTAGTTAATTCGGACCACACATTCACAACGTCCCCGGAAACTTCCCAATGCATTCTTGACCGTCACACTGGGTAAAGTCCGGCATGCCCTCCTTATCCCAGCTTTCAGGGATCTTGTGGTTTCCTTAATTGGAAATCTGTTCCACATTGTCTCAGACAATATAGTCTAAAAGGTTCAATTCCGCGGAGTAAGGAAGCGAGGAACATGGAGGGACGTACATCACATTCTCATAATTAAGATAGTAAAATTTTCTTTTGCTGGTGTAACAGGGCGCCCAGTCTTACTTCTAGATCGAAGGTTGATCTTTCATAATGCTGCGGATCTAGTACAAGACTTTGGTGCACAGAACACTGATGTAGACCTTGTCGATGACCTTTAGGCCCTGCTTGAAGATAACGTGATCCTCGCTGTTAACAAACCCAAGAACCATAACTTGCTATAAGTATTTGACCCTCATGATCCTAGGAACGTTATAAGGACTTTTTGTCAACCATTGGTTATTCTTCGAGCTATGCTTCTTGGTTGGAGAGAAATTTTTCTCATCAGAGAAGGAACTGACAAAATTTTTCAGGATAGGCTTCTGTTTTAGCTTGATCAAAGCCTTGGCTTGGGTGCCTCTTTTCCCCTATTTGAAGGGGTTATAAAAAGTTCCTTGCGCCACGCATAGCTGTGGTACTGTAGGTCTTCATTAACGACACGATAGGCAGTTGAACAGGATGTTAATGTGATGCGGTCAGCAACTACATTTATCGATTGGCCGTGATTTGGCTTATTTTCCTTTAAAAAGCAGGACTTAGGATGTTTTTGGGCACATCTGAGTCAAATTCTTCCAAAAATCATCTTCAGTGGGTCCTTGCCATCCTTCTTGAAACGTTTTTTTAAATTTTTGGATGAATCAAGAAGTACACCCGACTACTTTAGACAAAAATATGCTGTCTATTTTAGCATTAAATTATAAAAAATATATGTAAGTGCTCAACGTTTTTGTTCCTGTTTAAAAGAAGGTAAGGATATGCTGCCGTAAGGAACCATAATTGCAACTGACGTGATAAAGTGACATTCCTACTGTACTTACTCTCCATTAGAGTGTGTTTGTATTAAAATCAGTTTGTGGGGGGGATCGGATGAGGCCATATAAAACTGCGAACATTTAAAAGAATTACCCTTTATAAATATATTGATGGATCATCTTCGATTCTATTAGCTATTATTACTGTGTATTTTAGATGATGTAAGCATTTATTTCTGTCTGGAATAAAGACCCAGTGGATGATGATAATATTTCTGCTCCCCTTCCAATAGAATAAGTACCAAGATTTTATCAAGAAACCGAAGAAGAAGGGGAAAGAGAACTCAAAATAAACATAGAGGAGAGGGGAAAAACTTCTGAGTCGATGTAGTTTGTACTAGTATGTATGTAAATATTAAAAGTCCTTTGAGAACCCTAGATGGAGAAAGGGCTAAAGTCTATATAGTACAAAATATATACTATATACACGTGAAAACAAAAGAAGCATGAAATAATCCAAAGGCGAACAACACACATTGATGTTGACCTAGTATTGCTCAGGGAGATCTACAGACACAAACTACATTAAGAGAATCTTTCTGGCCCATTTGTACCATATGTTTCGCTCCCGCCCTTTCTTCGCGCACTTTTTCATTACAAAGACATCAACTCTATAAACGATTGATTTGGGCACTATTGTCTAAATTTGCATTCAGTCCCGCATCCAAATCGATATTCAAGGAGTTGTCATGTCCTTTACCACCTTTGGATATTGAATACTACTACTTGATGCAAATAATTAACACTGATATTTAAATATAATCAAAGTAATATATACTACAAATCCCTATAAAATGCCTAGATTTGTACAGTTTTTTTGATCCATTAGAGATGAGAAAAGTAGGAAAAAATTAGAGAAAAATTAATTAATTATCCACAATATGGAAATATGACTCTATGAAGATGTGATAACTTATTTTTAACATAGATTAAGGTCAGAATTATAATAAAACTATGCGATAGAGGGATTTATTTTTTTGATAGACAGTAAGATTTAGGTCCTTTTAATTGTTGGTCCAATTTTGACAACCAATGATTCACTATTTGCAAACTTGGTTCTCTAGGCCCCAAAACTATTAGAGGTTAAAAATGCTGACGTCATTTGCAAACGTAATATTATTAATTTCAAAATTGTTACGGAAAAAAAAAAATAATTCACACAAAATATGATCTTTTTGACAAATATAACAACTAGATTTGAGTGAAAAGAGGTGGGAGTATCAGGTTCATTACCACCTTTTGGTATTGACTAACCTACACCTACGCTTATAACTCGACAACAGTAAAGCGTTTTCAATTGACGTCCTAACTTTGATGTCCTCCATTTTGGGATACTAAAGAACAAGTCTTATAACATTGAAATCCCCTTTTTTAAACTTATATTATGGGAAAGAGTGAACTTATTGGATATCAAAATGGAACCAACTATTAGAAGGACTTAAATTTTACTGTCTATAAAAGTTTTATACTGCAATTGCCTAGTTTTATTATATATCTAACCTTATAGTAGATTTAAAATGTGTTGTTATATACAATCTTATTTCCATAATGTTGATAAAAATTAACTCAATTAGAATGGAAATAGTTAGATATCTTTATCTAGATATCCTACTTTTCTCATCCTTAATAGGTAAAAAAGAATAATATTTGTTTAAATATCATAGGGATTTTCGTTATACATTTATTTATTTGATTTAATTCAAATATAACCTTTTAACATTGACATCAAGTAGTATTCAATATAGGTGCTAGGTCTTTTTGTTTTGTGTTAGACCTATTTGATGGAGTCTAATCAAGATTATTTGGAAATTACTCTACGATATGTTGTAAAAATATCAACTTTGAGCTCCATAAATGGAGTCTGCTTCAATTATGATGTTATTTATGACAAAAGTAAAAACGAGTAAAAAGTTCTGTTCAAGCTAAGCCTTGTCTTGAAAAGTGTTATGGGTTATTCGCTTTCGTAAAGCAAATAATAATAATAATTAAAAAAGACAATTTTGAACGAAAAAAAGCCCGTGTTTTCTAAGTAAAGCTCGGGACTTTTCATCTCACGTTTTAAGGTTAATTTTTCCATAATTAATTTAAGAGTCTGTCCACCATATAAAAAAAAATACATACAAAAAGGATTATTTACAAGAATGATCGTGTTAATATGTGTTTAAAGATAAATATATAATGCATTTTGCAAAAGAAATACCGGAGTTTCACGATTATTTCCATCCTTTTAGTCTCAATAAACTTTATATAATTTAGTAAAAGGAAATTGATATTAAATTATTTATTACAAGAATAATATTGTAATTGTGTTTTTATAAAATAAAATTTCATATTAAATAAATAGAATAATGATTCTAGAATGTGAAAATGAAATAAATTGATTTTTATTGTAATTAGGAGCCTTCACTTCATAATGTTTCTTGAGGGATATATTTCGTAATTTTTTTAATGATATAATTTTTTTCTTGTGGTATGTGTCTTATACTCAAAACATTGCAAAAAAGAAAGATTTATTTTTTTCTCACATATCCTTAATTCATAAAAGAGAGTGTTAAATGTTCGGTCAATTTCAAAACGTGTCAATAACGTTTTTGATGCTGATAAAAGTTAGGATCAAAAGTTCTAAAAGAAAATATTGATGACTAAACAATCTGAATAGTATGTAGAAATAATAATTAGGAATATTGCCCAACATTTTTTGACAAAAATTAATAATAATATTTTTTTTAGTTATTTAGCATTGGTCTTTTAAGAGTTTAAGAGAAAATAGATCTAATTTTTTCTACGTTGTTTTGTTAAATAGAGGTGCTACTCTGTATATAACTAGTAATCCATTAAAATCTAAACACTTTGAACTTTAAACTTCAACAAGATATAATTCATTAATTAACAATAGGTAGAATTTCAACATAATTAATACTATAAATAGATTTGTGTCTGACACTTCTTAATTATTAATGCAGCCATCCTTAGCGGCAATGATGGCTTCCATGCGACGGCGAAAGGCCTGGCACCCGCTGCAGAAGTATTCTTCTGTCATGGCGTCTCAATGCTGGCTGGAAGTAGCATTGAGGGCCTTGGTGTTTGTATGACAGACACTCCAGGCCTTCCCTGGACCCCAAAAGTGTAAAAAAAAAAAGAAGACTCATCCGAAGAAATGGGTTTCTTTCATTGCTGCTATCAAAAGTGGCCTTTTCCCCCTCACAAGGCTCTTTCCATGCACTTTTTTGATAGTTCATTGAAAAATATGTTGTAAAACTCCCAGATCTCTTGCATGAACCCTCATGGACTTAAGGGGATTGGCCTGGCTCCTTTCTTTAACTCCCCGGGGCAGGTTAGGCCTATTTGACATCATTCTTCTTGGAGATACTCACCAGCTTAGAGTCCGGGAATGGAAATCATTTCTTGACTTGTACGTAAGCTAAAGAGCTCAAATTTGTTTTGCTTTCTTGTAACTAATTGTGTATGCTTTAATATATCGAAATATGAATGAATTTAAATTGCTTAACCTTCATTAATTATTGAATTAGTGAGTGTTCACATTATTTCAATGGTATATATATTCACCAGGTATATAACTACAGCTAACAATAAAGGACAGTATGTATTTTTGTGTATGCGAGGTATTGCCCTGTGAGGAGTTATATCCAGTAATGAAAATCTGCTGTATAATGGGAATGTTAATTAAAAAGAAACCAGAAATCAACATGGTAGCAATTATAATTTAATGAAGGTTTTAAAGGAGAGCAGCGACAATCAGCTGTGGCAAGGGAAGAGGGAGAGAAGGAAATAAACAAGGCCATAGGCAAGAATTACTCCGATGTTGATCTTCAATTCTACTCTAGGTCCAACAATGACTTAGAATTAAAACTCTGCAACAAACCCTCAGGGACACGCTCCGTCTTTTATGAGCACAAATAAATGTTACATCAGTTTTTGCATATAATGGGAAAGGATGTTCACGACTCAGGAATTAAATAATCATCACAACTGTTCGAGAAAATTCCTTCTTTATATTATCAATTACAAATTTACGGACCAACTAAAAAATGTATAGGATTTAGATGACTAGGGTAAGCCACTGTTGGACTCCGAGTAGAATTGAGGATCTACCTGTGTTCTTATTTGATACGGAGTAGGCCTTGTGTTCATAATTTCTTCATTTCACAAACGTCTTGACAGTTAAGCAGTTCTCTTCTCAAACATAATTTAACTAGTCAGTGTTTTTTTTTACATACCGACAATTACTCCTCTACGCCTATGCACATAAATTGAAGGGGTTCCAACGTACTCACCAGCTTTCTATTTGCAAACACAATATATACACATTTTACTGTTTTTTTCTTTCTTTCTTTCAGTAATTGGATTATGTTTTTTTTTTATTTCTATTTTATTTCTTAACATTTTGATTACATGATTTTGATCCAATTTGTTAAGTAATAAAATAGAAAGACGTAGAGTTGAGGGGGATCCATCAAATTCGTCGCCGCTCCCTTTATCTCTACACAGCTGATAAAGGGACCTGATTATTATTCTTGTTGTAAAATATAAAGAATCTAATGTATTTAGTATGTAATCCCAATGATCCAAATTAAAAGGATTTGATGGATCCCCTTGAATGGTTTTCCTAAACGATTCAATTAGTCTAATAGAATCATTAGTTTATGAGCTGTCGTGGGCGGGGGTCAGGAGGGGGGATTGTGTGTTTATGGATAGAAAGATCATAATATTAAGGGATAAAGTAAATAGTCCGAGTAAATAGGTTGAGTGAATTTATTTGCTCTTTCATTTAAAACTTTTTTGGGGAGTTGATCCGAGTCCTTAATAAGTAAAGGAGACTTGCACAAGAGTCCATATTTTGAAGAACATTTACTAATCCACATGTGTCAAGGGTTACGTACTAGCGACTTGACTCGAAACCCTCGAAGCCTAAGGACTCGTGACTCGACTTGTTGTTAAACAACGCTGGCACGCTGTGCATGTATGCTCATATAAATACGAGGTCTGTTCAAAAAGTAAGGTGGCTTTGTATTTTTAGGAGAAAATATTAATTTATTCATCAATGTTTATGCGTTTCATTCAAAGTAATTCCCCTCAGATACAATAAGCTAGTGACAAGGCTTTTACCAATCCTCGAAGCACTTCTCATAAACACTTTTCGGCTTAGCCTTAAGTTCTTCCAGTCTTTATCTCCTCACTCGTTGCAAATCTCCGTCCTTCAGTGGTTTCTTCCGTTTTGAGAATTATGTGAATAGGAGGGATAAGGGAGAATTGTGGTGTTGTCTTTGGGCAAAAAATCTAGACGATTCTTTTAGTCAAAATAAGGAAGTTTGAAACAAAACTTCACTGACACTCGTTTCATGCCCAAAATCTTGGATTTTTTTATTGCCACGAGCCAATATGTCAATATGGTCAGCAACTTCTCAGATAGTGATTCGATGGTGTTCATCTGTTGATAACGTGCTTGGGCGACAAGAGCAAGGATTATCATTGGCATCTTACCGGTCATCTTGGAAGAGTTTGAACCACTTGTAATCATTTTTTTTTTTTTTACAGAGAACAGTTTCACCACCGTATGCCATTGTCAACATTTCAAGGGTTTTGGAGCACTTAATTTCATTTTTTTACCACAAAAATTGATGCAAATTCTTTGATCCATATTTTTCAATAGCACGAAAAATACTTTTCACCTTTATGCCTCTCACAAACAAAATAAACATATTATATAGTTGAAACAGTAAATATTTGTTCGTGGTGAGTCTACTAAAAATAAAAAAATATTCTACATAGAAATTTTGGGCCATCATACACAAATACAAATATATAGCTGGGCTATTAATAAAATATTACTAAGCAATATTATAATATCAAATAGAATATACTATAGGATTTTAATATTACATATTAATAGATTTTTGTAATTCATTTTAAAAACTGTGGGGAAATGATCTGACAATAATAGTCAGGGAGTTCCTAAAAGATAAATAGCAGTTGGTATTATTGGCTTATTTAGCTAAATACCAACTGATTTTGGACTTTTTTCCCTGTTTCTTTTTGTAGGAAAGGTTGTGTGATACAATAAATGTAACAGAGTACCCAACAGCTCATCTTCATCAATCTTAAACACACACAATCGTGGTTAATCTTTATATTTCGATGTTTTCTCCTCAAAAATCAAATAATCATGAAAACGGCTTTAGAGAAAAACAAACAATGTTCAGGTTGCCAACAACAACCAATTTCGCACGCTTTAAAGTACTTAGGATCTACATATCTATACACGGAGGAGAGGATTTTTGTTATGGGAGTAATCCAATTTTGTACGAATATTTGGGAATAGTATTTTTTTAATTAATTATATCATATTTCATTCATTGACGATTTTTTTAGAAATATTTTTTCTTATAATTTTTAAAATGACCTTTTTGGTGGAAAAGGTCAATCTTTTGAGGATCGACATCGGAATGATTCTTGCCCATGTCCTTGTTTATTTTCTTCTCTTCCTTCTCAATTGTAAGATTTGATTGTAGCTGATCTAATTAACCGTATTGATAGCTATGCTGCTTCCCTCCAAAACATTTTTCAAATTGTAATGGTTACCATTTTGATTTTTGGATTCTTTTTTTTTTAACATGCCAAATGCTCCAACAAATAAGTGTTACTCTCCGTCACTCATGAACGCACACGAGGTTGGACTTTATAATTAGATTTAGAATTGTGTCGGTCCGTGATGAGGACTGAAGACTCCTGTCCATTTCAGCCATGAATATCACTCCTAAAAAATTATAAAAATCGGTCACTCAACTTTTTTTCTTCTGTTAAAAAAAAAGTACGGACAGTCCTCAGGGCTAACAGTCTTGATACACTTGAAAACAACACTTGATACCTCAATGTTCATACCAGCTTTAGAATATATATACATAAACACTGTTCAGGTTATCCACAACAAAATAATTTACACGTTAAAAAATACACAAGGTTTACAACACCACTGATCCTCAATTGGAAATGAGGCCTCGTGTAATCTGTTTCACCCAGGCCACTACAACAACCACTGGGAAACCTCTAATCGATATGGCTCAAATTTAACATTTCTTTATTTTTTATTTAACATAATATTTTTGGATAATGTCTCTCAAAATTTCGAAGCACTCTAATGTGTATACAATAGTCCTGTATAGTTAAAATGTTGAGTAGGGCCGTGAGGATTGAATAGATTAAACTTTTTTTTCCATTCTTACATTTTCCCTATTTTTTTTTTTTTTTTTTTGAAATAATGAAATGAAGGAAAAAGTATGTAGAAGGTAGAGCAAAGGATATGATTATTGTCTTGTCATGTCAGCTTTAAAAAGGAATTACATAATATGTATTGTGTACCTATTAAATGTAAGGGGCCCTTTTTGAATGGAAGAGCCCTCAAGGGGAGAAGAAGAAAATTGGGTCAATTTCCTTGCTACTTTTTCTTTTCTATACTTTTTTTCAATGATATCTCTCCTTCTCTTTTACAAGATAAACCCACGGGTATCCTTCCCCTTGTTGATCCCCTCTCTCTCTCTGCTGGGGGTCGTCGTTTCTCATAAAGTGACTAATTGCTCAACAATAGAACCATGAACGAACGTGTTTATTTTTATGTTCTTTACCTACTTTAAATGAGCTTATGGTTATAAGTTATAGGTTCAAAAAATATGACAATGGAAGATCGCCTTCCTTTTGTAGTTGTAATTTGAATATAGTTTTTTTTTTTTTTTTCCAAGCTTTTATTATTTTTCTTCAATAGCTGTAGTGCATTGCATTGCCTAAGCATCATGAAACTCTTATGATATCCCAAAATACAGGCTTGCCCATAGCAGAGGCGTCCGCAGGAATATATATATATATTATTTTTTTGGGTGTTGGTTTTTGGAATTTTTTTGGAAAAATTTAATTTTTCCATACTGTTTTTAATGAAATAAATCTTTAAAAAAATGTTTGGATACTATTTCTGCGTAAAATTTTTGCTTTTTACTACAATTTTATTTCATGAGGATAAAAATTTTTACACAGAAATTGGGTCGCAATTTTTTTTTTATCCTAATGAAATAAATCAAGTGAAAAGCTAAAATTCCTTGATTTGTGCAGGGGCTACATCCTCTCCAGCCCCCTCCCTGCGGACGCCCCTGCAGGTGAGCATAAAGTAAGGTAAATTCCTCCACCTCTACTTCTTTGAGGCCCTTGTAATATTCCAAAATACTGCAGATTGCCTGCACAATCCGTGGGCCGGAATGAAAGTTAAAGAAGGGATGTGTATAAAGTAGAAACAAAGTTTTCCCAGGAGTTAATAGAAATACAAGGTTAGACCATCATGTAAACGGGCTTGCTAGAATTTTCAATTTAATATATTGCACCGACTGTTGGGCAAGAAAAGCAGATTTTGACGAAACACGACACCACTCATCTACTATGACGTCAGTATTAAAAGCGTGGTGTAACTTGGTTTACCCAATAGAAAAGGAAAAAAAAGTTGTATTCTTTCTTCTTCCTTCTTTTTTCCCCTTTTTTCTTGTTCACTTCTCTCTCTGAAGTAAGCAATCTCGCCTATCTTTGGTGTAAATTGATTTAAAAGTGGATTATAAAAAATAATATGCATTAGTATATAACTATGATATTTTCCCTGTACTAATGTCATTTTAAATTTAGAAAATTATCCTCTTCATAGCAGTAATTTATTTTCTCCCCCATAATCATACAACAAGCAGTGGATATTAACAATTATCTTAATTCAGCATTAAGATATGTGTGGCTCCTGCTGTATAATATTCTCTTCCACAAATCCCATTCCTCATTATAGGGGTCCTTGATGGTCAGAGAAGCTAAGGTGGAAGAAACTTTCCCTTAGACCAGCAGTTCACTTGGGTTCGTTGATGCTCAGGCAAGCGGTTTTGGAGACATTTAACATGCTGTTGGGCCCAGAAGTTCATCTGTACAACCCATGGGCCGAAGTGTATTATAAGATAATGGAAAAAGTCATTGATGCTTAGAATCGTGGTGGTGATGGAGTTTAAACTGCCTTTGGGGCCCAGTACTTCATCTATATAACTTGTAGAAAGAAGAGTTGTATTTTTGGATATTAGAAAGGGTCTCTGATGCTCAGGGAAGATGCTGCTGTTGATTTTTTATTATTATTCAATAGTTTGATTTACACAATTTATTAAAATTGTAATGGAATATAATGTAATAATATTATTTTAGAATGAAATGACTCACAATCATATTGCTTACAATGATGTCAGTTCACTATGATATTACCTCACCACAATCTTGTGTGTCACAATGATCATCACACCACAATTTTACCACTCAACGACATTACCTGAATGATTTTGTCTGCAATGTTTTTACTACAATCATTATACATGGAACTATTAAAAATGACATACAGACAAGGTTGTGCCCGGTTCAGGTTCAGCGGTTCTATCGGCCCCTGTTCTTTCATTTCAATGGTTTCGGTCTCAGTTCAGCTTTATCGGTTTGGGTTCTCTTTGGTAACAGGCATTTAAAAAAGGAGCATTGCTAGGTAATTCGGGCCCAGGAAATGATATTAGATACAAACGGGGACCCAGCTACCTTCAATGCAAAATGCCAACTGCCCCAACTTCCAGCAGGGCCCCGAAACTAAGGTTGCTTAAGTAATGTTTTTCAAAGTGGGCCGTTAGGAGAGGCCAGGGCGGGGGGTTCAGGCAGATTAAGCATTGAGGATTACTTTCAGTCTACACACACATAGTACACATGTTTCATATAAAAGGGGCCTCAGCTAACAACGTATTAGTGTAAGGGGAGGGGCTTAGCATGGTAAAGTTTGATAAACCCTGGCTTACGAATTATTATAGTTATCATATTATAGGGGCTCGACCATCTTAGTAGCAGACCTGCATCCATAATCTGCCCCAGACCTTCCCTCTTTTATTTACACTATCTGGTGCCTAACCCCACTTTGAGAGATCCATAAGAAGCCCTTACCTATTTGGAACTCAGATACAACTGTATCACCCTGGCGACGTAAAAAAATATCATTGAAAAACGCTAAAATTGCACAGAAAAGAACTCACAAAGCTGACTTTTCTATTAAAACTAATTTTTTTTTAATAATATATATTGTATTTTCTTTATATATTCTATATAGGAACAAAGGCACAAGGACAGAGACCGATAAGCAACTTCGACTTTGCTACCTTTAATGTATCACGCAAACTTTTCTCCAAAGAGATTCAGACAAAGGTGCCAAAACCAGTTGGTAGTTAGCCCATTCTTTCCAACTGATTATTCAATAATTTTGAGAATTATTCACAGCTTAACAAGAAGCAACATTCAGAACATTGATTAATATGAGACAAGAAGCAGAAATATCGAGAACTGACAAGAAGAGAAAGAGAACATATACATATAAAGTAATCACTATTGCTTTCAGACAAAGAGCCACACTAAGAAATTCATGCGGAGTTATATGTGAAAATCCTTGTTGGACTTGGTCTAGAATTGTGGATTGATATTAGGGGTGTCTACAGGGGATTGGCTGAATGGGATGTAGCCATTGGCCTCTAACAAAAATAAGGAATTTGATATATATATATTTTTTTTTAATGTAATATTTGAAATTTTTAATGAACAGCTATGGATTTTTGAAATTTTGTTATAAAAATTTAATATCTGCAATTTTTAATTTCTAATTTTAGTTTTATGTGAATAGCTGTGAATTTTTTAAACTTTTTCGAAAAAAAAATCATTTTTTTGTAAATTGCCTTAGATATTTGTATTTACTTTCAAAAAAATTTAATCCTCGAATTTAACTTTTGAAATCTTTTTCCAAAAAAAATAATTTTATCTATAGAATTTAAATCAAATTAGGATTTATGATTGACAATTGTGAATGTTTGAAATTTTTTCAAAAAAATTTAATATATAAAATGAGTTTTTGAATTTTTTTTTCAAAAAATTTATTTTTTCATTTTAATTTTTTGGATTTTTTTTCAAAAGAAAAAATAACAAAACCAAGCTCTTCCTAGAATATAATTCCACGGACTTATGATTGACAAATGTGAATTTTTGAAATTTTTTCAAGAAAGTTTAATATATAAAATTGAGTTTTTCATTTTGTTTTCAAAAAAATTATTTTTTCATTTTTTTTTTAAAGTTATTTTTTCATTTTTTTTTTTAAATTTAAAAAAATTTTTTTTTCATTTTTTTTTCCTTTTAATTTTTTGATTTTTTTTTCAAAAGAAAGTATAATTAATCCAAGTCCGTCCTAAAATATGATCCTACGGACGCCCCTGGCTGTCGTTGTAATTCTAACATATATCATTCCTAAATCCGGAGTAGGATTTGTACATATATGCTTCATGTTGGGTGACCAACTGCCTCATTCACCTGGATATTTCCTCCATTTATATCGTGTTTAGAGCGTCCAGGGTACTTCTGCATACATTCATCAAATGTCCGATTTTTATGGCTTAAGTTAATTTTCAGTATGTTATCAGAGGACATCTTCTAATATTAGATACAAAAGTGATTTTCTGTAACTATAAAATATATTAAATAAAAACAATTTTAATAATAAAGAAAGACTAAAATCAAATTTTAATTATTTGAATAATTTAAGATAACACTCACCTTTTACAAAAGTCCAAATATTTACAAGTTTCCCATAAAGACAATACTAAATTGGCCTATCAATCCTTTTTTATTATTAATAATATATGATGTTCAAGTTACTGAGGAGAAAATTACTTTATTTTGTCAATTTTTGTCAAAGTTTTTTGTCAGAGAGAGACAGAATTGTTTGGAGGAAGAATAATGATGTAAATAACCCCAAGAACAGCATTCCCATCCGTCAAGCATGGGGGGCATGATGTTTCTCTGCAAAGGGGAAAGGACGAATTAACCTCTACGATATTAGTTTGGAAGTCCAATCTTTGGCAACAACCTCCTTCACTCAGAGCATATAATACTAGAAACCTGTAAGCGAAGCTACGACAAAAGCACGCCCGCAGCAAATGACTACAATTTTCTTTTCCTTAGCAGTTGTTATTATCATTTAATTCCTGAGTAGTGAACCTCCTTTCCTAAATAGATTCAATTATGTTCAAAACATGTTTAAACGTTCGTGTGTGTACATAAAAGACCCTGAGGATTTGTTTTGGACTTATAATTGTCAGTCCTTTTTGAACTCAGAGTAGAATTGGCAATTGAAATCGAATTAATACTAGCAAATGTCATTGTTTAATTCCTTCTCTCCTTCCTCTCTTGTCACAGCTGATTGTAGCAGATCTAATGAAATGCTATGAGCATCCTCCAAAACATTCTTCAAATTGACAGGGTTACCATGTGGATTTTCAGTTTCTTTTTTAAACAAGTTCAAACAGGACTACAGGTGGAGGTGTTGTAGCCCGCCCCTCCCCACTTAAGGAATTTTTGCTTTTTACAATAAATGCGTTTGGTAATGTTGAAAATTTTTTATGGAAAAATACGGGTTAAATTATACAAAATGTAATATTTGAATTTTTTCCCCCAAAAATTAAATTTTTCTACAAAATTGATACTTTTAGTGAATAACTGTAAATTTTTGAAGTTTTTTTATCCAAAAAATGTAATATTTGAATTTTTAATATTTTTTCGAAAAAATTAAATTTTTCAAATATTTTTCCAACAAATTTAATTTTCTGTAAATAAATATGGATTTTTGGATTGTTTTTCTCCAAAATTTAATATTTGAAATTTTTTTTCTCCAAAATTTAATATTTGAATTTTTTCCCAATTTGTTTTTGTGATTAGTTAATCATTTTTTGAAAGAAAAAATAAGTTTCTGCAGGTTTTTTTTCAAAAAAAATACCCTACGGACTATGAAGATTCTTTTAATCTTCATGAACTTTAAGGGCATAGAAATAGCTGGATTTCTCTTCCCCAAGCAGTGAAACTTGACGACAGCATCACGCTTGCCTTCAATACTTGTAAATCAAAGATCACAAAAAAATGATTTGAACAAATTTTGTTAACAATTAATCACTTGTTTACCACGGAAATCCTCTTTGCAGTTTAATTTAGGCAATACAGTATTGTCAATACCAGATCTGTATATCCCAAAAAAATCCAAAAGACCTACCAATCAACAATCCTTAATGTCTCGTAAACCGCAATGTTAGAAGTCGTGGCATCCCTTCCACACTGTACTTTGTTGTCGGCTATGGATTTTCTGTTTCCCACCTCCCCCCACAATCAGAGTTCTGAACTTTGATTGATTGAATTTGCTCTTGGTAAGGGCCTTGAACAATTCACAACAACGATTGAATAGTAATTCCATAGTTGGAAAGAATGGGCTATCGACTACCAGCAGAATTTGGGCGGATTTTCTTTCTCTTTTTGGAGGAAGAAAGGTTCCGAGATACAATAGAATAAAAGTCGTCTACTATCTCATCACCTCTATTATCATTTTACCACCATTATGAATGGCCCCCCTTAGTCAAAAGAACGTCATCCGTCATTGATTTGAGAATGAATAAATAATACATGATAATATATTCATAAAACACGTCATGACTCAGTAGTTTAGAAGGGTTTTTTTTTATATATATTTTTATCAGTTTCACATAATATAATATGTAACTCTATTTTTCCTGAGACTTTTAAAAAAGTCTCGGACCCTATCGATCATGTGAATCTGATTAATTATTCATGGTGGGAGGTGAGAAGAGTCTTTGTATTGGTACTAGACAGTCCAAGTATATTCATATTAAATATTATCTGTTTCCATCATAATTTATTGATGTTTTTTTGTTAAACTAAGGTTCCATTCATCTATATCTCTTCTGTACAAGTTGGGAATTTGTTTTTAACAAGTTTTTAGTACATTTTTGTTTTACCTCTTATATCTAAAGATAAGCTAAAATCTTTTTTTCTATCCTGTATTTGTGACTTTCTGCTTTTTTTGGTTGACGATTTTGCCTCTTATGATGTAGATGGCCACTTAAAAAAGACTCCGATATTGGTTCCTCCAGAGACACCGCCAGCTCCTGCCTTTGTGAAGATACCCTTGGAAAATAAATCTATATTTTTATAAATGATTTTTCCGAACTGAAATGCGATTTTCATAAATTTTTATGTAGTAAATTTATATAAGATCTCAAGCAAGCATAAATTCATAAACTTGAGAAAACTTTATACATGCTTAAGCTAATTATCAGGCTTAGCTAGAGGATACTGCACGAAACCTCTTAAATACATTTCCTGAAAGGCACTGGTTCCCAAACTTTTTGTGCCTCAGTCACACCAAAAAATTTCCTATTTTATTTAAACCAATCATTTGGAATATTATTTGATTTTCCAAATACTGTATAGTTGTCAAAAATCCTACGGCAGACTTACACTTGCAATATATGGAATTCAAGTGTAATCATAAAGAGTTGACAAATTCAAATACACCTATACGAGTGAACAAACGCCTCTCATTTTTAATTTAGCGGGTGTGGAAACGTGCTCGGAATTTCTTGAGCGGACTAATGTTCTGTTTATTTAAACTATTCAAAGAATCGCAGGTTTTGAGATTGAGGGGAAATAAGCACCTGAACAGGAAAAAATTAACAATTAACATAATTCTTTTTTAACAGTGCGCATTAAGCCGTTCATTCCTTCATTCTAAAGACATCTTTGGCCACAGAGACAAAGCTAAAACCAAGTCACAAAACAACCACCACGTGATTATTTTTGGTCTAATTTAGTGAGCTGGAAGAATACTTTCTAACTTCTAGGGGCTCTGAGGGTATCACGAACTACTTTAAACACCCATACAAGAAGCAAAACCCTTACTAAACAGCTTGTAAGTTACTAAATATTACCTGTATGTTTTAGCCTTGGTTTGCTTGTCTGTTGATGACCAAGATTACAGAAATAGTTACTAATCAATTCAAGTGAAACTTGGTAGGACGTCTAGGATGTTCAAGTAAGAGGCTATTAAATTTTGAGAGGTCAAGGACAAGGGTCATGGTCACACAAAACGTGTATAAATTCGTATTCGAATTATAAAGCAGGATTACAAAAAAAGTTACCAAACAATTTTCGGTACACATTATAAGAATATGAACAGTTAGAAGCCTTTAAATTTCGAGAGGTCAAGGCCAATGTTTAAGTCATAGAAAAAATTAAACATGCAAAATCGACCATGACTTTTAAATAAATTAAGATACATAACACAAATTAAATTTGGAGAGGTCAAAGGTTAAGCAAAACGTTTATATTTATTTTTAAGTAGGATTACGGAAAAAGTTACGAAACAATTTTTGTAGAAGATCATATGAATTTGAACAGTTAGAAGCCTTTAAATTTAGAGAGGTCAATACTAAAGGGCAAGGTCAAAGAAAATATTAAATACACAAAATTGACGATGACTTTTGAATAAATTAAGATATATATTACACAAATTACAATTGGGGAGGTCAAAGGTCACGCCAAACGTTTTATTTTATTTTAAAGCAGTATTATTGAAAAAAGTTACAAAAAGATTCTTTAATAAATTTATAGGAAGGTTATTAATGAGTAAAAGTAAGAACCCATTAAATTTTGAGATGAAAAGGCCCTAGTTACACAAAATTGACCATAAAATTGATATGAATTTGAGTTACAAAACTCAAATTAAATTTTTGTGAGTAAAAGGTCAAACAAAACGTTATCCTTTTTTAAAGCAGGATATCGGGAAAATTTGCCGATCTATTATGATGATACATGATAGAAAGGCCATAAAAGTTAGGAGTAAGAAGCCATTAAATTTTCAGATGTCCAGGTGCAAAAATCGACCATAATTAGGGAATATGATTCTAGGCCGAGTTTTTTTCCTTTACCGAGTGCCCATTCCAATTTAAAATATTTCATGTCATATTAATTTACAGCTTTGTATGTACACGACATAGCCAATAAGGCCACATACAAAGTGAAGGACAAACTATGGATTTCTATGACTACAATATGCATTTTTGAGACGTCAATATTTAAGTAAGTAAATACTTTGGTGTCAACTGTCAACATTATCAACACTATTATTGATGTATTACTACCTATTTTATTATCTATCATCATCAACAACAACAATAACAAAACAAGACAACAAAATATTTTGAGGGAACATTACTGCTGATTCATGTTCCCCCTCTCTGACATAAACACAATAATAAAATGAATGTTTTATAAACTCTTATTATGAAATAAAAATGTCTTCTATAGTGGTCTAAAAATCATAAAGGTTGTATAATAATATAGGAATAAGGATATTGTTCCACACCAGAGTTGCATAAAATATGTCCTGCCGATATGTACAGGGTGATGACTCAAAAATTAGAATCATCCTCGAGGCCGTATAACCTCAGTTCTAAAAGTCTGACAATTTTGTACTTGGCACCATTTGAAAGAACTGACAAAAAGCTACAATTTGATGTTTGTTTTGTTTTTGTGCGATCAAAAATGTTTGAGCAAGAAACAAAACGGCAGAGGGAGTGTGATCTCCTCCAGACACAAGTCGACAAGCGGACGTTGTTCTGAACAGGAGAAATGATCGCTTCTTGGCTGAATCAAAAGCTCAGGTCAAGGGAACTTTCAGGACCAAATATCCAGCTTAGGTCATGGTCCTAGGGGTCGTGCCGTCTGACGGGAGCAAATTGCCTCCCAACTTCTTCCAAGCCAACGAGAAAGTAAACGCGAACGTCAACTACTAAGTCCTTGGGTACCATGTCTTGCTATGGTTGAAGAGCACATTCCCCAGGGACAGTTATGTATTTACACAATACGGTGCCCTGGCACACATGTACAAGAAGGTGCAATATTTCTGGAGGGAGAACATGGCTGCCTTTTGGCTGACAGAATTCTAGCCTTTGTCCTCACACGATGTGAACCCTCTAGACTTTGCATTTTGGTGCATCTTGGAAAGCTAGACGAACAAGACTTCTCAGCGGAATGTCGATGCCCTGAAGGCCTTGATAACGGAGGAGTGGAAACACTTTTCCGTGGACTTCATCAAGGCCAAACGTACATCTCTTTGTCCCTGTATTGAAGCCCTCATTCGGAATGGAGGGGTCATATTGAATGAAAAGTGTAGAAAATTGTTAAATTTCCAACTTTTGCATCAAAAGTTATCATAAAAACGGGCACAAAATAAAAATATGTAGAAGTGAAAACTGTTTTTAAAATTTTCTTATTTTTACCTCCTCACCCTGAATAAATAAAAAAAACCGAAAATAAGCGTGGTAATCCTTACAATTTGAAGGATGTTTGGAAGAAAAACAGCTTAACTGTCATGATTTTTCATTAGATCAGCTGCAAGCGGCTGTTAGAGAAAGGAAATAAACAAAAATCTCACTCCGTGTCTAGGAGTATATTTGTATATGCAAGAAGTACGCCAATGGCGTTCCTCAACTCTACTCTGAGTCATAAAAGGACTTACACTTATGACTCCCGAGAAAACCCTCACTGTTAATCTTTGTCTTTCATGATCATTATTACTTAATAATTAAAAAGTAATGATGACAGCTTTAGAAAATAACAAATCCCCTTTACACTTCAAGTTGCAACGACAAAAAAGCGCTCTCGCCTTCTAGGAGATATTTTATACACTTCTATCCCACACAACTAAAGGAATTGTTTCCCAAAAAAACCATTTTTTTAAATTTCCGGATATTTGGCCGCCCTTAGGTATTCCGGGGCCCAACGTAAAAGTTTAATACGTGAAGATTAAATCCCAATTTTGATAGATACAAAGATAACACAAGGGAATAATTTAATTTTGTAAAGAATGAATTGTAGACAATAATCAAATTTATCTATGAGAGCAAAATCCAAAACTGATCTCAGTTTTTCTCTCAGTCATTCTGAAATATCTGTGATTATAGTAATTTGAGACCATTATTGTTCAAAGTCATTTTTTACCCTTAAAACAATCCCCCAATTACAATTAAGATTAATAAACCTCATGTTAAAGTGTTTTTTACGATTAAAAAGTGTTTTTATTGACCCTGTATCTTGTTCTGAACTCGATATTTTTCCATTTTTGGACTGAAAAATGATGAAAAAAGGCACTATTCTTTAGAACCTTATAACTAATTCATAATACATTGTGATGAAGAATATCATAGCGTATATTATAGAAAAATATTCAATATATAATTTAAAAAAAAGATCTATTTAAAAAATATGCATCTTCGAGGATTTTAGTTCTATTTGGCACTTTTTAAGTGATCCCATTCTGAATCCCTCAAAGTCCATGAGGATCCATGCAAGACATATCGGGAATTCACACCAGACTATCCAGAGAGTTATCAAAAAGTGGGTGAGAATAGCAATTTAAGGCCGCGAGTTTTGACACCAGCAATGCAAGAATCCTATCTCCTTCTTTGTACAACTTATTTGAATGAGTCTTTTAACTCTTTTTAGAAACTTTTAGCCCCGCAACAGTGCTGATCCCAACCACCTCGACTACCCCTTTTGAGTACATGTTGACGGAAAGGCATGCAGTGCCCCTCATCCAAACACCGTGGCCCTCAAAAACAACCCTTGGACTACATTTGCAGCGGGTATCAGACCTTTCATCGTCGGTCTGGAAGCCATCATTGCGGCTAAGGGTGGCTACATTAAGGATTAAGAGAGCTCAGACACACATCTATTTCTAGTATTAATTTTGTTGAAGCTCTATTGTTAATTGATAAATCATATCTTCTTGAATTTTAAAATTAAAAGTGTTTTCATTTTAATGGACCACTCGGTATCAAACTAATGGATGATGGTGTACTCCGTATTGTTTTCCGATGATATCAATTACTTTCCTGTTTGTTTAAGCTTATTTGTTCGCTAAGAATAATAGATATTTTGTAAGCTTTTTCGTTAAAAATACGTGAAATATGTACTCTACACATAATGGGTGGTTCAAAATGAAAATCCCATCTAAAAATGGTTTGTATTAGAATATGTATCCCACTATTTTAAAGGTTTAACATCATTCTACCATTGAACAAAATATCATCCAATGCCTTGGCTCTGAACAACTTGGTAGAGATGCACAACGTCTTCCAAAATAGTTTATACGCACAGCCTCCGTGACTCCCATCAGCCATCTGTTATACTCCTGTGACCTTCCCTGAATTAATGAAGGTTGAGGGATAGTAATTAATTTTTATTTCGAAATTTATTGAAGCATAAGCAAGTAATTACAGAAGAACATGATCTCAGACACACATCTATTTATAGTATTAATTTCGTTGATTAATAAATTATATCTTGTTGGAGTATAAAATTCAAAGTTTTCAGATCTTAATGAACACAAAAACCATTGGGAGATATATTTCCCCCCCCCCTTTCCACAACTCTCCTGCAATAAACTCTCCATATCCAGGCCTTTCCCCCCTCTCCTTCCCCTAAGCTATTAAATTTTCTGCTTTGTCATTCTCATCTCATAATTTGTAATGATTAGAAACGCAAAACACATGACTACTTCATTTATACTCTAGTCTATATTCATATGAAAAAGTTAATCGATTCTTCGTATTTCAGTCCTATTTAAATAAACATGATTGTCTAGATCCATTATATAATATATCAAAATGTACAACTGTTATATTTTTAATATGAATCAATATTTGTCAATATATAATTATTATTTTAACTATGTAGGTACAAACTTTTATATGGATCTATTTGTTTAATAACGTTAAAGGTGTCATCCAATGTGTGACATGACAAAAACATTTAATTACATTACATCCACATTTACTCACTCACTTATCACCTCTCCGCATCATCTAAAGGGGGGTGTCAATTCTATTCAAATACACTTTAGATTAATCAGCCATTTTCTTCATATACAACTCTACAGAGTGGAGAGTGGCCTGATACCCCCTGAGGGTGAAGTCCTCTGTCATGGCGTCCCAATGATGGATGAAAGGGGGTTTGAGGGCCTTGGTGGTTGGTATTAGGCCTGTAGAGGTTGGGCAAGAGTGTCAAAAAGAGTTTAAAAGAGTCTAACGACGGAGGAGATGGATTTCTTTCATTGCTGGTGTCAAAAGTATCATGAAGAAGTTTCAATTGATTGTCTAGGGCCCAAAGTTTCAGACCAACATAGCAGAATTATATATAAAAAAAAAAAAATTATTGAGCTGTAAGGAGATTATGTAGAAAAACACATCCTATCCTCTTTTTTATATAATTTTTTTCTGTTTGTTGTCTTTTTTTGGGACAGGAACTTCTCGTGCCTATATAAAAAATGGGTCATAATCAAATGTACACTCGGTATTCATTTTCTATATGATTTTGATGCTCCCATAAAAAAGGTATAAAATAATAAACGTTTTATCTACTTAACAAGATAACGTTACGAGAGGGCAAAAAAAAAAAATCAATTAAATATGTGTTTTGTACCATCATCACCAATTGTTGTTTTCGACTTTGTTTTTCCCCTCGGTACACTATGCTTCCACAACAAATCACTTCCCAAACAATTTTGACTCTTGTTAGTAGTGTAACTAACTAACATAACTATATAATATTTATTTATGTTAGCAATAACAATAACAAGAAAAAAAACACTTTGTTTTTAATCGTAGAGTAATTAATGTCATTAAGGTACTATGGAGAATAATTTGATATGGTTTGTTCTCCTTGCTTAATGAGAGCAACTCACGCAAAGAGTAAATCAAGAAGTGAGGGACGACAATCACCTCTTTCAATAAAAATACAATAACGACATAGACGTAGCCTCTAACATGGAGGGAAGGGGATATTAAGGTCGAAGAATACACTATGAAGGATCCGTCCCAACACTGGACTGGACCGACAAATTACTAGAAATAGGAATGAAAATCGGATGCATTTCGTAGGTCGAATGTATTTTTTATTTTTTTGTTTTTAGTTGCCAGCCTGCAGAGTGAATTTTCTCTTCATAAGCCTCTGCCATCATTATTTAATTCCTGAGGAGTGAACTTCCTTTTCTACAACATTCAATAGAATGCAAATATTTTATACTTATATAAACAGTTATACTTGTAAGTCTTTTGTCGTCTCAGAGTATAATTAGGAGCCAATCCCTTTTTATATTTCCTTCTCCCCCACCTCCCTTGCCACAGCTGTATATAGCTGGTCTAATAAAACTCCTAGACAGCTAAGCTGTTTTCCGCCAAAACATTCCTCAAATTTTCAAGATTACTTTATTAATTTTCAGTTTATTTTGTTTTAACATCCCCAAAATATACACAACTTTCATCCCTAGCTATCCGATTGTTGGACTCAGAGCAGTATTGGGGATCAACGTCCAAGTAATTCCTGCTATATATTTGTTTATTTCCGTCCACCCTATTCAGAGCAGCTTGTTGCCTTTCTAATTCGGAGTTAAGAAAGCTAAGCTCCTCTCCTAATTTTGCGTTTATTTTAAATTATAAATTGTCAAAACTACTATATTGATTTTTAGTTTCTTATATTTTTAAGATGCCCAAAATACACACGATTGTCTTCACTAGCTTTGTAATTGTAAGCCCTGTTTGGACTCAAATTAGAATTGGAGGATGGATGTTTGAGTAATTCTTGATATGTTCTTGTGTATTACCGTCTTCCAAAGTCACAGCCGCTTGGAGCTGATCTCCTCCAAAAAACAAAAATTCAAATTGTCAGGGTTACCTTATTGATTTTCGTTTTCTTTTTTTAACATCACAAAAATATACACGACTTTCATCACTATTTATAGTTGTAAGCCCCTGTTGGACTCAAATTAGAAATTGAGGATCGACGTCGTAGTAATTATAGTAAATGTTCTTGTTTATTCCCTTCTCCTCCCTTGTCGCAGCTGATTGTAGTTAATCTAATGACACGTCATGAATGCTAAGCTGCTCTTTGCTTAAACATTCTTTAAATTGTTAGAATGACCATTTTCATTTTTGGTTTCGTTTTTATAGCATGCCCAAAATGCTCCTGATTATCATATCTGACCATGAATGACCTCTGCCTACATAGGTACATTTGTAAATGTATATTTTACTTCACTTGTTGTATAATATTGAACAATTATTAGCTATTAGTTCCATATTACTATTCTAAGAAAAGAAATGAGAGGACGTGATTCCGTGAGGATTGGACAGCACTATAAATTAGGAAGGAGACAAAAAGGGGAGGGGGGAAAGAAATCTTTTATTTTCCATCACATATTATGTAGTATAATATTTACGGTGTAAGAGCAAAGCAGCTGTCTAAATAGAGATTAAGGGACATTCCCCTCTCTTTAACTGTGTATAATATATTTAGATTATTGATATTTATTCCTTAGTCTAAGTGGTTGCCTAATACCCACCCTTAGCTCATCAACATTATACATCAATCATTCAACATGAGCAAGGAAATAGTGTTGTGTCGACATGAGGTGAGTCGATCAGTTTAAAAAGATAAAAAAGAGAAAAGAAAATAAGTAATTAATTTGTGTATTTTTCATTCGGTCATCTTTTGAGACCGATTTGTACTGCTATTTTGGTCCAGACCACGTTCATAGACAGTAGAGCGAAATTTAATCCTTTTTAAATCCGTGATTGATTTTTTCCAGGCTCAATATACCGGTTAGTCCATTGAAATCTGAACATTTACTAATTCAATAATCAATGAAGGTTGAGTTATTGAAATGTATTCAATTTATTTCGATATATTAAAGCATAGATACTTAGAAAACAATACAAATGTACACGTGGAGAAAATAAAACTGGAACGTGATTGTCTTATATCCATTCGCGCACTCCAAGCTGTTGGGCGTCTCCATGACCGCCGTACATGTCGTCAGCAAGTCCGAAACGTTGGAGAGGAAGAAGGGAACTGTCAAAAAGGCCAAACTGGACGGGGAGGATTTACAGAAAAAAAGCTCAAGACAATCACCGCAAATCCATGAGAGCCTATGCAAGAGGTATCGGGGTTTCACACCACAATGGCCAGAGAGCAATCAAAAAAGTGGGTGGACAGAGCCTTGTGAGGGTGGAGAGGCCACTTTTGTACACTAGCAATAAAATAAAAAACATCTCCTCCGTTTCAAAACTCTTTTGAATGAGCCTTTATAGTGATTTTGAACTCTTTTTTGACGCTTTTGGCCACCCCTACATCACTAATGCTAACAGATGCCTGAAAGTGTCCTTCATCTAAACACCGAGGTCCTCAAAGCCACTGTCCGCCACTACTGGAATGTCATGACAGAGGACCACACCTGCAGCCGTCGACATGCCTTCCGCCTCCACCTGGAAGCCCCCATTGCCCCTAAGGGTGGCTACATTAATGATTAAGAGAGCTCAGACACACATCTATAAATTATGTTGAAATTCTATTGTTAATTAATAAATCATATGTTGTTTAAGTTTAAAATTCAAAGTGTTCAGATTTTAAAGGACCAATTGTCTCCCCCTATTTAACCTCATTTGATGCTATTGTAGGTCGATATTCAGCATTTTGAAATACAACTAACGTCATCAGTAGTTCATCTCCAATATATTGGTTTAGACCGAATTTTAAATGAGATGTTTTTTTTTGTAGGACCGATCTGAATTGAATTTTCTTTGAAACCGGTGCAAACCGAAATTCTTTAAAGGACCAAATTAGTTTCATCCTTTAAAAATCATACCGGTCTCAGACTAGTCAGTGCTCTAGGTTTTTTTGCGTGTTTTGTCAAAATCTGTCTATCTTGCATAGCAGTCGGTACAATACATCAGATTGAAAATTCCAGCAAGGCCGATTACATGATAGTCTAATCTTGTATTTTTATTAACCTTCATATACATATACTAACTTTTCTTTATTTAATATAATGCTCACGCGTGTTGTTACTTGCAAAACGTCCGCAAGATCTCACTAATATGACTTACTTATTATTTCATATATCCAATTTCGATGCCCTCATCTATATTGATAAAACATATTTTATCTTATGAATGTTTCAATGAAAATAAGCTATGTGTCATCGAAGAAATAACAATAAAACATATTCATCAAATGTAAGAGTCGTTTTGCATATAGCATCGAGTGTGTATACAGGGTGCACTTTACATAGTGCTCCATGGTGTATATCATAAGCATATTTTTTATCTAAGAAATAACAATGTAGTCGTATTAATGAAATATTGCAAGCATTTTGCATGTAGCATTGAGTGTGTATGCAGGGATCACTGTTTTTGTTATAAGGAATAAAAATACTGAATGTGAAATGTAATCAGATTTAGCAACGAGCGTGTGTAGGTGAAACACAGTCAGAGTACTGAGGACTTATTGGGAAGTGATCTTCTATAATATTAAAGCAAAGTTTCTATTTTAGCCGACTTCTAATTATTGCACAAAACATAGGATTGGGGGTGGGGGGGGGAAGTTTTTAAAAATACGTCATAAAAATAAAAAGAATGACAATGTTATACCATAACGCATGTACGACTTGATGTTTGACTTCCGCCACGCTTTTAATATTGACGTCATAGTAGATGAGTGGTTGCGTGTTTGTTCAAAATCTGTTTTTTCCCCAGGAGTTGGTACTACATATCAAATTGAAAATTATAGTAATAGTGACGTCATAGACTATGAGTAGTTGTGTGTTTTGTCAAAATCTGCCTATCTTGCCCAGCAGTTGGTACAGCTTGTCTGTATAAACATATAACAACGAGTCACCGGATGCACCGTATATTGTGAGTGCTCCATGATGTATATCATAAACATATTTTGATCTAACAAATAACAATTTACTCGTATGAATGACATATTGCAGGCGTGTGCATAAAGCTTCAAACGTGTATACGGGGTGCACTGTTTATAAAACTAATTAATAGAGGGATTTTAGTAATGAAATATTGCAGGCGTGTGACTGTGTAACAAAATCACTGTTTCTTTTAGTTTTTGTTATTGGTCTCTTATCTATATCGTCATAATTCATGCGCATTGTCAGTAAACGTTAAAGATTTGAATAAAATAAAAACGCTGCTTTGTTAAAATGAATTTTGTTTGTTTTTGTTAGTGAGCACTCTAAAGACTAGAGAACTCATAGGACATATAATTTGGGATTTCTCAAATTAAACTATTTTTCTTTCATTTTTGAGGAGAGGACACGTCATAAGAATTGAGTAATTACGGATGAGTGTGCCCATGAGGAATGGGGAGTTTCATTGATGATTTCTTGGAAAGTTATTTATTATACTATTAAAGCAAAATAATCATTTAACCGCCACTCAATTACTCGGTGCAATGTCGAATACTACCGCTAGTTTTTATAAAATTGAAAAGAAGGACCATTTTACGCTATATGGATCCTTTCTCAAATAGAATCAAACCGAGTCCATATTGATTGAATCCATACATCACTACAAAAAGGATAATGATCAGAATTATTATTTTACTGGTATTCTGCTAGCCTCTATTATTTCCTTTTCAATAAATCATGACCCATAAATATATTGAGCAGTCGATCTTTTTAATCCTATTCACCACAAATTATAGCAACTATCTGCTGCTCCGACGTACTGCAAACCATCAACACCATTGTTCGGATCGTGATTATGATATAATATATATATACATAAGAACATTGATACAAATCCACGCTGACGACTCGTTTCCCACAATCAAAAGAGAGATTAATATTAATATCCTATTAAATATTTAACAGAGTAATGTGTTCTATGGCTAAGCCCTACAACACATACTTTCTGCAAAATCACTTCCCTTTAAAACCAAACATATCTATGTTGAATGCTGCAGCACCACGCATATTAAACTCCTTATTGTTGAGTTTCATGCATGGGAAAAGTAAACACGGCGTAGGTATTTATGAATATATATACTATGACATACAAAAGACAGTAATGTCGGTTATATTTGGATTCATATAATGTATATGCTTGCTATGTTAATCTTTTATTAATGATGAGTGATGACATCATTTCAATGCATTATAATTAGGGTTGCGACTTTTGTTGATGTAAAGTTAAGTTTAAGGAAAGATAAAAAAATAACAGTTGCATCGGGTTCGATTATAATCAGTTTTTTTTGGATGTGTCGATTATTACTTGCCTATATCAAGTAGCTCAGGGAACAAAGCATCAGAAACAGTGTAAAATATGATCATCCCGGCAGCAAAAATATAACAAAACCTAAAATGAACGTGGTAATCCTGACAATTTGAAGAATGTTTGGGGAGAAAGCCGTTTAGCTATCGTGACAAAGGCGTCCATCAAGGTGTGGGCTGGAGGGGCTGGAGCCCATCCAAATTAACGATTTTTTTCTTTTTTTTTTCACAAAAAAGAAGAAGATTTTTTGTCAATAGCTGTAAGCTTTAGAAAATGTTTTCGAAAAAATTTAATATATTAAATTTTTTTTGGAAATTTGTATCCAAAAAAAAATAATTTTAGTGAATAGATTGTTGAAATTTTTTTTTCCAAAAGTTTAATATTTGAAATTTTTGTGAATAGATATCGATTTTTGAAAGAAAAAGTTCTAAAAAATTCGCTTATTTAACTTCTAAGCAAGCCCTGATTGCAAATATAAGAAGTTACTCTTGCTCTCTGGGACATATCTTATACACCTCTAGGAATCACATGGCAATTGCATGTTCATTAACCTCAACAAAAGTCTCAGCTCTAATTATTATTTCCTTAGCTCAGAATGTTAATAGGTGTATTAATAGAACTCTAATAACTAATAAAATAATTAACTAACTCTGAAGTTATTTGGTTCTTGTTTTTGTTTTTTTAAGGTGAATAAATGATTTAATTTAGTTGTCTTTGAGGAGTGAAGACTAGACGGATCTAGTGAACTGCATCAATGGTGGTCTTTATGTCATTCAGCATAATTTGGGCTACAGACATTGCATATAACTACGCTATGCTCAGCTGAGGAAAGGAGTAGTAAAAATCGAGTTTAAAGAAATGCAAGGTTAGAACATCATGAAATCGGGCTTGCTAGAATTTTCAAGCTGATGTATCGTACCGACTGCTGGGCAAGACAGGCAGATTTTGACAAAACACGCAACCACTTATAGTACATGACGTTACTATTGCTAAAATTTTCAATTGTATGTATCATACCGACTACTGCTTGGAAAGATATACTAATTTTGACAAACACACAACCACTCATACACTATGACGTCACTATTAAAAAGCTTGGTGGAAGTCAAACATTAATATAACACACGTTATGGTATAACCTTGTATTTCTGTTAACCTGGGTAAAAATATGGTATCGTAAACATGGACTCCATCAAGACTGGTTACCCCTTCAAATTTGTAGACAATCATTGCTTTTATTATACCCCGTTGGCTACCCCTTTCAAAAATATTTACAAGTGCCTCTAATTGTAAAATTATAACATATCCCGAAGAGTTCAGGTAATTGATTCGGTTTGAATCCGGAGTATTCGTGACTGTTAGTACTCCTTTTTCGTGCATCTACAGCATACGGTTGTTGTATAACAACAAACTTTGAGCGCTTGCCACAGCTATTCATACGCAGATATGACGTTTATTGTTGTTTTTGCAACTAGCTAGAAGTGTTTGGCGTCAGTTAAAAAAATATCATCAATCAACGAAGAGATTTATTACACTATCGTGAATCATTGTTACCATCCACGTCGGACGAGACAATGCTGAAATTATAAACTTCGTAAAACTGTACAAATCCTTGGCTGGGAGAGTAAGGAAGGAACTAGAAGTATCTGGTCCAGTGGATACCTTTATTGACGCCAAAGGCGATCACATTTGACAATCATAACTTTTTTTATTCAGCTTTAATTTGGGATTAGTTATGTTTAAGTTAGGTTAGGAGAAAATCCATTTAAAAAAACAAATATCGTGTTGGTTGTTAAATAGAGGTAGCATCCTTTATGTTTATTATGGCCTTTATTAATAAAAAGGCCAATCAGGCTGATCGAATCCTGACTATAGAGGATATTGTTGTACTTACTGAGGACTTGCTTATATATTATAAACAGAGTTAAATAGTACCATGTGCATTTTTCCACAAATCTAACTATTTCATATGGAATTCACTTTTTTCAATCCTCCAGAGAGTGTCTGAGGATCTCATTATTCCATTCAATACTAATAATCGAAAAGGAAGTGGGAAAGGGGACTCATGATGACACGCGAGCTTCATTTGCATAATAATAATATTGAAGTACTTATTTTTATAAATACATTATTAATTTGTATTAAAAATAAAAAACAGCTCCTCCCTAGTGTTGCGTTTCGGACTGGAAATTCTGGACCGGTCCAATACTACTATAATTTTTATTTGATAGATCTCATTAGGTCTCTGGAGCAATCCTAACAACTACATCCGTCTCGAACAATTTAAAAATCTTTTGCTCTTCCATTTAGGGATCTATTGTGAAGTGAATCACTCAAACCAATTACCTCCAGCTTCAACCACAGTCTCCAACCTGGTCCTGAACCTGACGCATACCTTGATGAGAAACTCCTCGTCTCCCACTGCCTCGAGAATAGAAGCCCGCAAAGAGTAAAAAGTGTTATGCGCACGTTTATTGGACTATCTCTCCATGATTCCTCACACACAGTAGCGCAAGAAGTTCAGATCCAGCGACCTAGGAGGCCACTTTTTTTTCCTCCAAATTATAAAAAGGTCTTTAAAATGTTGGTTTTTCATGAAGAAATCTGGTCCCAATTAACAGATTTATACAAATTGCACTAATTTAAAATACTAGCACAATACTTGATCTTTTGAAATCCATTTAATCTCTTTTATATCAATAACTATGAATTTGTTGATGTCTTTGTGAGTGCGTGCGCCCGGTATTGTTGCACATAATAAGAGCCGCACGGTGTTTGTATTCGGAGGACATCTCAAGGATTTTGTGTTAATCCTTTAAAAATTTTATGGGATGAATTTGATTTCATAAAGATAGATCTCAGGATTACCAATATATTGAGGTCTAACCTTGTTCCGGATTTAAAATCCACACCCTGTAACACCTGTTTGGTGTTCTTCCGTGTACCGGTAATATAAGCGTACGTTAGTACGGGCACATTCAATAAAGTACTATACCGAATTCGTATTGGAACTTTTACTTTAAGTGTTATTAATTCATATAAATATTTGTCCACCGATGACGCAACCTTCAACTACCCCCCTCATCAACAAATTTTATAATAAAAAGAAAGGTATTTTTAAACTTTGAAGATGCTTGCATCCAAACAAAATTTTTAATTTTTTTCAATTTTAATATTGATTTCCTTTTTTGTATAAAAATATTAGAAGGACCCCCTCTTTGTTTTTAATATACCTATTTATTTATTCTACTATTTGAATGTTTTGATCAACTAAGATGGCGTCCGCTTCTTCTTTAGACCCTATGTTTTTTATTTCTATGTTTGATTACCTTAATTGTTATTGCAAATGTCAAATAAATACCCATAAAAATATCAATGGTCTGAATAAAATGATTATATAATGTCCAATCGTTTAAAAACAGTTAAATTATAGAAAACGAATACATATGAAACTGGTGGTCACTATTGTAGTATTGTTGTGGAAAAGATATTCTTAACCTGAAAAAAAAAATACACATTTAATTCCTGAGCAAAAAAATCGGAGAGGGGATATGTATATTGAGATTCTTAAATTGAGTAATAAAGGTAAAAATATTAATAACAAACTAAGGTTCAGAAGGAATCCAGGGCCTACGTAGGATTATATATATATATTTTTTTTTTGTGAGGGGGGGGAGAAGGCTTTTTTATGGATGTTTTGTTTCAAATATAAATTTTTTGGAAAAAATCTCAAAAATCCGTAGTAACTCACAAAAAAATTCAAAAACTCATACCGATTCTCAAAAAATTAATTTTTTATAATTTTTTTTTCCAGAAGTTCACAGCTCTTCACAAAAAAATATCAAAATCCACAGCTATTTAGGAAATATTAAATTTTTTTTTTTTAAATAATTAAAAAATCCATAGCTATTCTCAAAAAATTAAATTATATCAAAATATCCTATTTCATTTCTGAGCTAGTCTACAGTAAAAAAAAAACCACATACCAAGTTTTAGTCGAATCCATTTGCTATTAAAAATGTCTGATGGCTATCATTATTTTTTTATTCTTGTGAAGAAAATCGCGTCTATTTTTTTAAGTCATCCGTTTTCTTTGGAATTGGTAATCTTAAGAATGAATTTTCTTTTCCTGAGCAGTGGGGGGTCGATTATTATTTAACCCCTGATTAGAGAACTTCATTTTCTATTAAATTCAATTATATTCAAAACGGGATTAAACATACGTCTGTGCTCAAAAAAGGCTCATAAAAACCTTGAGGATTTGTTGCGATGTTAGAATTCTAAGTCTTTGTTGTATATAAAGTAGAATTGAGGATCCATATTGGATTAATTCTTGCACATGTTTATTTCTTTCTCCCCCTCCTTTTTCGTCAAGGCCGTTTTCAGCTGATTTGATGAAACATTATGACAGCTAAGCTACCCTCCTTCATAACATTCTTCAAATTGTCATGGTTACCAGGTGGATTTTTCAATTTTTTTTTAACATGCCTAAAGAGCTACCGATTAATATCACTGACTATGACTATAGGTAAAAGAAAATAATATTATCAATGAAGAGGGCCTGACTTTTTCTTTTTCATTACTTTTTCATTTTTGAAGAGAGAATATATAATACGTATAAACTATCAAGTGTAGCCATGACATTTCCTCTTTTCTACCTTCTCATCTTTAGTTATGTTTATCATTTAATATATTATTATTCCTCTTATAAATAGCTGTGCATTGTGTATGTTTGTCAGAAGTGTAATGATTATATATTAATAAGAATATATACGTGTTCCTATTAAAATACAGTGTCTCCACGTCTCTTTTCTCCTCATTTATCTCGGGTGTCCTGGATTCCTTTATTTAATATTTTGTGCCTCTTCAACTTCGTCAAGACACATACTTCCTTCATCTCTTATCCGGTCGTCATGACAACCTTATATACTAGTTAGTACGACAATAAATCTATGTTTAATTTGAATAAAGACATCACATAACCTCTCTATCTATCTCTCCCCTCCTCATTTCTTTCAATCGTGTGCCTTAGGGCTTCTTATTTTGTCTTTTAATCCTACTAATAAACATCCCCTTTTTTTTCCTTCCTCACTCCTTCATTCCTTTGGGCCTTTAATGATATTTACAAAACCCGAGGATTATTAAAAAAAGAAATCCTTCCCTCGAGCCTCTTAAATATTGATCGAAAAAAATAAAAACAACGTAACAACAATATTAATAATAATCAATATGGTAATAGTGCTTTATTGTTCCGCATGGTGATGTACGTGATGACGTCATTGGACGATGACTCTCAAGGGAATACTTATTTAATGTATTATGTATGTTATGTTATGGTATTACCTCACGTAGATTGACAACCAACAACATTCATGTTTGAACAATCTCTCTTTATGTGTGTGTGTGTGTATGTCTAACTCTAAGGGTTGTTATTTTATTTTTAGAACATAATATATAATTCATTGTTTAACATGAAAGCAGACGTAACTCTACAACAATACATACATACATATTTAAGAGATTTATAATATAATATATGTCATAATTAGTTGTTCTTATGGCCACGCTTGTCCTCCCTAGTGGCCATTAATTAATGTCTACATAGATGGCTCCGTTAGATGCGTGTATGGGAAGGTGTTTCTTCCTAATTTAATTATTGAATGACTGCTATTTGATAGTTATTTTAGTCTATTGGAAAACCAGTGGTTCTAATACTACTTTACTTATTTCATGACACAATATCTTGATCAATCCTCTTTTAAACAGAGGGAAGGTATAGACTAATGCAGCGTCAACAAGGAATTTAGGCCACAAGTTGAGGCAATTATTAGAACTAAAGGCTCACATATTGAATAAAAGTCGTACCGGGTAAACATGCAGTATATATTTAACAAACCAAGGGATGGTTCTAAGCAAACTTATTACTATATTCATTTTTTATTATACTGTGTTCATTACTGCATCGTCTAAATAAACAGAACATTTGCATGAAGGCAATGAATGCTATATCATATTTAATTATATTTTAAACAGAGGCGCCTTGAGATTTTATGAACTTTTGAAAAGTGCCCTGACTGTAAAAAGTTTGAGAAACTCTTGATTAAAGAACACCTTTGTACACGGATTATTATTTAAAAAGTATGGGCGTAGCTCCATTAAAACTCAAAGGCTTCAAATTTTCAAGAATTAATAGAATAATAAACGACTCAGTCAATGCAAGTTTTAAGGGTGGATAATTTCTACCAAAGGCACTCGAGATCAGCCTGGTTTATGAAATTTTGAGAATAGTACTTTACTCCGCAAATCTATCTTGCGTTAGGACGCTTCCGGGAAAATGAGCCCTGTCTAATACCCCGCCATCTCTTGTTATATCTCTTTTAAGAGACTAAGGACAATGAATTTGATAGCCATAGGTTTTAGAGTGATCATATTTTGATTTGACTTCAATTATAGGGGATGATAATTAATGCCAAAAAGACTGAACCAAATTTTCGAACCAAAAAAACAACATCTCGACCATAAAAAAGAGCTTTGCATTACTTCTTTGCTCAATATCAAACTGACTAGTGCCAATTTTTGAATTAGGGTAATTAATGCTAAAACTAAGGGTGGTCAGCTTTATAAAATGACGTCACATACTAATGGTACCATAGTGTGGAAAATTTTATTGTTTTTATTTTTTTAAAGTGCACCAATTCCTTTTCACCCCTCTTATTCAAGGATCCCTGTGTACTACCAGGGTCGGTTGTAGGTGGACAATTGCCTATAGCGCTGTTCCTGAGTGGGGCCTGCGTAATTGTATAATAATTACGATATATAAAGGTAAAAAAAGCTTATTTAAAAAGTACAAAGAAATAATATCCACACAGTTTCTCAAAAAAGAACATAAGAAGGTTTGATCTTTTGTAAAAAAAAAGGTCTTATTTACAATAAAAAATAACATTATTTTCTCGGAAAAGGATTCTTCTTTTAAAAAAAGGTCATTTTTTTTAAAAGTGAAAATATTTCTTAAATAATTAAATTTTTAAAATTACATTTATTTTTACAGTTCACCCTGAAACTGGTTTTAAGTACTTCAGGCGAATGTTCCTGCTTCGCCCTCATTAACATAAACATTAAATAATCTAGATTGGGTCAATATATCTCACTCAAATGTGGATAAGATTTGGACTCTTAAACTGGAGTTTTAAGAGTTTTTTTAGAATTTTAAAACTTTATACATTACAAATCTCCTCAGAAAATATCAAAATCTCCAAGTTCTATGATTATTTTAAACAAATTTAAATTATTGACAATTTTTTAAATAATTTTTGTATGAAAAATAAAATCGATGGCCTGACATTTTTTTAATATTATAAAAAACACATATTTCTTTGTTCGACTTATTTTTTTAAAAGGTCAGTTTTTGTAGACCTTCTTTTTATAAAAAAACGGGTTTTTGATCATTTAAAAAAAACAATTGTTTGATTACTTAAAAAAACAGTTTTTTATTACATAAAAACAACAGTTTTTAATGATCTTTTTAAAAAAAGACAGCTTTTGATGACCTTTATAAAAACAATTTTTGGTTGCTTAAAAAAAATTGGATTACTAAAAAACACAGTTGATTAATTACCTTTCCCAAAAGAAACAGCTATTTGCTGACTTTTTTCCAAAAAGCCAGTTTTTATGACCTTTGGTTTAAAAAAAGACAATTTTTTGATTACCTTTAAAAAATAAAGAAACATTTTTTTGATTACTGAACAAAAACAGTTGATTGATGACCTTTTTTAAAAAGAGACAGTTTTTTATTACATATTTAAGAAAACAGTATTTTTGATTACTTAATAAAAACAGTTGATTGATTTTAAAAAGACATTTTTTTGATTACTTTAAAACAAAAACAGTTTTTTTATTTCTTAACAAAAGATAGTTGATTGATGACCTTTTTTTTAAAAAAAAAGACAGTTTATTTATTGCCTGTAAAAAAATTTTTTTTTGATAACCTTTAAAAAAAATATATTTTATTGATGAAATTTTTCAATAAAAGATATGGCCATTTGTTTCTTAGATTTATTTAATTAATATAGTCATTTTATCCTTTTTTCAAATTTCATGGTGCTCTCGGAATTTTTTTTTTAATATTATTTTCATTTTTATGAAAATTTATCTAGCGTGGTAAACCCAGTCAAGAGGGGTCCTAGAACAAGTGACCCTTGTTTTTAGTCATATCATGTTATTTTTATGTTTTTACCTCTGTTTGTTTGTTAGTCACTAGGATTACGGCAAAAGTTACGGATCGATTTTGATTAGGACAAAAATTAGGACAAAGATAATTAACGTTAATTAAAAATGCATAATCAACCATAACTTTGACAAATATATTGAGGTAAAGAGCTCAGATTGGTGTCATTATGTAGGTTTAATAAGGATATTTCATATGCCAAAATATCCAAGGTCAAGATAACACAACACATTAATAAAAATACACTATGAACCATAAAAATAACCATAGGCAGAGGTTTTCAATCTACCGAGTGCCCAATCAGCGGCATCCGCAGTAATATATATATATATATATTTATTTTCTTGCGAGCAGTACCCAGACCAGTTTTAGTGTGAACTGTGAAAATAAGTGTGGAGGACTCTTTGCTTGGTTTTCGGATTTTTGAAAAAAAAAATCAAAAATTAGAACTTTTTGAAAATAAATCAAAAATTAGAATTTTTTGAAAATGAATCAAAACTTAGAATTTTTTGAAAATAAATTCAATAATCCATAACTATTCATCAAAAAAAAAAATTCTTTGAAAAAAAATTCTAAAATTAAATTTTAGATGTAAAATTTTGTGGACAAAAGTTCAAAAATGCATAGCTATTTGGAGAACTTTTTATTTTTTTTATTTCAAAATGCCACAACTATTCATAAAAAATAGAAATGGGAAAAAAAGTCAAAAATTAAATTTCAAATGTTAAATTTTTTGGAAAAAAATTTCAAAAGTCCATAGCTATTCACAATAAATTAAATTCTTGAAAAAAAATATCAAATATTACATTTTTTCCTCTGTTACATAATTAATTCGAATGACCTTTTTTTAAGAAAATAAATCTTTCAAAAGAAATTCAAGTAAAAAAGCCAAAATTGCTTAGTGAAGGGACATTGTAGACCTCTAGTTATTTTAAATTGTAATTTACTTTGAATATTATGGGGATTTATTAGCTCATATTGTTCGTATTTTGAGGAACCCCTGTACTTATATTGCAGAATACGGAATATATTAATATGATGTTACTTGTTAGTGTTACACTGTTACAGATTATACAATTTTCCCAAAGAATCCACGCATTATTTGAAAGTAAACATTCTCCCCACCCTCTCCACACCGAAACGAATGCAAATCCCTTATGATGAAAGGAAAGAAATTCACTCAACTGACTAATTGATCCCGCACACTTCCAACCATTCCAAACATTCTACAAACAAATCTGCAAGAAATAAACTCATCCAATGGTCCCATAAACAGATTTAAAATCTAATAATATTTACTTATAACATGAATAGTATTAGGACATAATATGATGATCCCAGTCTCATTGTCAATGGAATATGACCATTAACAAGGATTTCTTACATGACAAACATCTGGAGATAAATCCATCAATTTGGATAGATTATAGGTCATAGTGTTGTTCTTTGAATAGAAAAAACATAAATTTTTATGCCAATGCATTGAGGATGTTAAATAAAAAAGAAAAGAAAAATGGGGAAGAGAAGAAAAGAAAGAGAGAGAGAAAATCCTTATTATGTGTGACTCCTGCTCCCTACTATTACAGTACCACAACATATTAATACAATAATCGCACGTTGGGTGGGAAGTAGAGAGTTCAAATGGTCTAATTGTTCTATGGTTATTTTATTTTACAACCATAATTATTGTCGTTTTTCTTTCTCTGTGTACGTACGTAGGAGTAGAGAAGTATTATTAATCATTTGATGACGTGTTTATATAAAAAAAGGGGGAAGAGAAGAAAAACGAAGGAGAGGGGGGCAAGTTTGACACTAGCAAAGAGAGAGAGAGATAGAAACAAAGTACACAATATGGCGTTTATGGAGCGAGAGAGAAGAAGAAAGAGGGAGAGAGAAAAGGATTGCTAAGGGGGTCGTGGCTGAAATGTTTACACACCATTCTTTCTTGTAATACTTGTACAACTGTTGTTGTTTTATGTGTTGATGATATAGAAAACACATCATAAAAATTCAATAAACCCCCTACTCGTACAATGAATTCCTTTTGATGAGGATTTTATGAGAGTCACAACAGCAACAAAATAAACTACTATATAAAACACCTCTAGTCCACCTACCTACCTAAAAAAAGAAAAGCAAAATACACATTGAGAGCCTCAATAATATGTAAATGAAAGAAATCAACTTTTGCTGGGATATTTTTACATCCTGCCCGGATTTGTTTGAGTACTTTTTTGATAAGTACATGAACTAATGAAATGTGGGATTTTAGCTCAAATAATGAATGTTTGAGGATGTTGAAAATATCTGCAAAAATAATGGACAGTTTTAGGGGAGGAGACTCTGGACTGAACTTGAGCCAAATTATATTGCAAAAAAACCCCACAAATTGTTAACCAATTATATATTCAATAGGAATCTATGTATAATAAAAACTTCCTAAAGCGGTTTCTGCCAAATCACCATATTTCTATTTTTTAAGAAGGACATTTGCCCCGACCAGTGCCGCTTGACAAATCCATGGGACCCAACCAAAAAAAGATGCCTGTGGCCCTGGTGAATACTTTTCAAAAATTATTGAATAAGAATAATTTCATAGTTGGTATGATTTGGGTAACATCTACTCACTGATTTTGGTTGGGCTGGTGCTAGGATTTTTATTTGGGAGTGTATTTAAAAAAGTTTCACACTCATTAAAAAAAAAAAGTATAGGTCATTTCATTTTAATACCAGGCTTTTTTCACAAGTAAAATTGTTTTTACTTTTTAAGGAATATGCTTCTTTTAATTAAGAATGCAAATATATTTGTTTTTCGTCAAACCGTCCCATTTGACTAAGATATAAATTTAATGATATTTATATTTTGTAGGTTCTTGCATAAATAATTAGTATTTCCTTTCATTTTCATCTACGAAAAGCCTTCCCCAAAATATATTCCTGCAGGGGCCCTGAAATAGTTCCCTAAGACACAGGGGGTTACCCCCTGGATGGTACATAGACTGGAATGTGGGCCTTTTTCCTATTTATATCGGGGGAAAGGTTGTGAGATAGAATAAAGGTAAGGACGTGATATCTGACGCAATGATAAATTTGCCTGAATTTATCTCCTAATACTAATAATAGGATTTTAAGATACAAAAGGACTTTGAATGGATTTCTAAGCAACATATGCTTAGTATCATTCATTTTTCTTCCTTTCTTTTCAATAATAAGGGATGACAAATGCAGACAACATGGATCTAACAACAGACGCATGGTATATTCAAGTAATGAAGGCTATTTAAAGCCTGAGTCTTCCTTCCTTCCTTCCTTCCACCCTCCCTGACTATGCATCTTTTTTGTGGCTCAATTTCAAATTTTATTAGGATAGTGACTTCTGCCTTCTTTATTCTCCATGCCTTGTTGTATCACCATTATCTATTATTGGTAGTGTGAACAAAAAGGGATTTATTGTTACTTATTATATTGAATAGATGATATTATAAAGAGAAGAAAATCTTTTCAGAAGTCAATTCAACAATGGACACATTCATAGTACATAGAAGATATGTTGTTGAATAGATTAAGGAAATATGTAGAGATGTGATTACATATTTTGTAATAATGTGTACATACATATTTATATTTCCAAGAAGTTCCTTCTTGAAAAAATAGATAAATAAATATGAAATTCCAAGAATTTTGATAGAATTTCAAGTATTATATTTGTAACTAGCGGTGGTCGGCCCGGGTTTGCCCGGAGTAATTATGCTTCGGCCAAAATACAAAATTTGTTTAAATAATAGTTTAGCAGGGGCGTGAAAAAAATTAATATGTTTGGATGAGTACTTTAATCTGTAGACTCTATTATTTCTTGTATCAAAAATATTTATGTGATATACATCAGGGAGTAATTTTTATAGTGCACCCCCCTGTATAAATGTTGGACTCGATTTGACACACCTGTGATATTCTATTAATAAAGTAATATTTTTTAGATCAAAATATATAAATTATATACATCAGGGATCACTACATACAGTACCCCCGTGACTTGTTGTCATACATACAGACATATAAGTTTTGCTTTATTATTAAATTGGATAAACAGAGGTGGTAAATTGAGCTCCATATCTGCGACTCTACTTGGACTTGAGTCTATATTTTAAATACTTACGACTCGAATTGAGATCAGTGGCAGAGTTTGCAGGAGGGGCAGGCTCCTTTGACTCTCAAGATTTGTTTTATAGAAATAGGTTAAAAATTAAATTATTTATTTTCCACCCGCTTGGACAAACAGAGGCGGCAAAAATATAACCTCCGTTCAACTTCATTGGCGGAGGTAATAATTCCCCCTTCGAACAAATTTCTAACTCTTTGCCTCCCCCCTAATGTAAATTTCAAACTCTGCCTAAAGTACTTTCAATTTTTTGCCACATGTAAAGTACTTTCAATTTTTCGCCGTATATGAAGTACTTTTATAAATATCCTTTATTTCTTGAGTACTTGAATTGAAATTCTTGAAAATACTCAAGGACTCGAAGAGGAATTGATAAATATATCCAAAGACTTAGGGTAGTGTTCAAAGACTTGAGACTCCATTTGGACTTGCAGTATAAGTACTACTTTTTCTCAAGATTGAAAATTAGCGACTATATGCATAAACTTAAATACCAATTTGTGACGTAAAGTTTGATACAAAAATTGTCAATAACCTTATTTTTAATTCATTGTATATTTCCCAAATATTTATATATATTCACTAATAATTAATGTAATAGTTTTTACTCCTGAACCAACATTATAATTGATATTACAACTAAAGTACCATGAACAATGTTAGAAAATCCGTGCCAAAAGATTCATATTGTTTTGAACTCTCCAAACAAAAACTTAAACTGCAAGATATCATGTATGTACAAGTTGAGTAAAAAGGGAAAAAGTGAGAATACATTAAAGCATATTATCCTCAGTGTTAGTAAACTCTCCCAACCTTTCAATCGCCATTATATTTGTTGTTGTTGTTGATTTGTTTATTTATTATTACATCATTTCTCTTCTACTTCTTTTTTCCTTTTTTCCCCTTTTCTGAAAAAAAAATAAAAAAAGAAAGTAAGGGGAAAAAGAGAGGAAGAATCTTAAATACTAATCAACCAAATCCAATCGTTTGTGATTTCTATACGGGAGCAAGCTGGGAGTTGGAACTAGAATGGAATACATAATAATAAAAAACCTTCCCTATTTTTATTTTTCAAGGAGGATTATTTAGTGGATGGGACAGTAGTATCTTACTGTATATTATATAGTTCCTTCCTTCAGGGAGTCGCTCATAGTCTCAGAAGAAAGAGAAAAGAGAAGAAAAGAATAGAGTTTCCCCTTTTTTATATTGTATTAATAAATAAATATTTAAACTTGTCTGAAGTCTGACTAAATATACAAGAACCACACACAAAAAAGAAGGGAAAGACAGAAGAAAAGAAACAAAGTACTACCTATTTAATATTTATACTGCAAAATAGAACATCTTTTGACAAAAAAGTAAATCAAATATTATTTGAATTAGGTACTACTAGGATTACAATACTTTTGTTTCCTGTTTGCTGTGAAACCCATACATTGAACATTCTTTTCCAAACTTTTATTCGTATTTATTTTTAAACTTTTATAGTATAATAAATTCATAAAGGTCCTATTCAAAGGAAAGAGAGAGAGAGAGAGAGATAGTATAAAATAAAATGACGACTCCCGCCGCTCACTAACAAACTCCCCGTCAATAAAGAGCGCCCGCACTGCCGGATTATATAGACGAAAAAATTATATTATTTTATATACACGGCGATCTGACAAATTTTAATTTGAAATATTTTTATTGAAAATGTAAATAGATAATTCTTGAAGGAGTTGGACGGAAATTAAAATAATGCCTTTGATTTATTTCTATAAATGTATTCAAATTGAGTGTGGATGACATTTATATTCTTTTCCGAGTTATCATCAATTTCTATCAACAAATTATTCTTGTTCACCCTTTGGGTATGCCGCAAAATGCACTTAGAGTATCAGTTTCATTTTATAAAATAAATGTTCTAAAATCTAAACCATAGTTAAAAATATTGTATATCTTAACTCATCCCACAAATTTGAATAATAAGCCTTAAATTGACTCATATATATCTATGAAATATTGGAGTCTACATATTTACCGAGTTTTTAACAAAATAGTTTTATTCTTTATATATATATAAGTCGATTTTTGACCTTGCAGCAACTAAAAACCTTCATAAAACCGGACATTTCTTCAATTTATAAAAAGGCGCACGAACAGGGCTGACCAAGTCCAGGGAAATGATAACGTTTGATCACTTTACTCTGCTCAGAGTAATAAGCAGGCCCGTTTGGAGGATTATATTTCGTAGGGGGCTTGTTTGTTTTTTAGAATTTTATTCTTTAAAAAAATTCTGCCATGTTTGTTCATAAAAATCGTTTCTATTTTTCAAATTTTTGAAATCTTTCTTAATTGGGGGAGGGATGTAGCAGACGCCCCTGATAAGTATAAATCTTTGTAGACTCAGAGAGTAGAATTGAGGATCTACATCAGAGCCATTCCTGTCTCTTACAGTGATCGATACGGAGTGGGATTTTAGTTTATTTTCTTGATATAATAGCTGCTTCCAGATAATTTAATGAAACGTCACGACAGCTATGCTGCTCTTCTCCAAAACATTCATCAAATTGTCAGGGTTACCATGTTAATTTTTGGTCGTATTTTTAGCATAGAGGCAAATCATATCATTTTCAACTATGGTGATCTTTCTTAGTTGATATTTTGGGAAGTATGATAATAGATGACATGCTTTTCTTTTGGGTTTACACTCAAAAGAAGGATTAAGACAATAATCACATCCCTGGTAATCATGGTTTTGTTATTATGGGGGATGGGGGGCTTGGCCCAGTGATTAAGTATCAGTTCTATGGCACATAGATATATAATTCAAGTGGCCAGAATAATTAAGAATATATGTAAAATTATCTCAGGGGTCTAGTATTGGGATGCACAACAGAAGGGGAGGGGTCCATGACCTGCCACACTTTTTAGAATTTACAATGATTATATAGGAGCCAAAGTGATTTTTCAAAATTACAGTAATTGGACAACAAACTTTGGTAAACGATGCCCATCATAGTAATCAAGATCATAATATCGGGCCCAAATTAACTTTCCCATAAATCAAATGAAGTTGATAAACTATGCCAGGTGGTCCATTGAAATCTGAACACTTACTGATTCAATAATTAATGAAGGTTGAGTGATGTATAAAAGCATAAACAATTAGTTACAAAAAATAAAAATAAAAATATCTGAGCTCTGTAGCTTACGTATATATCGATAAAATGACACTTGAACGTAAATCGACGACGTCTTTCCATTCACGCATCTCAAGGACCACCGTCTACATGTCTGAAACGTTGGAGAGAAAGGAGAACTCTGTCAAAAAGGCCAAATTGGACCAGGAGGATTTAAAGAAAACATCCCAGACAAATCCCATTCAGTCCATGAGGGTTTATGCAAGAGATCTGGGGTTTTACAATAGACATTCCATAGAACTATAAAAAAGTGGATGGAAAGAGACTTTTGAGGGTAGAGGCCACTTTTGACAACAGAAACGAAAGAAACCCATCTCCTCTGTTGCAAGACTGTTTTAAATGAGTCTTTTGAACTCTTTTTTGACATTTTTGCCTCGCCCACAGCCCTGATACCAACTTCATCTTTTGCGTGTATATCGATGGAGAATCCCTGCAATGTTCGTCATCCAAACACCGAGGCCCTCAAAACCAATTATTGCCGCTAGGGCGGTTGAATTAATGATTAAGAGACCTAGGACACACATCTATTTATAGTATTCATTTTGTTGAAATTATATTGTTAATTAATAAGTTATATCTTGTTGACGTTTAAAATTCAAAGTGTTCAGATTGTAATGGACCACTCAATAGTTAACGCTTTTGGGCATCTCATTTCCCCCCATAAATTTGATTCAAAATCCCATGATTACTTGAAATATTGTGATGAATGAAATAATAAATTAAACATATCTCTTTTGATTGAGTTTGGTTAAGGATTGTTTTTATGCAGGTAATTGACGTGATTCGTAAACTTCCCATTAAATAGGTAGACACTAAATCTACCCTTCATAAAAAAAAGACTTTTTCAAATAAATTGTTATAAAAAGTTTTCTGTCATTCAGACAGAGTATTTAAAATTATTTTAATTTAGAGTGAGTCAAGCCGTATAACATGTCTTTCACCATCAATCTTTAGGGGCACTTGAGTATACTTACCTCATGTTGGAAGGACAGAAAAGAAACATCTTTGATCAAGTCTTTCTATCGATATGAATCCCCCAAATCACCACATCCTATGGAGGAGGAAACACGAAAGCCGACGTCCGTCACAAAGTAGCAGGAAATGGTAAAAGTAGGAACAGCTCAAGTGTCGCCATCTATATTTGTTCATTGTATTGTAATTACGACTATTTGTACACATTGTCAAGTTAGGTAATAGTTATATAAGTATCTTAAATAGGATAAGATATATTTGTTATCGTAACTCACGCAACCTTGGGTTTTTATTTGTAAAGGGATTTTTTTTAATGGATTCGTTTATCTTTCAAATACAATAATGTATTTAGTTTCATGATGCTTCGTATGGTAATTAAAAATGTGGAATCAATTCTTGAATAAAATCCAAGAAATTCCCAATACATTATTCCATATCATAAAATACATGTTCTCAAGATTTCATGAACACATTTTCGCCAATTAGAGCCTTTTTATTCAAATTTTTGAGATGAGTTGAGATACTTAAGATTGCTAACTATAGTTTAAGGGCTTTATTTGATTTATGTCATTGTATTTGGCTCGGATATGATCTCTTTCAAATATAATATATCAACTTCTAATTATAGTCAAACCTATATTAAGCGGTTACGCAAGGTAAATTAAAAAAAGCGGCCACTTAGTGCAAGAAACTTTGCCTATTTTTTAACAATTACAGGGTCAGAACCGTTTTCACTTCTCCATATTTTTATTTTGTGCACTTTTATGGTAAACTTTTGAAACAAACGTTGGTGATTCAACAATTTTCTAGACATTTATTCAATATGTCCCCTCCATTCTGAATTATGACTTTAATAGCTGGATGAACAGAAGTATCGATGGCCTTGATGCAGTCCGAGGAAAAGTTGCTCCACTCCTACGTGATCACGGCTTTCAAGCCATAGGCCATTGGGTGATAAGTTTTTGGTTCTGTTCTAAAGACTCTCCAAACAGCAAAATCCTGGGGGTTCACGTTGGGTGAGAACGAAGGCCAGAAGTATGTTGGGCAGAATGCAGCAATGTTCCCTGGAGGAATGATCCACTTTCTTGGAAGTTTTTGCCATGGCGCTGCCATAGGCAAACACCTAGTTGTCCCCAGGGAACATACTCTTCAAACATGGGCGCAAGACATGGTACATGAGGACCATGTAGTAGAGGTCTTTCTTGTAAGTAAGGCTTGACCGCCTCGAAGAGGATTTAAATTTTTGAGTCCTCAGCCCCTAAAAATTTAAAAACTGGGTATAGTCACTTAGTACAGTGACACGCATAAAACAGACGTCCGTTAGATCAGGTTTGACTGTATTTACAGTATTGTGATAAATAACACTCTCCAACAAAATCACACTTTTTTTATTGTACAAAAACAGTATATGCTCAATTTAATAGGGTTTGATCCCCTGGTTCCAAATATGGTCTGATTTTTTCTCTCATAGCCTCGTGGACTTCAGAAAAAGGCCATATATTTTTTGTTATTTTTGGCTACTTTTAAGGTTCAAAGCTGTTTTAAGACCCTGGTGTTGAAGATAGGGATAAATTATGTCAATATATTTTAAAGCAGAATGTTCCAAAATTCTAAAACATTTTTTAAATGTCTGTATCATACCTTTAAGTATAGTTATGATTGTTTAAAGTTGAAGATAGGTGCTTTTTTCAGAGACTCATAGCTTCAAGACGGATATATTCAAAAAGTTTATAAGTATCTCATTGGTTAGCTGAAAGTATGAACTTTAATTTAAAAAAAAAAGCTTATATCTACTAATTATAATTAATGGATATAAGTGGATGATATTTATGTAAAGAATATTAATGAAATACAAACTCAATTCGGCGAAAAATCCTTGTAGATTGTTTTTATATTGACGGGCCACAAATGAAACAAGTGACGAGGAGAAAAGAGGCTTCAAAAATGTTTTTGGAACAATAACATCGTCGACACCCCCATTAACCACTTCAAAAACAAAGAAAAAAAGAGAGAAGAGAAAAAAGAGCCACTTGAAGAAAGGGTGTCGTTCATCATGACGTCATTTACATACTAAATACAATATCCATCATAATCATAAAATACACAAAATAAAATAGAAAATACAAGTACTTGAGTATCTGATGAAGAAGTGTTGTACAACGTACTCAAATTTTATTTTTGCAATTTTTTTATTGAATTAAGATATTTGATAGTATAAATTATACATAATATTAGAGCAATAGTTTGATTACTGGGGTTTACAGGGCTCATTGTGGGGATGTATTGGTCCTTACTAACGGAATTTAAATGGAGTCTACCCAAAGCTAGAGATAGACGAGTCCAGGGGCTTCCACAGGATTATAGATTATATTAGGGGCGGGGAGGGGTTTGGTTTTTATGAATTTATCATTTTTTAAAAATCCAAAAATTACTATTTTTTGAAAAAATGCAATCCAAACAATATTTTATTTTCGAAATTTTTTTCAAAAATACAAATCTATTCACAAAAAATTTGAAAAATTAAATTGTTTGGGAAAAAAATTTCAAATACTAATTTCTTTTGGGAATACTTACCTATTCAAAAAATTTATACAATTTTTAAACTTATTTTTTCAATAAAATTTAATATTGGAATTTTTTTTTCCAAAATAAAGAATTTTTGAATTTTTTTAGAGAAAATCCCATCTATTTATACCAACAGAATAATCTTTATTATAAAGCCTTGATAAATCTCTCAATGGCCTAACTTAAATAGTTATTTTAATATCGAAATTAAATTTAACTTAACTAAGGTTGGGTGAGTTAATTTAACTTAAAGTTAACTAACTTAAACTTAATTAGTTACAAAAATTAAACTCGAAATTAACTAGTTAATTTTCATAGAAATCGTCATTAACTTTAACTCCACTACTTATTAAAAAAAAAAATTATGATAACCTTTAACTTAACTAGTTAAAAATATAAGTTAACTTGCCCATCACTGGTTTTCACCCCCATTTTCTGAGGAGAAGTTGCGAGATACAATATAGTTACTGATACTTGTCCAATGTTAGTATAACAATAATTGTATTAATGGCTAATAATTATGTTTTAATAGGAAGATCAACATTTGGTTATTTAAAGTTCAGAATAGTTCAAAATATAACTTTAATCCGGATACTATTATATTTAGGTCTCAACTTTGGGTAAAATAGTTATAAAATTCAAGACAAGAATCCATTTAATTTTTGTTTATTATCTGAATCAGAAAGTTCCGGTACCCAAAATATACCAGAGTATTTAGGTGCAAAGATCCTAACCGATTGTGTTCCGAGAAAATGTGGATCCATCTTATCTTTACACAGAGCCTGTTTTAGGGTTCATTTGACCGCGACCTCTATGCTTTATTGTCGCATACCCTCTGCCATCTTGCTTGTTGCTTGGACAGTTTATATATCACCAAACAAAACAAACATCAAATTGTAGCTTTTTGTCAGTTCTTTTGAATAACGCAAAAGAACAATATCGTCAGACTTTTATAACTAAGGCTAGACGGCCTTGAAGAGGATTCTAATTTTTGATTCATCAACCTCATCCACGAGACATTGGTTGCATGCATATCCCTGTTCTAGGGGGTAAAAGGAAGGTAGTGTTCCCTTTGGGTTAAAATGACAGGGGTAATTGTCTGAAGGGTTGTCTTGTTCCCAAAAATTATGTGGGTTTGTGACCTCTCTAGGTTTTTCAGATGGAAACCTAAGACTAATACAACAAACTATACTAATAGTGAGCTAATGATCAAACAAAACTTGATATCTTTAACTTTGTCTTCTTCATTTTTTAGGTAGGAACACACATAGATATTATTTGACTCCGTGTCTGTCTGTTTGTCGAATGCTAAGTAAACAGTAGAAAAATATTCTACAATGTACATAAAAATATAATCATAATATGTACATTGTACATGAGGATGTATGCTACCTTGATGCACCCTTACGGACTCTAAAGCAAACATGATAAGCCATAAAATTATAATGTAGGGACCTACCGAATATATTGTACCTTCAAATTAAATGAAAAAAAAAATCCATTTATTCTTTTGTCAAAAAGGAATATATTAATTATACTAGAGGCAGTACCTGGTATTACACATAGTTTATCAGACGTCATTGAACAGACAAACTTTGCTATAAATTAGTCCTCAAGTAATCCTCAGTATTACTCCCAATTTTTCATGAGCACACTCCAGATAACGACTTAATACATATATATGAATATGTATTAAGTCGTTATCTGGAGTGTCAAATGAGGGGATGACAGATGAGCACTTTAGTCTCTGGAGTACTCACTAACAAAAACACAATTCGACTAAGAGAGTTAGTTCATTTATACATACGCGCGTTTATATTTTATTTAAATCTTAAGATATACTAAAGGTTAATAGAAATACAAGGCTAGACCCTCATGTAATTGGGCATACTAGAATTTTCAATTTGATGTATTGTACCGACTGCTGGACAAGACAGGCAGATTTTGACAAAACATACAACCACTCATAGTGTATGACGTCTCTATTACTACAATTTCTAATTTGATGTATCTTACTGACTGCTGGGGAGGAAAAACAGATTTTGAAAAAACTCGCACCCACTCATCTACTGACGTTAATATTAAAAGCATGGTGGAGGTCGAACATCCTTCGTGCACGCGTTATGGTATAACCTTATATTTCTATTAACATTGCATATACTTTAATTGAAATATGAATTAGGATATATATCAGAGAGCAATATAAAAATAAACAAAACAGGGGTCCATGCACGCGTGCTGCAATTTTTCATTAATACGGCTACATTGTTATTTAGTATAAGATAAAAATATGTTTATAATATACATCAATTAGCACTTTACACTGTATTTTTTTAATACTCGATCCTATATGCAAAAGCCTGTAATATTTCATTATAACGGCTCCATTGTTATTTCATTGATCAAAATATATTTATGATATACATCAGGGAGCACTGTATACAGACTGTTTTCATACATACACAAAGTATTTGTTTGATTGATAAGATAATATCTTATTTAGGACCACGGCTAAATCCGGCCCATTGACAGTACTTAAATTTTCTCTACAGAACAAATGGAACACGAAACTTTGTGAAACACAAATTTAAATTTGAATATGATTTTTTGAATACTACAAGATCTTAAAGTTTCTATTGTTGTAGTGTGGGTGTATTTTACTATGCCAGTTATTAAAAAAATGATAACTCCCCCCTCCTCCATTGAGAAATTTTTGCTTTTTACTAGAAAATTTAACTATAGAAATATTTTTTCAAAAATTTTTATTTGAAATACAAGTTCATTTTTTAAATTATTTTTTCTAAAAATTAAATTTTCTGTGAATAACAACATATTTTTGAAATATTTCTCCAAAAAAATTATATTTAATTTTTTTTTCAAAGAAATTTAATTTTATGTGAATAATATTAAATTTTTTTCCAAAAAATTTAACTTTTATTGTTTGAATTTTTTTTTTCCATAAAACCCAAACATTTCTTAATTGGGAGGGGCTATTGTTTTTTTCATCACTTGGAAAAGTAATAAGTAATTAAATACCAGTAATTCAATAAGAATTGGGATTGCAAATGATGCCGATTCCAATTCTAGAAAAAACGCCTTATTCTTCAATTCTGGATTCCGATTAATTGTCCTATCACTAGTTGTTGGATAATGCCTCCAAACTATGAAACTATTGTTTTTTGACTTTTGGAAATTGCCCACAGATTAACAAGAGCGAGTCCGCTCAATGAATATTCAAGAAAGTTCTAGGACGATTATCGTTAGTGGATATATTACGGATATTACTTAATAGCACTTATTTCTATCGATTGAATCACTATCGTCTTTGTTTATTATTTAATTTATTTAAAGTACTGGAACGGTAAAAGATTCGAAATACATGCTACTCTGGTGTGTATAATGAATATACCTAGTTAATAAAAAAAATATTTTCCGGAAAAGAACCCTAATATTTTACTTATATGTATATACAGGTGTGCGCGTCCAAAACTGAACACTCCTTTAAACTTTACGCTATGCACATATTCGTAATTTTATTGAGTTGAAACTGGTTTATACTTCGAGGCAAGGGTCTTGACTAGTTATAAACAAAACTCCAGCATAATCTAAAAAGCAAAAGTGAAACAAGAGCCGATAATATGGAGAGACGTCGAGTCGCAACTTTCCGGCCGGGGAAAAACTCCGACTGAAATTGCCAAGGCTCTGAACTGCAGCCGCACCACGGTTTACAGCGTCGTAGCCAAAGGGACTCCTGAGGCGATCACAAGATCTAAGTCAAGGCCTCGAAGGTCGGACGAAATGGTTACTGCCTTGCAAAAGTCTGTCGAGGACAAGAGAGACAAGGTCACCGTCAGCGGCCTCTTCAGGGAGTTCAACGTCAGCAGAAGGACCATGAACTGGCTAGTTAAGAAAGATCTTGGCCTTAAGGTCTACAAGAGAACCCCTCGTCAAGCCGTAAGATTTAAAGGAGTGTTCAGTTTTAGACGCGTACACCTGTATAACATAAGAACAATAAAAATCGGGCAATTTATCATACAATCTGTTTTAATTGAATTAAAATATGCATTCCCATATATCAATATAGTATTTATTAAATAAAATGTTTCGGCCAAATGTCCCGAATAACCCTTCGACGAAATGATCGTTCAGCAAATTGGCATTTGGCAAATTGTTCATTGGCGAACAATTTCGTCCGGCAAAAGGCTCTTAGGCAAATTGCCTTTCGTCATAAATGTTTTCGGCCAATTGTCCGCTCACGCTTCAAGAACATTGATGGGAGACAAAGAGGCAGAAGCATCAACAGCTAACAACTAAGTATATTGTATATTTTCGTGTTAGAGAGGTAACGTAGATAACAAAAAGAGTCCATGGATGACGTCATAGAATAAATAAACAACGTAACAATTATTATTAATAATAAGACGATGACTAAGTCAATATTACTAACAAGTAATATTATTAATATAATCTATGTACATCATTTGAAGTGGAGACGAGACATCTGTGGACATGATGATGACACATTATATATGTGATGAAAAAATATAAAGTAAGGTATCTAAGTTTTTGAAATTAGGGAAATTGGATATTTCATTTATTTTGTTTTGTCTTGTTAGTTGAGGTAATTTTTTGTACATAAATTTTTTGAATGAACTTTCAATTAGTGTTTTTTTTTGTCCTTATTTAGATAAATTACACATCGATTCTGGTGAAACTTTGTAGAAAGCTTTTACAAATGCAGGGGCGTCCAGGGGAATATATATATTTATAAATATATTATCTTTTTTAGGGGGGAGAGGCTTGGTTTTTTTGATTTTTGTCAAAAAATGGCCAAAATTTAATTTTACAAATTCAATTTTTTGGAAAAAAAAAATACAAATTCAGTTACTCATAAAAATTACATTTTTTATAAGAAAAATTCAAAAATTAATTTTGCTAAGTTATTAAAAAATAGACCCTTCTCAAAAATTAAATTTCTTGGAAAAAAAAATTACAAAAATCTACAGCTATTCACAAAAAATTTCAAAAATCCACAGCTGTTCACAAAAAATCAAATTTTTTGGAAAAAAATTTCAAATATTAAAGTTTTTGTAAAAAAAATTCAAATATTAAATTTGTTGGAAAAAAATTCAAAAATTCATAGCTATTGTTATAAATTAAATTTTTTTGTCAAAAAAATACAAAAATATACTGTTATTCACAAAAAAAAATCAATTTTTGTAAAAAAAAGATTTCAAAATTAAAATAAAATATTAAATTTATTTGAAAAAATTTCAAAATTAAAATAAAATATTAAATTTATTTGAAAAAAATTTCAAAATTTTATAGATAGTCTCAAAAAAATTCAAAAATCCCCAGCTGTTGACAAAAAAAATCAAAAAGTACATTTTCTAGTAAATATATTGACCAATCAAAATTTAACACCCTCTTACTGTGACCATATAAAATCTTCGTACCAAGTTTTAATCAAAATCGATCTGTTACTTTTGGCATAATCCTCCTAACTAACAAACAAAGAAACGGAGGTTAATATCCCCTCAATTTCTATCCACAAATTATTCTAACAAAATCATCATCACATTTAACTACAGTTAAATTTGTTCTAACTGACAAAAATTCAAGTTTTGAAAAAAAATTTCAAAAACTTAATATTTGAAATATTTTTCAAAACATTTTATAATTTAGATTTTTTTTTCCAAATATTTCATTTTTTATAGGCAGCTGTGGATTTTAAATTTTTTTTCCAAAAAAACTTATTTTTTGATGAATAGAAATAGATTTTTGAAATTTCTTTCCAAAAATTTAACTTTTGGAGAATAACTATGTATTTTTTTTTAAAAAGATCGAAGAAATATAATATTTTGAATTTTTTTTCCAAAAAATATAATCCTGCTCACGCAGGTGTCACTGAAGCCAAAAATGATTTCTGCTGGTAAGGGGGTACTTGGATTAAATAAATATTTTACAAGTGGTACATAAAAAATAAAATAAAAAATGGTTGAGAGTCTCTTATTTAAGATGTAAATAGCGGTTGGTATGATTGACTTATTTGGCTAACTACCGGATAATTTTAGGATTTTTTTCTCTTTCTTTTTGGATGAAAAGTTGCGTTACCCAATGTTAGTAACGACGTGCTAACTAACAAATAAAAAACATAACCACCGACCAACTTTGTTGGACGGAGTTACACAGTACAATTGATATGTGACGGTTCTTGTATTTATAAAAAAAAAGAAGGTTGTTATCTCAGTAAATACGAGTCTGTTTATGGATCCCATAAAAACATATAACATACATAAATATGAATTGATCTGTATTCAACTCTTAAAAAGTGGTTACAAACATATGTATGTATTTATTCTATAATATACATGCCACAACCCTGTCTGTTATATCAAGTGCCTCTTGTCGCCAACTGTTTCATTTTTTTTTTCTCCTACAACAAATGTGAAATCAATTATAAACACAAGAAAATGTTGGAAGGGTTCAAATAAAATATTCTACAAATTATACATGTATATTGTTAGTTAGAATGTCCTGTTTTTGGGGTTAAATATTTATTTTGACAGCACTAATACATTTTTTGCTAGAGGCAATTGACAATATAATCCATATGGACAAAGTTTTCAGGCCTCTCAGAGCATTTAACAATAAATAAAAGAAGATCATGACATTACTTTTTTCTCAGTTGTGGAGCATTTTTTATTATAAATTATTTCATTACAATATTTATAAAGTTATAAGACTCAAGTCACGAATTCACATGATCATTTATTATACATTGACTAATATATATTTAATAATTTTTTTTTGTCCATGACTTTGAAAAGTTATAAATGGTCAAATAATACCAGTAATGAATAATAGTACATCGGAATGGCAAATGGAACATTATTTTCCTGATACCAATTCTAGAAAAGACAACCGATTCTCCAATTCCAATTAATCATCCGATTACTCCATCTGGGTCTCTTAATCTCAAGTCTATGAGCGATTACTTCCCGTCAGGGCTTTATATTAACACCCTTGTCCAACCGTCTGGGACAGCCAAATTGTTCTGCCGGACAGTTTATATGTTGTCCAAATGGACAAGTGGTACCAATTACTACAAATTAAGTTTCTTTTGATGGCGCCAGGTAATTTCGCCTTATTATATAAAACAATGAAGTAGACACGTGCCCAATTATTATTTTTGGTTGAAATTCCTGTTAATTAACTTTTTTTAAATGAAAATGTGAAATATTCACTACCATAAAATCCATTAGATATTTGTTTTCTGTTGGAAAATTTCAAAAACCCAACACTATTCAGAAAAAATTACAAAAATTATTATTTAAAAAAAATTAAACTTCTGGTATTAAATTTTTTGAAAGAAAATTTTTAAAAATCCATAGCCGTTGCCCAAAAAAAATCGTAAAAAATTTCAAAAAATTTCAAGTTTTCCAATTTTTAGAAAACAAATTAAAAAAACTACAGTTATTTACAAAAAAAATAACTTTTTTGGAATTTATTTTTTTCAAAACTCATAGCAATTCATAAGAAAATATCAAAAATTTACAATTGTTCCCATAAAATTACATTTTATGGGAACAATTAAAAAATTACACTTCTAATATTAAAATTTTTGAAAAAAAATTTGAAGCATTAAAGTTTTGGAAAAAAAAATTCATAGGAAATTAAATTTTTCGGGGGAAAATTTGAAAAGTTAAATTTTTTGGATTATGTTGTTTTTTTTTTGTTTTGTTTTTTAATTTGGATATTTGGGGAGGTGAGTAAAGTCTCGCTAGCCCATATCCGGCGGACACTCCTGAACTCGTAGTATTTAAGTACGATAAAAGTTAAAAAAGTACCAGTGTAAAAATAGTTTCAACAATAAAATTCAACAAATAATATAATATGTTAGTTACGCATTGATAATTGTCATAACAACAATTTTAACGATTACACAAACTCCTTTCGAAGCACTCTTTACATTAAATTTTTCAAACTCTGAGACAGGTGCTGTTTTGTTTTTGAAGGAGAATTAAAAAAAGATCATAACATTTGTTTATTAACCTCTTGGGATTAATTCATCAAAAATATGAAATAGGCAATTATTTCAATAGTTCTGGGAGGATATGTGCCGTAATCCGTGCTTGTTTTACATTTAATGATGCGTGGGCAAAGATAAATGCACAGAGCCATTGTCTTTTCTAGTTTTAAATTTGAATTTAGTTCCTAATTTTTGTTTTATTTATAAAACAAATGAATATAATTATTTGATAATTAACTGTGCAGGGTATGGTATTGGTTTTTAAACATTTTTGGTAGAGTGGCGAAACTTTAACTTTTTAACAGCTGACCTCTACAAAATTGCCCTTTATTTTGTAATAAATTAAAACCTATAATTAGTGATGAAAATCGTGTGAATATTAGGCATGTTAAATAAAAGAAATCGAAAAAATTTGAAGAATGTTTGGCCTGGCCTGAAAGAAGTTCAAGAATATGTTATTTTCTTAATAAAAAGTTATTAATACAGATTGTATGAGTTAAAATCTATATACATTTATACATAATAAGACAATTAATAGGACAAAATAAGCTGCAATATATCCCCAATATAATTTACAATAATTATTTCAAAAATAAATGCACACACCAGAAAAATTAATGTTCAAATTGATGTTGGTCAACCTTTGTAGATTTGAGCTTTTTTTCAGATGATCTTTTTCGGTCTTTTTGTTGGATGTTATCATTGAGTTGAGAAACTCTATTTTTGCCCATCACGTTGAAGAGGATTTGTGAAATCTCGCACAGAATTCTTACCAATTTCTGACGTTGATCACACACAGTATCAACAACTAATTCTTCGATTGTAGTTTCTGAGGTCTTTCATAACTATATATGGTGGATTTCTTTGATATGAGCAAAGTTAGGGTGAAATTATGATTTAACTCCTAGACAATTCAGGGAAATGCTAAAGTATTCTTGCCTTTGAAAGCAGTTGTAAACATTTTTAAAATTGTTTACAGGGTCGACCGTGAGATGAACTTATCTGTTGTCTGGAGCTTATCACCACAGAGAAAAGAAGTGAAGAAATTCCTGTTGACTGCTTGGTTGTCAACTAATACGGCCACAAGGATAAATCCGATTTGATAGAGAGTTTTCATAATTAGAGTATATTTGCTTAAGTTTTGCTGCTGTATATTTAATTAAGTACAACTGTCAATCCTTGAATTAGTTCTATATTTTCATTTCAAAGTAACTTAGCCTTTCACCCAAAGCTAGAACCTGTTTTTGAGCTTGTTCCCATAAGAACCCGATCTTAGTTCCAATTGCCGATTAAGTTGACGACCACTACCTGTCTTTGGTCTACGGAATAGGTAATATAATCCCATTTTGTTAAATGGAGGCTACAAAGTCTTGAATCCTTAGCAATTGTTTATATTTTTTAATTGACTTTAAGGTAGACTTTCCTCCGTCTTGGAAGAGTCATCGCCCATTTGGATTCAAGTTCCAGATTAGGAAACACATTGAAAGCAGGAAAAAGGTGGTATAGGATCTTGGGATTATTAAGGCTGATATCCTAACCTTGATCTATTTTAAAAATAAGCCGTGTCTTGGAGGCCACGCACTTTTTCATTCATCTGCATGTAGTCCACATAGTTCTAGATGCCCACGGCTTTGGAAGAGATCAGCTACAATGAGCTATTTACTTAGCCGCCTCTTTTATGAAAAAAAATACCAGCTGAAAAAATACCAAAAAAAATCAAGAATCCTTAGATAATTGTAAAAATTGAATAAATTAAAATACTATATAATGGAAAAAAAAAATAAATTATTGAAAATTAAATTTTTTGAAAAAAATTTTAAAAATTAAATTTTAAATATTAAATTTTTTTAAGAATTTCAAAAATCTACAGCTTTTCACATAAAATAATTTTTTTCATCTGGTGCATAATTTGCTCGAATGAGGAAAAAAAAAATCTAGTAAAAAGCAAAACTTCCTAAATTTGGGGGTACAGCCCCTTTTGCCCACCCCCTATCGACGCCCCTGATGGCATCTCTACGTATACGTACGTGTAGATATATACTAGTTTTTTTGGAGTGGTCTGCAAATCCTAAACCGGTCGTAATGACTTGTAGCAGACTGAAATAATTCGGCCCTTCAAAGAAATTCGTGCTTATTTATAATTTGGTCTAACCAATTCTACAGATGAATTTTTGATGACGTCATGCATGTTTCAAATTTATGTCTCAATTTATGGACCGATTTTTTCAGTCTCATATATTATGGAACACCATTTTTTTCAAGATCAACTGTATAAAAGACTACGGGATCAAAGTTAAGCAGATTTATATCTGTTTCGTATAACGTCATTGTACTTGAAAAAACATATGATGTCAGTTTATAAACAATTTATCTCTAAAATTGGTCTAGACCGAACTTTTCTTTAGGACCGATCTAGACCGAATTTTTATATGAGACCGGTCCAGACCGTGCTTTTTCGTTGGCCCGAACTAATTCGGTCCAACAAAAAATATAACGGTCTAGGATTTCCAAACCGAAACCCAACACTAATATATGTACACTTATTAAAAACCAGGCTATTAAATCTTGGATATTAGACACATTGAAATTGTTAATAAGCACATAAAAATTCCAGGCTCTTAACACTTCACTGAGAAAGAGAAAAATAAATCAAAACAAAACACTCGACATTGTTTTCTTCTTATATTTTTTGTTATTCTTATTCCACTCATCATAAATGACTTTTAAACAACCGCTAATTTACCCTACAAGGTCATTCTAAGGACACACATTCCATTCACAGAAAGGAGCAAGAAGGTATAAGGTTCATTATAGGTGGTGCACTATGATGGTAGCAGCTAGGCAGGAGACGTGGTGAGGTGACTCAAGTATCTCCTCTACCACTTCTCACACAAAAGAAAAACAAGAAATCATTTTGATGATGTGTGAAGACTGAGAGACCCACCACAGGGTCTTTCTATTTTAAATACATTTGAAGATGGTTTTTTTTGTAGATAAATATTGCGGAACCGAAGTTAACACGTTTTCAATAAATAAACACAGGGGTTGGGCTGGAGGAACTATAGCCTCCTTCCCAAATAAAATTTTTAATCGTCACCACTATTTAAAGTTATTGTTTGCATAAATAAAAATTTAATATCAAAATCTTCTCGTCACTATAAAAAAGTCATAAGGTCAAATTCAGTTTCTTCCACAAAAAATGTCGCTTTACAAAATGGTGTGGTGGACCCCCTGATATTTAAGAAGTGCTGGAAATATAGAGCCATTTCTTTGCAAAAAAAAAAATGTATAATTATTACAAGAAAAAATATCGTCTTTCAAAATTTATTTTTTTAAATTTACAAAAAAAGTTATTCGTTATTTTATACCATACAACTCTAAAAAATATCTTTTCAAAATGGTCAAAAAAGCAGGCGAACTCACATTTTGTACATATGAATTCAATCTAAAAAAGGTATTTTATGTTTGAGTGCAGAATCCGAAACTGATCTGAGTTTAGCATCTGAATTCTAAAATATCTGGGATTATAGTAATTCGGGGCTATTATTGTTAAGAGTCATTTTTACTCTTTAAAAAAATCCCCAAATTTAAAGTAGGGCGAAATCCAGGATTTTAGTTTGATTTCGCATTTTTAAATGATCCAATTTTGAAATATTAAAATTCTCTACTCATCGTCAATGGATCGTTTTATTGTTTCGATCTTGGTATCTCTTTTCCAAGGACAGAGTCCAATCTACTTCCTTTTGAGGTCGATTAGTTTTCCCCGGATGAATTATCCTTCCGTCGTCTTTGTAAAATTTGGAATCCAAATTAGAAAATCTCTTGAGATGGATCAAATTAGAAATATTTTCCTTCAATTGCCGCTTTCCTCATTTACAAGGTATGACGTCATAAAATTGGCATTGATTCCGGAAGAAATAAGATGAAAATATTGACTCCATAAAAAATGGGCTCACTACAAAATGGAACAAAAATCCTTGGAGATACATATTTTGTAAATAGATCTTACAAATAAATTATACCTTGAATATTTTTCGATAATATAAGCTATGATATTCCTCATCACTACTATGTATTATGAATAAGTTATAAGGGTCTTAAGAAGAGTGTCTTTTTTCATCATTTTTCAGCCCAAAAATGGAAAGATATCGAGTTCAAAACAATATACAGAATCAATAGAAACACTTTTACATAAGTTTTATTAATCCTACTTTTAATTTGGGGATTTTTCCTCGAATTACTATAATCCCAGATATTTCAAAACTGAGAGAAAAACTGAGATCTGTTTTGGTTTTTGATCTCAGAGATTAATTTGATTATTATCTTCAACTCATTTGTACAAAATTCCCCCCTCCCTTAATTATCCCCTATGTAATCCGGGTCCCCTTGATGACGTCATCATTGCATAATCCCCCCACCACTTGCAAATACATTCCTCCCAGGTGTTTAACCTACTAGGAATTCTTATTTCCTGCGAAATTGTCCAAGGACTTTTTTTAAATTTCAAGATCCCAACAATGTCGTAATCATAGTTTTTGGTTTTTGGAGGCCTAACTGGAGTGATTATGGACTACCCTCCCCCCGAAAAAATAAATATATATATATATACTCCTATGTACGCCCCTGCCTAGGAAAAATCTCGTTCCTAATAATCCGCCATACAAGTTCCAACTCTTACTCTAAGCTTACAATAAAAGCTACAACCACCCAACAAAGCCCCAACTTGTACACACTAATTGCATATATATTATAATCAATATATGTAATTGATATTCAACCCATCATCATTATTTACTGCCTCTGAGGGGTAGCTGATTACTACAGCAGATGTAAGCGATGATGCGAATTACATCTCTATACTAAAGACCTGCTATAAAGACCAAAATACTCTCTGAATGATTGACATGATCCCACATGTTATTTCGGATTAATATATATATATATATATATACAAAGTGATGAAACACCCCCCCTCTTTACTCACTAGTGCTACCAGGGTCTAGTACTAATCCCTCAACTCATAGATCCCAACGCGTGCTCACAAATGTATGTATGTATGTTTAAATCAAAACTTTTCTTCCAAAAAGATTAATAACGATTAAAATAAGAAAACGACAACAAAATGGCCATATACCGTATTTGTATATAATTAGTGTTGTATTGGTCCAGTTTATTCCCCACGCCAAAAAGACGGGTCATAGTAAACAAGAACAATTTTATTAAACGGTGAAGGATTTAAAGGTAAATTTAACTTAATATTCCTCAACTTTTAACTCTTAGTAAGTAATTATAGTCCAACATAGGGCCACCATGTCTCAAATATAAGTCTCCAAGGGCAACAAAGTTTGTTTTCCCTCAATAAGCCACAATGGTCGATTCATTGAAGTTGTCCGCCATCCAAATCAGGACTTTCAGAGTGCTCCAACTACAAATTATATTTCTTTATTTTTTTCTTTTATTTAGATTTTTATGAGGACAAATATCCGTAAATCAAGTTGATGTCGGAAAAAAAAATTTTTTTTTTTAAAGAATCACTCTGAAGGTCACTGGGGCTGATATTCAAATTACTTAACTATTTCTCTTAGGGCCCAGACCTAGGGTCTAACAACAACATTTAAAAAGTCAGGATTCTGAGGGCAGTTCATCAACTGATTAGCCTTATGTTATACGTCAACATAAAAGCAAGTGTAGTTGCTTTTTTCTCAAAATTGAGTGTGTTGCACATTTTTATTCTTCCTCAAATAATTATTATCCTCCATTTCTATTCATAAAATTATTAAGCATAAAATTTGGAAGACACAGCAAATTGATGGTAGTAGTTGTTTAAAAAAAACACTCTACTTGAAACTACACAATATATAAACCATATATTTCCAGTTTGAAGTCGCCGCGTTGTTGAGAATTGGTTGAGAAGTCATAAATACTGGATATTGTCAGTGAATTTGTGGAAATGGAGAAAAATGGCCATTGTTATACAGTATAGTACGTTTATTTGAATGGCCTCAGCCTAACCAATATAAAAGGTGAACTGGATTAAACTCTGGCTGCCAAAACAAGATCAAAAATTTATTTTTGTGTAATTTATTATTTTCATAATTTTTAATCCAGATTGTTTTTATGTTATACATATTAATACAGCAAAGTTTGTCTTTCTGTGTGTAAGAATATATGACAATGAGTCACCGAGTGCACTGAATAAAGTGCTCCATGATGTATATCATAAACATCCTTTGATCTAAGATGTTAAGAATCTAGTCGTCATAATGAAATGTTGCAGGTATTTTGCATATAGAATCGAACGTGTATACATTGTATATTGTACACTGTTTAGTGTCGTGATGTGTCGTTTGCGATCGTAACGGCCCTATGATCCGGCTTTTTGAAGTGAACGACGGGAGCCGGCTCCCCAACAATCAGGAGCCGGCTCAGAGCGTCTGCCCCCTCCAATGAAGGAGTTTTTGCTCAAAAAAAAGGTTATTCGTGCAAATTATAGAGCAAATGATTTTTTCCCAAAATATAATCCTGTGGCATAGACGTTCTCAGTATTATATATATTTTTGGTGGGGGCCTAGGTTTTTGGACTTTTTGTAAAAAAATTTAAAAATTAATTTTTTATGATAAAAAATTCTAAAATTCCCAGCTATTCATAGAAAATTAAATTTTTGGAAATTATTTTTGAATATTTAAATTTCTTAGAAATTTTGATATTTGGGGTTTACAGCCCCTCCATCCCACCCCTGTGTGAACTTCTCTGTAATTGTAATATATTTATTGAAGAAAAAAATGCAAGAGCTGTTTGAAAGCCGAAACAGCCGATTTTTATTGAGTGACCAGAAGGAGCCAGTTCTCTAAAAAGACCCAGATTTCCCATCACTAATAAGGTATTCCCTGATGAAGATCATATAAATATTTTTGATATAAGAAATAGTAATTTAGTCGTCTTTTTTAAATATGGTAGGCTTGTGCATGTTTTACAAGAGCACTCTTTGTTTGAGTTTTTTCAGTATATGCTAAGATTTGAATTAAATATAAGCGCTGGTATGTATAAATGAATTTTGTTTGTTTTGATTAGGTAGCACTCTAAAGACTAAAGTACTCATTACGTCATCCCAACATATTTTTTTCTTCTCCCAATCCCTCCTATTATTCTTTCATTCTTGAGAGGAGAAAAACGTCATTAATTGATATAAGTATTGAGTAATTATGTGTGAGTTTGTTCATAAAAAAACTGAGAGTATCACTTAGGAGTTCTATATAATTATAGGCCTAACTTTCTTTATAATGATGACAAAAAAAACCTTTTAACTAACTTAATACAATAGAATCCCTACACATATCTGAATTAACTATCATTTTTGAAGAAATTTGCCAAAACGTCCAGTTCTTTACGGATTAATCCTTCCAAATGTATTAGAATGGGTTTCATGTTGCATCTCCAAGAATAAATTATCACCTACACTTTGCTCATGATGGCTTTCATCCCTCCAATCCCTTGTAAGATTCGGACTGCGGCCACTACTCAATCAGTTTTTGAGGTCGTGAATTGTGGATTGTCTTTTATTTTTAGTTCACACATTCTTAAAAAAGGATTTCTCTTGACACATTTGTTGAAAATGTCTACTGACATTTTTATTTTCTCGCTACAGAATGTGCAATTTATATTATCCTTCTGATTATTCGACTTAGTCCATTAAATTGATGACGTAGCAATTCTGTAACGGAGACATTTTGCTGAGATGAAGTAAGAGTTTTTTTAAAAAGTATTAAAAAAGTAATACTGAAGATTTCTTTTGGGGTTATCTTATATATTAGATGAAGCAATATTTGCCTTTGTTTCGGTGCCTCATTACTTCAGACAATGGTGATAAAACAATTAGTATATAAATAAAAGCTCCCAAAAAAAATCAAATCAACTGCGTAGAACCCTTACAAAATGGAGGACTCCTCCGTAGACTCTATATTAAATGTGTGATCCAATTACTAATTAGGATTTCTATTGATGACCAGCCAAGTGAAAACAGAAATAAAAAAAATAAGAAGAGATTTAAACTGTTCATTTATACAGTATATGGAATAATAATAATAACAATAAAATAATAAGAAAAACAGGGGGGAAAAAAAACAAAAGAAACACACAAAAAATATATTGAATTTTTTTATACCTACTGTGTACTATGATGATTGAGTCTTTGAAGTTCAACATTATATAATATTAAAATAATAGCATCACGTGTTGTAGGGGTTGAACACAAACACAAAAATGAGGAGGGGCGGGGAGAATTTATCAACACCCATATTATAATAACTATGGTTGTATATACAATAGACCAGTGGTTCTTAACCTGGGTTCGATCGAATCCCAGGGATTCAGCAAGTAACCCGCATCCACGGACACGACTGCCGGCCGGGGTGACCAGCTTTGAAAAGCAAAAGTGTTCAAGGCGAATCCTCAAAGAATCAAATAAAATGCCTAACAAAAAAATAACTTGCGATACCGAATTCCGAACTTTTACTTTTACGGTTCAGTCTACTGTATATACAGTGAATACTTAAAGTATTTGATTCCTTGCCGATTTTGTGACTTTCTGATAAATACTTTCTATAAGAGTGAGGTCTGGAGACTAGGTAGGCCACTCCATAATCTTAATGTGCTTCTTTTTGAACAATTCCATCGTTGTATTGCCATATTTTTTGGGGCGTTGTTGTGATGTAAGACATATTACACGAGCCATGTTCAGTCCCCTGCCCTAAAGGAGCAATGTTGTGGCCCAGGATTTCCTAGAGTAAAACAATTCCCCCCTCCTTCGATGCAATGAAGGTGTCCTTTCCCCCTTATCAGAGAAATACCCCCAAAACACAATGTTCCAACACTTCCATACTTGATGGTGGGGATTAGTGATGTAAATCGTGTGTATTTTGTCCAATAAAAAAAGAACGATGGTTTGGAAAAGAGCACCTATGCTGTCATAACATTTCATTAGATCAGCTACAATCAGCTGAAACATGGGAGGAGGGCAAGGTGACTCTGTATAAAGGTGAGGTAGGCAAGGAAATTCTACGCTTTTGTGCTTTTTTTTTTCTATTATCAAGTAAAAGAAGGAAAATTTAATGACGTCACTGTTGAGGCACATAGCACTCTGTCCTATATAATTGTAAAGTAATTATTTTAAAATCCAGACTTAATTAATTGTAGGGCAACACAAATTAAGTAATTAAATATAATTAAAATTCATTTATAGTACATAATGGTAAACTTAGGACCATACCAAAATATTTAACTTATATTGATATTAATATCTATAAAAGTAAATCTTTTCCAATACTTATTTCGATTGTTATGAAACTGTACGATACAAATTTTTTACATACATACATGAATAATAAATATTAATTTGTTAATTGACCAATCTGTCTAAGTTTTCTCAGATTAGCACTTGTGTTCTTCAGTTTGAGCTTTGTATTAAGGTTATTTACTCTAATTTTTGTTCTTGTTTTCACAAAGGATCCATAATGGTTTCCTGAACCTTATTTGCTTCCAATAGTTGTTTCAGAAGCTCTTTCCTTTCGCGAGTTTCCTTACGAATATCTCTTGAGGATTTGGGTTCCTCTGAGCAAAGTTAATATGGAGTGAGGACACTGCATCACTCTTTACTTTCTTCCTGGCCTATAAGTCAAGAAGCTCAGCCTGGGGATTTCACTCAAAACCAATGGATGTAAAATACCTATCACAAATCTTAGCATTCTTAATATTGATTGGATCTTTTCTCCTGCAGACTGAGATCCAAAGACACTGGAGCATCAAATTTTTCTGAGGAAATGTAAAATAACATATCCAAATTAGTGCACTTCAATTCAATAAAATTATCTGAACTGCCGCAACAGTGGCGTATCTACGTCAGCTGAGTCAGCTAACACCAACCAGACTGCCTTAGAAGATCCTTGTTACTTCACCTATATATGACCTCACATTGGAGGGGAGGGAGATAAACAAGATCATTGGCAAGAATTACTCCGATATCGTTCCCCAATTCTACTCTGGGTCCAACAAGGACTTACAATTATAACTCTGCATCAAATCATCAAGGATACTCTCCGTCTTTTATAAGTAAAAGCAAAGGAATGTTTAGTCATGTTTTGAATATAATTGAGGATAGCAGAAAGGGAAGTTCACTATTCAGGAATTAAGTAATAATGGCAACTGCTAAGGGAAAGAAAATTCATTCGCCAGATTACCAATTCCAAAAAAAAAGGAGAGAACTAAAAAATACACTGGAATATCATCACTAGGGGGATCATAGGTGAAAATAATATGTGGTACAATAAAAATCCTTGCTGGTTTACCACAAGAGGTTTTGTGATTTGACTTCGCCCTTTTCTTGTATTTTTCCCATGGATACGTCAACGTACAGAACAAAATATTTATAATGAAACTCGACACTTTTTGTGAGCCCCTTGTGTTGTTAATAATCGCTGTTGTTTTTGTTATTCCTATAACTGGTTACGCCCAAGTCATTTAATAATAATAATAATAGTACACTTGGTACTAAGTGACTCCCATTTGAAAGAGGTTCTACATATGTGTACGTACCTATTATTGATTAATGTGGATCCATGAGAGAAGGACTCTATGTATTGTATAGGAACAAGTCATCATATTTTACTAGTAAATATATGTTTATATATATATCATTTGCAGAGTCATGCCTTATAAGAAGGGCCGTTTTGTCATGCAATAATCCATGAAATTCATATATTACAGCAATAATAATAAACCATTCAAGAGACGTTGTGATAATAAATATTATGTTTGTACAAGTCTCACGGGAATAACCAAACCTCTCTTTTTCTACTCCCCTTCTAGTAGTACATAGACTAGCTGTACTACACAAACAAACTCCCAAGAGAGGGGAGGGGGGAGAAAAAGAAAAGAAGAAAAAAAGGGGGAAAATACGTAGAAAAAAATGTATGAAAAAAAATAGTGTTTGGTCGACTTGAGTCGAACCGAATCGAGTTGATAAATTAGTAAAGGATAAAGAGAGAGGGAGAATTAAGTATCTACCACTACAAGCCCATTGTCCATTTATTAATTTAATACCCGACATTGGCCAGCGTAATTAGGCGTCGACAAACAGACATTTTTTTGTTTAATAATATAAAAGATCACTCCGGAAAAAATCCCCAGGGTTACTTTCCTTTTATCGTGAGCACACTCAACAATTAGTTACTCAATAATCAGATATTCTCTCCTCAAGAATTATAATCACAGCTAGATAACTTCTTTTTAATATGACGTGATGAGTCAGGGAGTACTTTAGTCTCTAGATCTCTAACTGGCTGTGCTTATCGTACAATCACTCGCTGCAAAATCCTCATCGAAAGTCACATTCATTAGGATATTATATTAAGACTAAAAGTAGGAGCCGACATTGCCCTGAGTAATGAGGCGTCGACTACAAGAAAAAACATTGCTTTAATAATATGGAAGATAACTTCCCAACAAATCCTCAGTGAGCCTCTCCGTTAATCCTGAGCACACCCACTCCTAGCTACTCAATACTTGAATGTTCTCTCCTTAAGAATGAAAAGAAAACCATTATTGAATCTTACAACCTTTCCTCATAAAAAGATACAGACAAAATTCCTAAAATCTGTTGGTAGTCAGCCAATTCACAATACCCAAAAATGGAGTTATTATTCTATAATAATAAATTAACAACAAGAGCTAATTCCAATTCATCCAGTCAACGTTCAAAGCACTGATAATAGGAAAGTAGGCAGAAATATTGCTGACAACAAAATACAGAGTAAATTTATGTGTTATTAGGACTCAAAACCATTTGATGAGGTTTATTAATAAAAATCACGTATGAAATATGGGCGTCCGTAGGATTATGTTTTGGGGTTGCTTGGTTTTTGGGATTTTTTTCTTGGGAAAAATATCCAAAAATTAAAATTTTTAGAAAAAATTTCAAAAATTCATAGCTATTCACAAAAAAATTTAATTTTAATTATTTAATTTTTTGGAAACAAATTTAAAAATACATAGATATTCACAAAAAAATAAACTTTCTAAAATTAAATATTTGAAAAAAAATAGCAAAAATTTAGAGTTATTCTCAAAATAAATAATTTTTTTGGAAAAAAAATTCAAAAAATTTAGTTAAAAATTTAAATTTACTGGAAAAAAAAATTCAAAATTCAAAGCTATTCACAAAAAATTTCAAATATTAATTTTTTTTCATTGCTGCATAATTTGTCCGAAGACCTATTTTTTAAGAAAGGAAATCTTAAAAAAAATTCCCCCTATTTTTGCCTAAAATTTTTTCATCCTGAACAAAAAAAAAAATGTAAAAACCAAAAAATCCTTAATTTAGGGGGGGATACAACCTCTCCAGCGCACATCCTGTGGATGCCCCTGTGAAATCCACTCAGATTTTAAACTATTCCAAAATGCACTCATCACCACCAATGGAGCCAAGTCGAAGAATCATCATTGAGCCCAACCAAGTCATTGTGGGTTAAAAAAGATCAGTCTGGTCCGGGCGACTCCACATCGTAAATATACAACTGTTCGAGTCGACACAACACTAAAAATAACAACTTATTTTCTCTTTTGTAGCTGCTCTGTGGTGCGGTAAGCAAATAACAATCATGTGACGTCACGAAGTAATCAATTTGTCTTACTAGTGGAAGAAGATGAAATCTAAACAGAGAGAGAAAAAAAATATTCCATCTCATGTAAAGAGGGTTGATCTTGATGAAATGGGAATTCTCATATCAAATCCTTGAGTAAATAAAAAGATACATTTATCTATGTTGTATGTTGAACCAACGAAGGAGAAGTTTGAGAAATTCTTTTAATCCTTTTTTGATTAAAAAACAACAACGGCTCTGACGTCATTCAAGTGGTCTCAAGACTACACACATCTAAATAATAATTCGTGATCATTTGTAGGGATTAGTATAGGGATCATGGGTCGATCAGGGATCATATAGTATACAGAGTGGTCCATTAAAATCTAAACACTTTGTATTTTAAACTTCAGCAAGATATCATTTATTAATTAACAGTAGGTAGAGTTTCAACAAAATTAATACTATAAATAGATGTTTGTTTGAGCTCCCTTAATCATTAACGTAGCCGCACATTAGCGCCAATGATGGCTTCTAGGCGGTGGCAGAATGCCTAGTACCCGCTGAGTATTTAGTCATCTGTCATAGCCTCCCAGTGCTGGCTGACAGTGCCTTTGTTGGCCTCGGTGTTTGGATGACGAACACTGCAGGCCTTCGACATAAATCCAAAAGGTGTAGTCAAGGGGTTGGCATCAGGGCGGTGGGGGCGAAAAGTGTCGAAAAATAGCTCAAAAGAACTCATTCTAAAGAGTCTTGCAAAGGAAGAAATGGGTTTCTATCATTTGTTGGGGTCAAAAATAGCTTATCCACCCTCACAAGGCTCCTTCCACACACTTTTTTTGATAGCTTTCTTGCATGGCCCTCACAGACTTGAGCGTATTGGCCTGATCTGTTTTCTTTAACTCCTCCAGGTCCAGTTTTGGCCTTTTTGACAGAGCCCTAACTAACGTTTCGGAATTCCAAACAGCGTAGACAATGGCCCTGGATATACCAAACTGCTTGGAGTGCGTAAATGGAAATTCGTCAATCACATTCATGTGTAATTTTCTCGACATGAACGTAAGTTTAAGAGCTCAGATTGTTTGTTTTTTTGTAACTAATTGTTTAAGATTTAATATATAGGAATATGAATGAATTTCAATCACTCAACCTTCATTAATTATTGAATTAGTAGGTGTTCATATTTCAATGGCCCACTCGGTAAAGAGACTTATTATATAATATGTATGTATATTTCAAATCGCCCCATTTGATGATAACGGGACAAATTTATCATACAAGTTAACAAGAAATAATATGATTTATATATATTTTTTTAATAATAGTAGGGATATGAATAAATGACATGCAAAATAAACAGAGAGGGATGGGGGCATCTACGTCATCCGTAAATAATAATAGCTATTATCTATTTAGCTAGAAAAAGAATGTATGATTCTTCAAATTTAACAAACAAACAACCGGGGGAGGAAAATAATTATTAAGGATACATAATATTAATATTGCTATGTCAATATATATTGCCCATCAATATAAAAGCAAGAAAGGAGAAGGATTTTTCTTATTACAAATAATTATAGGATTACATTAGTTCATTATCTACGATTTCTATTGATAAATATTTCTGATTTGTCCTTCGAAATGCTCACAAATTGTACTCTAATATCCCCCATTACATTATCAGAAAGAAGTTGATACTGTTAAATATATGAAATTGAATTAAAATGTCGCAAAAAGATTCCGATTATAAAAAAATATAATTAAATAAAGAATTATTTAAACGGTCATATTGTGGGCAAATAAAGAGATATAGTTTAAATGCAGGCTTTAGACCACTGTTTGAACTATTGGCCATTTATACCAATCCCATAAATTTGAATAGGGTAATAATTGATTGGATATTATATTAATAGTCATATCGGCGGCAAATGAAGGCTTTAGACTATAGATGGAATTACTATCCCATAAAACATCCCATAAATTTGAATAGGACAATAATTGATCGGACTAATATGTAAATGGAATATTAAGGGGTTCCTGAATATAAAAAAGTGTAATTAAATTAAAGATAGTTTTTTGAACGGTCATATCGGGGAAAAATATAGTTTTATAGTTTAAATGAGGGGATTTAGACTATAGCTCTAAATAATGGCTATTTTAAAACATCCCATAAATTTGGAATAATAGGTATGTGAATGTTAATATTGAGGTGTTTATAAAGTTCTAAAGAAATGTGTAATTGGGGATTTGTAATGACTTGCTTATGTGTTGCCACACGACATAACAATAATATGCACCTTGTATTAAAAATAATTTTACATTATCTAATTAATTAATTAAAACTTTGCTACACTGAGAACAGAAAGTCGTCTTCTGGATTCAAATTATGCTCTGGATAATATTTGAGATGAGAGGCGAGCTCTGAGGGAAAAAGGAAATCAAAGTCACAACTGAGACACTTCAAAGAGCTCTCCGAGTGTTTTTTGAGAGAATGGAGTCTCAGATTCTTTTGTCGAAGAAAGGATTTGCCGCAGAGGGAGCAAATCCATGAGGTCCCCTCACTGTTGTGTAGACGTCGATGCTGAGAGAGGCGTGCAGAGCTCATAAACTTGGAGGAACAGAACTCACACTCCCAAAGCTTCCCAACAAGGGAATGTGTGTCCCGAACATGTCGGTCCGCATTGTCTTTTCTCTTGAAGGAAGCCTCACAGTACGGGCAGGGGTAGTTTTTGACGTAGGAGTGTACAGAGTTGAGGTGTTTTTGAAGGAGTTTGTTCTGAAGGAAACTGCTGGAGCAGAGGGAGCAGGGGAAAGAGGTACCCCCTTCTCCGGAATGGGAAGAGAGTCGGTGATAACGGAGTCCAGATTCGGAGAACAGGATCCGTCCGCAGGATTCGCATATAAACTTTTGAGGCATATGTGTTCGGAGATGCTGATTGAGATTGGATTTTGTTTTGAAGGATTTAGGGCAGGAGGGACAAAGGAATGTCCTATGTGAAGTCGTTGGAGCACATTCATCCTCTTCGGAGCTATTGAGGGGTGATGAAGAATCCGAGTCTCCGGAGGAAGAGGAGGTCATGTCTTCACTAACGCACCGAACGGGGATGTCTAAACAAATAATAGAGTCCATTCTCCATCAAGTAAATTATATATTACTATGATGTCTGCGATGAACGATATATTTTTTACTCCAAAGTAACCGTCACTCACAAGTGCGTAAGAGCCCCTTTTTCGACCAATCAAATCTCTCTCGTACACTCTCCTTTCTTTTCGCTCGCTCGCTCCACTCTCTCCACTACTTACTCCACATTTTACCCAATTTTTTTTTATTCAGACGGTAAAATGAACATTGATGTTCCACTCTTCCATACAAATTCATTTAAACCCATTCAATAGTGTACCTTGTATAATTAAACCTTCATATCATATAAATATTATCCACCTTCTCATACCAAAGTTATTTAGACACTTTCAAATCAAATCCAACAAGAATGAAATATGAGATTAAAGAATGAAAATAAATATTTATGTTATTCATGGAGTGATGAAAATTATATAGTAAGAGATTTCGTGGTTTAAAGTTTAAAAACTTCCGTTCATTGTATTTTTTCAAATTAATTAGAAAGGATTTATAATTTGCTATGTAAATCATCTGTATTTTTAGCTGGGCCGTGTTTTTGGAATTGCAAATTTAAAGACAGAATTTTCTATTCCTCAGCTGTTGTCATCGTGTTTTTTACATTTTATTTCAACCTTCTTGTCTCCTCTTTCCTTCTTAGAAGTCTCTTTTGTCATTATTGTCTAACTCCTGAGTTGTGAACTTCCTTTCTACAATATTCAATTATATTTAAAACCTGATTAAACATTATTGGGTTACTCATAAAAGACGGAGAGTAACCCTGAGGATTTGTTGCATAGTTGGACTCAGAGTAGAATTAAGGATCGACATCGGATTAATTCTTGCCAATGTCCTTGTTTATATCCTTTTCTCCTTCTTCCCTTGTCACAGCTGATTGTAGCTGATCTAATGAAACGTCACGGGGGTGTCCGAAGGTGTGGGCCAAAAGGGGCTGTACCCTTGCTCCTCCCCCCCCCAAAAAAAAAAAAAAAAAAATATTTGAAATTTAATTTTTGAAATTTTTCATACAAATTTAATCTGTGGATTTTGAATTTTTTTAACAATATCCATGAATCTTTTGAAATTTTTTTCTAAAAAATTAATGATTGAATTGCAAGAAAACCGAAAAACCACTTATGAAATGCTGCTCACCCTGTACAAAAGGAAGTCGTTTTTGCATCGAATCGTAACTGGCAATGAAAAGTGGGTATATTTCAAGAATCCGAAACGAATAAGTTCATATGGTGATCATGGCAGCAAGACCAGAAGGCTCCGGACAGAAGGAAATGCTGAGTCTGTTCTGGGACCAGTGTGGTGTCATATGTTATGACCCTCTACAACCCGATCAAACCGTTAATGGTGATTGTGACCAACAACAATTGGCCGATTTGAATCATGCTATACTCCAAAAACGGCCAAAATATGAAGCCAGACAATACAAGGTAATTTTCTTCGATGTCAACTCACCACCGGTTCGCTCTATAGTCACCTGCCAGCTTGTTGAATTATAGAATTGGGAACCTTTTGCTCATGCCGCTTACTCACCAGACCTGGCGCCTTCCGATTATCACTTGTTTGCATCGAGTTGCCACGTACTCAATAAAATTTACACTTCGATTCTCACGCTCAGGCCAAAAAATGGATTGATAGCCGATTTTCAGACAAACAATTTTTTGGAAAGGCAATTGCCTGAAAGATGGGAAAACTGTGTGTCTTGCTAAGATGCATGCTTTGAAAATTAAATTTGCAACCATTTTTTCACAATAAAGGTTCAAATTTTCTTTTAAAAAGTATCATTTGATAGGCACATACCTGGTATATACTGCCCTCTTCCTCCAAAACCTTTTTAGGGTTACTATGTTGATTTTAAGTTGCTGTAATTTTTAGCATTTCCATTTGTGAAATAAAATCAATAATTTGATTCAACTTTTTTAATTGGAGATATTGGATCAAACTCTTTTTTTTTATAGAAGAATAATATTTTTATAAAAAATGAAACAAATGTTTTTTTACATTTTTTTACGGTAACTGATATCATGTGATTTTATTAATATATGTAAGTTAACTTTATATTTCAATACTAGTAGAATTGAGTATCGACATCAGAGTCATTCTTGCCTATATCCTTGATAGATACGGAGTGGGTTTTGATTTTATTTCCTTAATCTGATAGCTGTGTTTGTGAGTTGTTGGTCCTAAGTCACTGGTGAACTTGGAGTATAATTGAGGCTTTTTGCAGTTGCTACCTGAATATATGTTGTTATATTTGCTAAAGCTGTTCTTATTAGTATTTCATTCTTGAGGAGTGAACATATTATAAGTATAAACTATAAAGTTTAACCACGAATGTGTTTGCTCATAAATGACTGAGAGTAACGTGGAGGAAAGTCTAAGTCCTTGTTGGACAAGCAGTAGAATTGAGGACACACATTGGAGCCATTCTTACCCATGCCATTGTGTATTTCCTTCTCCCCTCCTCCCTCTTTACAGCTGATTGTAGCTGATCTAATTAAACGTCATGGTAGCTAATCTGCTCTCTTCCAAAAATGCTTCTAATTGTCAGGGTGTCCATGTTGATTATCCTTTTGTTTTGTTTTTTTAAACATTAATAAAATACCATAACTAGAATTATGAATAAAGTTCACTCTTTTTCAACTAAATAATGCCTAGTATATTTTGAAAACGTGATCGTGAACTTTGTGCTGTAGAGACTTGAATTGAATTATATTTAATTATGGGCTTCATGCACTGTGTTTCTAGCTGCAAGCAAGGATACAACAACAACAGTGAAAAGGAACTTAATGTGAGTTTTCATCGATTTACATTGACGGATAAATGGCTAAATGGTAATGTATATGTGGTGGACAAAAGCTCCAGAACTCAATTGAAAATTCCTCATCCACACGACAACACAAAAAGAATCATTCTTCACAATATCATTGCTTGACACGATCTGGGAATTTTGTTCATTTCCTTCATCTTTTAGCTTCTCACAGCCAGTGGCACCAGAACCATAGGACCCCTCCCACCCCACTTTGGCAGAATTTTTAAAGTCACCGCGATAAAAAAATCTCCCCATATAATTTTTTTAAATGTCATCAATTTACCTTTTTTTAAACAGATATTGGTTGTCTTTCCACAAAAAATTTAACTTGTTAAAACTTAAAAGTTTTTTGTCTCTTTTAAAAAAAAAATATTTCTTAAAATTGTCATCTAAATAAATAATTCTGTCGTCATTCTCAAAACTAAACATTTGGTTGTTAATCCTCTAAGCTTTTTTTTAATTATTATTTCATTCTTGAGGAGAAGACATCTAAGTATTGAGTAATTAGGTGTATTAATGCTATTTCTTGGGGAGTAATCTTCTATATTAATAAAGCAAATATACATGATTAAAGCAAAATGTGTATGTTCCGGACAAAGCTCGATAATGCTGAAGGACTCCAGGGAAATAGTTTTTTCTTTCTCGTTGCTGATTGGCTTAAAACTGTCAGCTGCCATAAGATCTATTTGAAAAGTCTTGGCTGGGTTTTATTTACTATTTTGTTGGATTAATTTAATTATTTTTCTTATTATTAGCAAATAATTGCAATATATGTTTCATAATGGTAATGTCAAATGTGTAGTGCAGTGTATTATAAAAATAGATCATCTACGCATAAAAAGTATCTAGGCTTCTCGTTCATAAAAATGTTTACCTTTCCAAGACATAAATAGATTGTAGATCAATGCCATCAAACGTGCTAATTAGAATCCAACCAAAGGATCAATAGTTTTTCAAGTTATATAATCAACAATTTTTTACTACGTGAGGGACGTAAAAATTAAATTAATGGGTTGTTTTAAAAGGATATCACTGGGCTTTATATTCTAATTTTTTGTAATTAATTTATAGGCTCATTTTGAGAATAATCTTTCTGAGGAAGTCTCGAGAAGGACGGTCCATAATGCAATTATATTTGAGCATTATTAGATATAAAAAAACCTAAGCTCTTCTTCATCTTAAACTTTTTATTTGGGAATCTATCTCATGGATTCAATCATTTATTTACCAAGAGGAATTCACCTATTAATAATATTAATAAATAATGAAGGAAAAAGGAAGGAAGAAAAAAAAGGAAAATCTACCAACTGTTTTCCTTTTCTAATCTCAAAACAGTAATTTATTTTGACCAAACAGCCCATGTTTAGTAATACCGCTTGAATACTATAGGAAATACACAAAGGTGAAAATCCAGTTTGGAATGGGCATGTTAAAAAAAAAAGGAAACTAGAAATTAACATGGTACCCCTAACAATTTGAAGAATGTTTTGGAGGAGAGAAAGAATAATGCCCATGACGTTTCATTAGATCAGCTACAACGAGCTGTGACAAGAGAGGAAGGAGAAAATGATATAAACAAGGACATTAGGTAGAATTACTCCGATATCGATCCCCAACTCTACTCTGAGTCCAACAAAGACTTACAATTATATCTCCGCAACAAATCCTCATGGTCTTTTATGAGCACACACGAACGTTCGAACAGGTTTTGAATATAACTGAATCTATTTAGGAAAGGAGGTTCACTACTCAGGAATTAAATAATAATGACAACGTCTAAGGAAAATAAAAACCCTTCTTTATACCATGAATTACAAATTAAACAGTGCTTCAGTTTAAAATGTATTAGTGTAGGGGGTAGCTTGGCATGGTGAATTTTTGGAAGCCCTGGCTTCCAAAAAATATTATAGTGCCTCGCCAAGCTTAGTAGTGGAGACCCAGATCCATAATCTACCCTACACCTTCCCTCTCGTATTTATAATGTCTGGTGCATAAAACCCCTTTTTTAGATCCATAAGAAGACCTTCAAAAGTTATATGGAACTCAAATACAACTGTATCACCCTGGCAACATAAAATAATCATTGGAAAATGCTGAATTCCACAGAAAAAAAAATACAAAAAATTTAATTTTTGATTAAAGCTAATTTATTTTTTATAGTAGGATATAAAGAAAAAGAACTGAGGCCGATGAGCAATATATTGCAGTCCCTGTTCAACTTTGTCTGTTCCAGTTCTAGCGGTTCAAGAACCGGAACCACTTAAACCGTTAGAATTGCAAGAATGCAAAGGGCACAAACATGGTAAAAAATTCAAATTTAATAATTCAGCATCATGAAAAGTCTAGTAGTTATTTATTGTTCAAAAAAAAATAATTGAGCTTAGTTTTTTTAATTTATATCTCAAATTCAATATTTTTTAACCGTTGTAGTCGTCCATGGCTATGGGGATTAATGAAATATTTGACGAGTTGCGTTCAATTTCAATGAGTGAAACCCCTATTGACTTGTATAGTCTTTAAATATATTTAAACAACAACAGTCGTATGTAAGTATATTGTATTAAAATTTGGTGAGTCTATGTTGCACCTACTCGGAGTAATTGAGCCAAACACCAACGTTCTTCTCTAGGAACAAAGTCGAAAAAATGATGTTACTAATTTATAGGGATGGAATTACTGGTATAGGGTAGCGAGACTTATGGTACTACTGAATTAATACTCTCGTTAATATCAGCTGCTTATTTTATGATTTTGGACGGAGAAAATGAATTACTGCTATCAAGTGGAGAACCTCCTACATTTAAAATAGCATTAGTGCTGGGAAAATATTGTTATATATTTAAATTCAAATATATTTATTTTATTATGCATTTTTTGCATATGGCCACGATTTATTAAAACAGTCCATATTGAAGGCTTGGCTTTTACTAAAAAAAATCTCTAAAAAAAGTTATTTGAGAAAAAGTCAGGGCTCTCCATTTTTATTTAATAAATTTTTAAATCAAATAACAATTATTCTTAGGCATAGAAGGAGAGCAGCTTAGATGTCATGACGTTTGATTAAATTAGCTGCAAACAGCTATCAGATCAAGAAAATAAACTCAAACCCTACTCCATATCTAGCAATGATAAAGGTAAGAATGTATCCGAATTCGATACCCAATTCTACTCTCGATCAGGCTTGGAATATAATTGAATGTAGAAGAATAGAAGTTCACTACTCAGGAGTTAAATAGTAATGACAACAGCTGAGGAAAAGAAAATTCATTCTTCAGATTACCAATTCCAAAAAAAAAACAGGCGAGCTAAAAAATACACCAGGTTTTCATCACTATTCAAAACACTACAGTTATTCAAAATCAAGCATAAACATCGACACCTGATATCAGAAAACAGTGTGCACTTTTTTTAATGCTTTCATTTTTGTGTAAGTGGAGTAATGACGTGTTGAATAATGACACTTCAAAGATAAGATGGTCCGTGATTTTTAGTAGTAATAAGTACCGTCATCAACTGCTTTTATTTTCAAACAATAACAAGTCTGAATCACGTGATGTTGTTGTTATTCAATGGAAATGTATTTTCATGGCTTGACATTTTTTTTTTTTTTTGTCTTTTTTAAATTGCGTATGGAATTGACGATTGTGTGCTATTAAACAATTTTTATATAATGTCTGACTTTAACACGGATCAAAGTTTTGCCAAACGCCTCCTCAAATCGCAGGGATGGATGGAAGGTAAAGATAAATCAGTGAATAATTAATAATTACTCTTGCAAATCATGTCAATCGTTTTTTTAGGATCAGGACTCGGCAAAAACGCTCAAGGAATCGTGGATCCAGTGAAGCCCTCTCTTAAATTTGATACAACTGGAGTTGGCCATGATCAGGCTAAGGAGTTTACTGATCATTGGTGGGCAAGGGCATATGATAAAGCGGCTAAGGAGATTAAAGTGGAGCATAATGATGTGAGTTATCATTTTTATTAATATTCAACTTAATTTGTTAATTAATAATTTAATTTATCTAATTATTTTACTCTTGCTTGATCGCAGGACGGATCTGTGGATATTAAAACCAAGAAATCCTCCAAACGCCAAAAAAAGAAGAAGGAGAAAAAGGCTCTCTATTCTGGATTCATCAAAGTAGGGGTTTATTGAATTCACAGTACAGCAATATCCAGTTAAGTTTGTGTTTCGATCAGTTCGGATTATGGTTTAGTTTTGGGGTTTCAATACCCTTCGAGTAGTAATAATATACATACGAAAAGAATGAAATGCAAATTCGTAGTACTGACTAGAGGTGGGGTCATACACTCGATTTGAATCCATATTCTAAAGACTTGCGATTCGACTTAATATGACAATCAAAGATTACTTGGACTCCATAGCTATTTTATACTAAACTTGAGGGGGAAAAACATTAAAACTATGGATCCTACATTACAATTATGGACTTAAAATAACTTTGAGGACTCGATAAAAATATACAAGGACTTTGGAGTAAAGACTTGAGACTGCACTTAGACTTACTCTATAAGGATTTTCTCCCACCTCTGCTATTACCATACGTTTTTAACAGTATATCTGCAAATACAATTACCCAGATTACTGTCCGCCGTATTGCTGTACATCAACAAATACGATACTAAAAGGCATTCTATCCTTTCAGTCTGCAACTCTCAACGATGGTGCTCTTACATCCATTCCAAAAGAAGAGGAGGCAGAAGGATCAAATGAACGGAATTCTATAAAAGTTTTATCAGACGAAGAGCTATTTGCTGCATGTGACGGTCTCACAGCACACATGTACACATACATGTCTAATATTTTTGGTCCTATCTAATCTTCCCTTATTCTTTCTTTAGGGGTGCAAGACATGGTCATAGCATGTCTGCAAAGTACAAAAGATTGGCAGAGTTGGATAAACAGCTCATGGATAGCATTGAGGAGAAGAAACGAAGGAAGAAAAAATAATAGATAATAACCGATTATTTATAGCTTTCCGTGTCAAAATACATTCAGTTGTAAAAGTAAGAACGGACTTCTTTTTCTTTTAATCAATATTTAATTTTATATGAAATAGAAATTCCACCAACATATAACTATTGTAACACTAATCTTCTTCAAAACAAATCTTAAGTAACAACACTCTTAATTATAACTCTCGCGTAAACGTCTGAATTCAGTGTCTAACAGTAGTCCATCCGTCCTCTGCATTATCATTATCAGGATTTTCATTGAGCTTCTTGTTATTAGTGCTTCGTTTATCATTATTATCCCTTCGCCAGTTGCCGGTATCATTGTTCCTTTGTTTTGTATCTTTGGAGTCCGACATTCCTGCTATTCCACAATCATACCTACTTCGCCAATTCATATTATCATTCCTACCATCTTTGGAGTTAAATCTATCGTCCCTTCGCATGTCACGATCTCCTCTTCTTATGTCATCTCTACGATCGTCTCTTCTAAAATCATCTCGGCGATCGCCTCGTCTAAATTCGTCTCTTTTAAAATCATCTCGGCGATCACCTCGTCTAAAGTCATCTCCACGATCACCTCTTCTGAAGTCATCTCTACGATCACCTTTTCTAAGATCATTATCACCATCTCTTCGGTTATCCCGTCTAAGGTCATCTTGTTTTGTCTCACGTCCATCGACTCGTCTAGTGCCTCGATCATCTCTCCAACTACCACTAGTCTCGCTGTTTCGCGATGTATCTTTAGATGATACAATATTTTCACGACGGGACTCTTGTGGTGCTCTTCGCCATGATGAAGGTTCTTCCTTTGTATCCTAAATTCAATTGATATAATAAGAGTACTTTAATTGATAATTAATAAATATTTTACTCTGTATTTAATTTCTTCAAATTGCATCTTTTCCTCGATTTCTTTTTCTCTTTGGCGTTGTTTCGCCTCAATTACATCAAGCTCGGTATTTTTCTTAAGCCAAGCTTCTTCCTCCTGGATAATACGCTCTCTTTCCAATCTTTGTTCTTCTTCCCTCTCCATCTTAATTTTTTCGTCCCTTATCTTTTGCTTCACTTCTTTCATGTCCTTAATCCATTTTTCTCGCCTCTCAATCTTTCGCATCTCTTTCCTTTCCGCCAATCTTTTCGCCCTCTCTGTTTTTACTAACTTATTAAACTCTGCCAACTTGGTTTCGAAAACGGATTTTCTCTCTTTTAAAATATTTTCTAAATATTTATCTTTGTCTTCCTTAATTCGGAATAAACGACTCTGTGTTGCTAGGGCGATTTTCCTTTCCTCCTTAGTCTGGGCAATTCGATCATCTTCCTTCTTAACCCAAAATATCTGAAATAAGAAAAATGTATTAGTTACCTCTAATAAAATATGACATAAATATCCTACTTTATCATTCTCAAGATCCTTTTGAAATTGCTGTTCCAACAATGGTATTTCCTCTTGGCGTTTAGCTCTCTCAAAATGATCAATTTTCTTATCTTGGGACTTCAAACGCATGATGAGGTCTTTTTTTTCTCTTTCAAGCTCAACAACTTGTCGAGCCATGATCTGATCTGCATCAAGCTCTGCAATCTCTTTCTCATCCATTTTTTCCAAAACCTTCTTCCCAATATCCGTTTGAGCAATTTGATTCACTTTTTCTTTTATGTGTCTTTGTTGAATTTGACGGATCTCTTCCTCTTTCTTTCGTTCTTCTCTTTCCTCCCTTTCTGCCTGAAGACGTTTTTCTTCAAGGATTTGTTGTTCACGAAGTTGCTCCTCCTTTTTGTACTCCTCTTCAACAGCCAAATCATAGGCCTTCTTCTCTAATAGTTCCTTACGATCTTCAATTGCTTTTTGACGTTGAAGGACTCTCTCATGATCCCTTTGCTTAGATTGATGATATGACTCAATAATCTTATTTCGGAGGACATTGTTCTCAAGTTTGACTTTTTGGGGATGGATTGTCTGTACACTCTTGACTAGTACCTTCATCATAACCATTAATTGAGTTCGTATTTGTTCCGATGGCATGTCCTGTAGGTGGGGACCACCCATCAGATTATCCTCATCACATGATTCTGTTAAATCATTTCCAAAATGTAAGGTACGACTTCTATGATCGATCCGTACTTGCAAATCATGGAATCGAGAACACTCAACTATGATACGCTCCAAACCAAAGGCATCTGTAAAAGGAGCAAATTCCAAAAGGCGATTAAAACATATGGAGTTGTATGTTTGAGAAATTTGCTTTAATAGGCGGACTAATGTTATGTCCTTGAGAGGAGGAATGTATTGTTCCAAGAAGGAGAGTTCCTCACTTTGTTCAACATACTCGACAAACGACTGAACACGAAAGCACAACTTCAAGGGATTAAAATCCACTTCAAGGTGATGGTATAAATTTTGGGTCTCTGGAAGGGCCGCTTGAACTATTCCAAAACGGTATATATCTTTAATAAGTGAAGCTCTGGTTGGAGGCTGCTGTAGACCAAGCAGTGTTGCAAGTTGAACCATTTTTTCCTGTGGTGAATATTCCATTTCAATGAACTTTTCAAATTCTGGTTGATGGCTTGATACTGGTACCGCCAGTACTGCTAATAAAACCCTTGAGGCCATTTTTCCCAACTCCTCAGTAGATACATTTTTCTTCATTTCACGATTTAATTGAAAATGTTTAAATATAGCTGCCGCATGGAAGAGATGGTATCCGGATTTCCAGAATACAAGAGCAACCTTTTGATAATAATTGGACATTGTTTTGGGTTGAAAACTTTTTTTGGAAATGATCATGAGACCATAAATGTCCTCAACTGCTTTATAAGCTTCTTGCCACAACTCTAACTGAATAGCAGAATCAAGTTGAACCAGTCTGGTATCAAGACTTAACTGCTGAGTCTCAAGACTATTTAAATCAATACTCATAGGAGAAAGAGTTTGTTTGAAAGCCATGTCTAAATGTGTGCGGATTTTTTCGCAAAGCATGCGAAACTCTGTTCGACGCTGATATTTGAGGCAAAAACGAAATGCTTGTTGAGCAATATCATGATATAGACGTTCAACGCGAGAGTTTGTACGTAGGAGATCGAGACATTGAAGATAGGACTCCCAAAGAAACCTAACCCAGGGTGCAAGAACTTTACGATCAGAACGATCCTGTGCATCCTCCCCACTAACAGCACGTAAAAGAATTGTTTCAGGGGTGTTTAAATTGTCCAACTCTCCTTCTAAGTCAGCTACCAAGTCCTTGGACTCTTGACGCGCCGCCTCCGTTCTTTTCTCTGTACTACTCAAATAATATTGTATAACAGAGGCAAGTAAAGCCACATTTGTGGATTGGCACATATTTCTGTACTGATATAGTCCTTCTTTGGCAATGTAAGACTTTCTTAGTTCTATACATAATTCCAAGTACTTGTACATCAACTTCTCCAGTTCTTTTTCCGAAAAGGAATGGTTTCTTTTCTTGGATTTGATGACCTCATACAAAGTATCCAAGGCACGTGTTGGTTTATCTAAGAAAGAACAAATTAGAGAGATAAATTCAAATGGATTCTTATAATATCGAAATATAGTGTTAGAGAGACCCACCAACTTTGATGAATTCATCAGCCTTTGCCATGGCATTTTCAGGCCTAAGATGGTAACGAGACGACATCTTGTACATAACTTTGAAAAAACCTATGTGTTGGCTTCAACAAAGTTAACAACTAACGGATATATTCAAATCTATCTAATGTTCTCTTTGTATAGCTGGAGCATAGTTCCTACATTGCGAATTTGAGTTTCTCTTTCTATTGCCTTTTCCGTTTGAGTTAATATGATACTACTGATTATAATACTACACGTTGTCAATTGCGTCATCAGGATAGGAATAATTATAGTAATGCATGATGTAAACTCCAATCCCTTGATCTGCCTTTCGCCTCGTACAATTGCTCTCTGCTATCTAACTCTCAAGTCATTTAGAGTAGAAGTAAAGTACGAGTAGGTACTCTTATCTACGGAACTTTTAAAATATGTTTATCTCAAAACCTCTAATTGTTTCTTGAAGGGCCTTTAGCCCTTATATCCTTAAGGGGGATTACCACATCATTTATATATATTTATACCCAGGGGTCATATTTATGACGTCCGGGAAAAGTGTAATTTTTGACCCCCTCCCCTGTCTGTGTTTGTCCAAAACTTGATACCCCCTCAGATTGGACGTCCTAAATTTTAAGCTTTACTTATCTTATTTATTATCTTTACTTAAATTTGTTGTAGTATTTTTATAATTAATAACCCACCAATTTCATTGAATGAATTTTCTTTTCCCAGCTTCCCATGATTGAATAATATTCTGTTACTCCTCGGGAGACCCTTTCGCTCAGTTTCACTCATCCTCAGCTTTTTTGTGACCTTATTGCTTCTTTAAATAATAATACAATTCGATCAATTTTTTATAAACTGTGCTTCCTTATTCAATTTGATACTTTTTTCGTATTGGAATCTGGTTGGGAGGAGTAACAGTTTAATTGACTATAACGTAAAAAAATAACAAGTGAATCCTTCATTCTTCGGTTTTCATAGTTTTCATGGACCTGGTGATCCCTCATTGAAAAGTGTAAAGTATGTTATATTGATATCAGTAGTATTCATCTGTAAATAAAATATATTGGTTATCTTCAAGACTGTTGCGTCTTGACGAGGGAGAGACACAAACTTATTTATAATAGGAGAGATCCAGGATGACCGAGATAAATGAGGAGAAGAAATGACGTGGAGGAATAAAGCTACACACTGTTTATATGCTCATGTGTATTCTAACTATACTCTAATATATTTACAAAAGACGAGACTATTTATAATACGTAAAACTCAGTACTTATAATACATAGACGAATATACAAGAAGATAAAAACCAGAAAGGACATATTAAATACATAACAAAGACCATTTATATACTTCATATGGAAAAGATTTTGTTGATAATTGAAACAGTGATCAGTTATCAATGTAGTGGACTCCAAAGTATACAATACCCCCTCCCCCCATCCTAAAAATCTTTAAATCGGTAACCCCCCTCCCCTCAGACGGGCGTAATAAATGTATGAACCTCTATTTATACAATTACTTGTGTACACGCTTAATAGTTTTTGGTAACCCCCCTTTAATCAGCTGTCTAACTCAGGGAGTACTTTAGTATTGATGGAGTGTGAATTAAATAAAAAATATAACCTAATAGAAACCTAATAAATTGAGTATTCGTGTGATTCAATCATCAACCCCTGAGCATTTCCATAATCAAGAAAACAGCTATGATTCCTTGAAATATATTGGAGAACCTGAAGTATTTGTTTCTTGTTTTTACATTTGCAATTACAAATCATCGTAATTTAAATTAAATGAAAATTTCTAGAAATTACTGTTCAACCATATTTTGTTATATTATCTAAACCTTTTTTAAAAGCTGTATCCTAAATACATATAATTATACAAATTAATGGAATTTTATTATTCTTAATGGAATTTTTAGACAAAGGCAAGTAAAAAATATCACTTTGCCTTTTATTTATTCTTTTTTTTTTTGCAAATAGGGACTCAATTGTTATTCAAGAATTTGATTATGAAGTTTGGATTTCATATTTTATTAGACAACATGTTTGTGTTTCTTTTAACATTTGCTTTCAAAACCGTTCAATATGTATGATAGTCGAGGAGTACATTACATTTGTTGGTATAATGGCCAAATTTTCTTCATTATTTTGACGATAATTATTTAAAACTTCAATTCTCGAAAAAAAATTATTGACAAATGAACTTGTTCTTTCTGAGTATCATGAAAATTATTAATGGATATTATCAATTTTCATTCAATCTAATGGAGTTTAAATACGTTAAAGACTATTTTTTAGGATGACAGCATATAAATTATCAAAAGAAGTGACTCTTTCTCTAGTGTGCAGTTAGACAAACTGATAAATTAGAATAATTTGCTCTATATAGAAAATATAACCTAATAGAAACATAGATATATTATTCGCTAAAGTAATTCTATAGAGGGTATGGGAAAATGTTTCTGTAGATATTTTGCTGATCAAAAAAAAAAGTTATATATATATATTGAGATCATAAGTCATAGTAGACTCCGTAATACTTTATTCGATTTAACATGAATGCCAACATGATTGATTCATGAACATCAAATTTCTTTAAATATTTTGAAGAAAAAAAATCATGTACTTTTATAAGTGATGGAATATTACATTTGTAATCACGCAACTTGACTATTTTATTTTATTTTTATAAGTTATTTCACTTTACTTTGTATTTTCAGGATTAAGTTAGGTACAGTATCAATAATGACTGGGTATTATGATCTATAAATATCCTTTACATTTAGAATATATTGTGCGTTATATGGGTACAGAGTACGAGTATACGTAATACCTTAAATTAGTCTAAGGAATACATTGATGCTAGATTTTATTCTTCATGGTCTCAATTTGATTTTTAAAATAGACATTAATAATGCTATATACCTACTATGAATTATTAGTAGTTTAGATCATGAGTACTAAATGACATAAAAGGACCTCAGTCCTATTTTAGTAGAAAAATGTTAAGTTGCGTGATATGATGTTTGGACTGTCATTCTATATATTATGTTATGTTATGATAACATTAGATTATTTTTTTAAAGATCCCGGTTGGCGCTGGAGTTTGGCCGGTAACTGAGCTGCTGAACGAGCTTGCCGATTCCACCAAAAGAGTATGAAATAAAAGCATTCTCAACGACAACACCACACATATTTTGACACAACATCACTTCTGGGTTACTTGATGTGAGGGTAGGGGACGTTTCACAGACGTTTTATATTTTAAATATTCTGCTACCTTCGGTGAGCGAATCATTTCCCAAATAAATAATTAATATAAGTATTAATTATTATTATATACAAAAAATGAATGATCTTCAAATCCTTCTCTTGACCATTATCCTTGGATCCACTCTGGCTTTGATCCTGTACATAAGTAAATTATTTAAAAGAAAAGAAGAGGAAAACGAGGTGACACCCACTCCAGAGCCTCATGAGCAGATTCTCGATGACAATACTAAAAAACAATCCCTGAATGATGAAACTACCGCATACTCTAAGGTAATCCATCGTCTTTCGCGTCATGGTAATTATTTATCATTATATTATATCATACTTTTAGGCCAAGAATTTCAAGAAACCTGAAAAACATTTGGCCTTCTCACATCCATGGCTCTTGACAAATCTCAAAGGACATTCTGGTCGAGTAATGGATCTGAGTATTTCATCCAACGGGAAGTACATAGCCTCTACCTCAGAAGATCGCTCCGTTCTCATATGGTTCTTTAAGGATTTAACCTCCAAGGAGCACAAGACCTGGCGCGGGAATGTGGATTTTGATCACGGAATTAAAGTTAGCTGGAGTCCCGACTCCAAGGCCTTTATTGTTCATAAAGCTTCTGCTAATAAAGTGGAAGTCTACAAAATGAATAAGAAGGAGCCTGGAGGAGGACCTCCTCAAATACTGGCTGCACCAATTGATTTTGAGCCTCTTCAATTTGATTTGATTGCTCTGCAATTTTCCTCTAATGGGAAGTACATTATGACTTGTACTGATAAGTCAACTCTCATCATTTGGAGTCTCAAAGGTGACAAATATGCAGAAATTGAAACATATCATATGAACATTAATTATTGTGCTAAGATATCCACATGTGGTAGATTTGTTGGTACCTCTGGATTCACGCCGGATGTGGAGGTATGTATATATCTATTATTTCTTGAAACGTGTGATGTGTAAACATAAAAATAATCTTGAATCAAAATCAAGAATAAGAGAAAATCCCAATTTATAAATATTATTTCATATATATGTACAAATCATTACTTCATTCAAATATTTGAGACAATTGTAGGCTTTGTATTCAAATTTGTGGGATATCCATGATTTTTAGTTATAGTTTAAAGCTTTTATTTGATTTAAGGGACTTATATTGATCCCGATAGGGCACATTTTATCAATTTAACATTCTCTTATTGTGCCAATCAATTTTGTCCACTTTAAAAATGCCTCCGAAGGGTTAATAAGTAAAGTTTGTTGATAGAAATTAAGGATAATTCGTCGAAGAATCCACACTTAATTTTGGGGGAAATCATTCTAGCTTGCTTTTGTGTTGATTGGCTACATCTGTATATTTTTTATAACAATTATTTTGTTTTTTCTGTTTAGATATATGAAGTCAAATTTACCAAAACGGGAGAATTTGTTAAAATTGAGAGAGCTTTTAGTCTTACAGGCCATAATTCCGGAGTATTCGCCTTTGACTTCAATGCTGACAGTACTAAAATGGTAACAGTGTCCAAAGATGGAAAAATTCGGCTGTTTGATACAAATATTGAATATAGCAAAGGGCAGGATCCAACTCTCCTTGTCTCACGTCCCATTGATTGTGTTTCAGAAATGACTCATCTTGGCGGGGCACTAATTTCTCTCTCCCCTGACTCTCGTTCTGTCGCACTGGCCTTTGGCAAAGAGCTTCGCTTCTTTTCTGGATCAGATTTAAAACCCCTCGGTATCATTGAAAGAGTTCATTCAGCTTCTATTACGAATATTTCCTTTGACGCAGAGAGCAAATATCTTATCACTTCAGGAGATAAGCATCTACGAGTTTTTCATAACATTCCTGGAATGCGAGAAACCATTCGAGATTTTGAGTGTAAAGTAAAAGAAGCCAATACTCAGGCTAAAAAAGAACTCTTGGAAAAACAAATTAATGAAGCACGTGCTAGCCTTAAGAGAGTTCTGGGGGATACTGTTTAGATTATTAGAATGATTGTGGCTTTTATTTTTAAGAAAGCGGAAAAAGAAAGTTTTGTTGTATTATACGTCGTATCGTTTTATATTTAAAAAATGTATATATATATATATATATATTTTTTTTTTTTACATTTTAATGGATTTTGTCTAAAAATTTTATATGAAATAAATTAATTTAGTTTATTCATTTCTTTTAAATAAAATAATAATGGAAAGGTGTCTTTCATGTTATCATAACAAGCTCCATAAATTCACTATTACAGCCTTTATCGGAAACAATAGAATATCTAGCATAATTTCACATCACATTAAGTTTGTATATATGTTGACGTCTCATTTATTTGATTCAAGTCCAATTATATTAATACTCTTCTTCAATTTTCGTACTTTTCACTCCATCTTTCCTCACTTGGCACTGCGGCCATCTCGTCGTACACCTAAAACAATTAATTAAAATAACATTTTTGACTCATGGAATGACTATAAATCATTAATATCTTTTATTTGTTTTTCAATTAAATAACTAAAAAAAACACCAATTGAGTTGTTTTTTGTCCATTTTTTAATTGTTCTCGTCTTTTAAGTCTTGTTACGTCATTTTGTCTCGTCAAGAAGATAATTTTTTTGTTGAAGTCAAACGAAATAGAAAAAAAAATGTTTCATCACGTCTTCGTCATGAAAAAAAACCTTCGTAAACGAAATTCACACTCTTGGTAATATCATATTTAATTATTACAATAAACACCAGCCACTTAAATTACCTTTTATTAATTAATCATTTGATTTATTAAGACTACGTATTTAGGAGTCATAATACTATTGGATATTGCAGGGGCACAGAATACGGATCCATGACGGTAGTCATTTTTATGGAAAAAGTTGAAGAATACTCAATTAACGTATTAATTATCAAATATCATATGGAATGTGCCAACTTTTGAATTATTCTTATCTTAATATCCGTATGTTGTAGAGTCTTGGGAATAAGGGCAGTTTAGGGGGCACTTATGTAGCCCCGACTTTTGACTGGGGCCCAGCGCTTGGAAAAAGGTAATTTAAATAAAAAATAAAGATCCCTGCATTTAATTTTCTAAAACAAGTTAAATATTTTGTTAAAAGTAATCAAATTTAAAGAAAGAAAGGGGCCCGCACGCTCAAATCAGCCCTATTTAGGCTACTCATCAGTCATCCATTATGAGTCAATATTATTTTAATATCCAAAAAAGCGATAACATGGCCCAATCTGTGTTAATTTTAAAAAGAGGGAGTTAATATTTTAAAATGTATAAATTTAACTCATTATGGGCCTGTGATTACTAATAATATAATTATATTTTTGGGGTCTTCCCAGTGAATATACAAATCACTCTCAGATAGAGTACCGTATTAATAAAGCCAAATGCAAATGCATGCATGATAATTCAATGTATCCAAGGTTATTATAAATATAAGGTTATAATAAAACGCGTCACGACTGATGTTTGACTTCTACCACGCTTTTTAATACTGACGTCATAGTGTATGAGTGGTTGCGTGTTTTGTCAAAATCTGTCTTTCTTGCCCAACAGTCTGTACGATACACCAAAAAAAAAAATTACAAAAATATCGAGGTCACATACTCTGATTGGTTGCGTGTTTTGTCAAAATCTGTCTGACTTGCCCAGCAGTCAGTAGGATACATCAAATTGAAAATTTTAGCAAGCCCGATTACATGATGGTATAATTTTGTATTTCTATTAACCTTGTATGTGTCTAGAATTCCATGGACTAATATATCAATCATCTATGGAATATTCCATTATTGCAGGATCCTCATGTCAAGTATTGTAAATCCTTGAATTAAAATTATTAATATAATTTTTTGGTTGGAACTTGTACAATTTTCTTATACAAGTTACGACTTGTAAACAACCATGGAATGCTTGACTCATGGAATGATCACGCATGCAGTTAAGCGATTACTCATATAGGAATATAAATTCTGCGTGAATATTCCTGGTCGTCCGTAAGATTGTATTTGGAGAGGGAGGGAGGGGGTTTGGTTTATGGAACTTTTTTGAAAAAAAATCCAAAAATTTGAAAAATTAAATTTCAAATATGAAAATATTTCAAAAACAATTTCAAAATCCACAACTATTCACAGAAAATTAATTTCTTTTCGGAACAAAAAATCGAAAATTCAAAGCTATTGTCAAAAAAAAAAATGGAAAAAAATATCCAAGATTCCCAGCTGTTTAAAAAAAATGGAATAATTTAATTTTCTGGAAAAATAATTGAAAAAATTAAATTTTCTGGAAAAAATATGGAAAAATTTAATTTTTTGGATTTTTTTTTGATAAATCTAATTAAATATCAAATATTCTAGTAAAAATTATTTGGGGACAGCAATAGCCCCTCCAGTCCACCCCATGCAGACCCCCCTTGCAATTAGCTTACACTGTACATGCTAAAAAATGCGAACTTGTCTCAACAACATGGGTAGGACTTCAAGAAATATTATAACACTAAATAAATAAATCGACTGGCGTATTAATTCATTGCTTTCCCTGTCATTTTATGACAATGAAATACGATTTTTGAAACAATATATCTTATAATTTATATATATATATGCATTTATTTGGAGCATGAAAAATGATTGAGAGCTCTTAGCACAGAAAGCATGCAGAGTTTAATTCATGAATTAAACAAAGAAACAAAAGTTTTTTTAATCGTATTCATAAAACAAGTAAAATGTGTCCAACATTCCAAAGATTTTATTAAATAAATTTTGCCAAGATCTAAGGAATAAAATTGCAAGAATTATAGTTGTATCTTCAATGAATCTGTTGTCGAATACATCAAAAAAATAACTAAAAAAAACAATGCGAAAATATTCGTCGTTTCTAAAGAAACTTACTTATAAGTTATGTATTATGTCACCAGTCGATAAAAACAAAGGTAGAATGATTTCTGTCAAAATTGTGTTCGAATTACGACAAACTATAATCGTCCATTTCTATTCACAAATTATTCAAATGAATCCTTTGTGTCCGTCGCAAATTGCGTCAATCCTTATTTATTTGGTCCAGTCTTAGGACCGGTCCCTTTGGACTGCAAGTACTAGAACTGATTAAAAAAGAAGATAGGAAGTTGAGTGACGTCATTAAAGACATATTTACAGTTTTAAGACTGTAGGGGCGTTCGCAGGATTATTTGCATATATGTTTTGTTTTCTTTTTGGGTGGGGGGGTCGCTTGTTTTTATTAATATAACCTAATAAAATTTACATTTTATTGAAAAATTAAATTTATTGGAAAACAAATTCAAAAATCAATAGCTATTCTCAAAAAATTTCAAAAATCTACTGCTGTTCACAAAACAATAAATTTTTCACCTAAAAATTTCAAGAATTAAATTTCGAATTTAAAATTTTTAGAAAAGAAAGATATATTAAATTTTTGTAGGAAAAAAATTCAAAAATCCATAACTACTCTCAAAAAATTAGATTACTTGGGAAAAAAACATCAAAAATCCACAGCTGTTCACAAAAATTTAATTTCAAATATTAAATTTTTGGGAGAAAATTTTCAAAAATCTATAGCCATTAGACAGAAACTATTTTTTTTTTTTGAAAAAAACTTGACCTATTTAAAAAAAAAAAAAATTCAAGTATGAAATTTTCTAGTTAAACCCAAAAATTTCTTAATTTGGGGGAGGGCTACAGGCCTGTAGCCCTTGGACTGATATACAGGACTGAACTAGATCGGACAGAGATTGAACTGGACGGATTGACACAACACTACTCGCTAGTAGCAAAAGTTCAGCTCCGCAACTTGTGTCGTGGGGATCCTTATTTAGGGCAGAAGTCCCTTCAGTTCCGTCTCGGTACGGTCCAGTTCAGTTCAGTTCTGCATATCAGTCATAAAAGTTAAAAAGTTTCGTCCATGAGGATGTCACTTAACTATATTTCTTCTTTTTTTAATCAGTCCTAGTACTGATAGTCTGAAGGACCGACAGTCTTAAGGAACCGTCCCCAGGACTAATAGGATCGGTCCTAAGAATGGACTGGACTGAATAAATATGGACTGGCACAACCCCAGGCACCACTATTAAATAATTGACAGACTGTAATAGAAAGGCCATATCGGGACTAAATACAGGTTCATAAACCAAATGAAGATTTTAAACCATAATTAAAACTCTTGGGTATCTCATCTCATCCCAGACATTACAATACAAAAACTATAATTGAGCGAAATATGTCTATAAGTGTAGTGTATCATGTAAAAATAAATGTCACATTTATTCATTTCGGACTTTTGTTCAAGATTTTTTTTTGTATTTATTCACAACCATATACTATGTACTTATATGGATATTAATAATATACTTCACCTGATGGAGTTCATGCATTTTCTTTTCTTTTTCGTCACGAATCATCCCCATGATAAGAAGATCCGCTCTATCAAGAGGATGCTCCTGAGTGCCTTCAGACCTCTCATCGTCCTTTGATCTATTGTGTCGTCGTATACTTTTGGGAGTAGAACTCCCTTTTGATAAATTCTCTATTCCAACAAACCCCCCATAACTAACGTTATAAGATTGAGAAGACTGTTTGGAACGATCCTCTCGCATTTTGGAGGCCATTTCGTTGATTTTATCATCCTGCTTTCTTCGTCGGGCCTCCTCTTTCTTTTGTTTAACTAAATCAAGAATGAAAAATGTGTCCATATCCGAACTTCGGCTCCCCATTTTGAAAATAAAGTTGTGTAGGCTATGTGTATTGAATACTCAGTACTAAAGTTGACTGAGGGCAAAAGTCATTCTTCACATAAAAAATATATATGTCATATAAGTAACGAGAAAGTTCTTTCAATATTATATGTATTGAACATTCATATAATGTTGTAGAGGTAGCTAGTAAATGCTTAGACTGCTTATTCTGCATAGGTAAATTTATGTGGGGTAAAAATTGGCCTCACATTTTTTCTACGTAATAATATAAAATTACTCGTCCTTTATTGCCTATACATTACTTACATAGGTACATTGACATGTTAAATTAAATACAGAGCTATAATTTATTAGTCAAATAATAAATACAGGGTCAAACCCAGGACAGAGCAATTTGTATAAGATCAGCTTTTGCTCAAAGTTATGACATTTTGTATTTGGGGTGTCAAGATTGTTTTTGTGTTCACTTTTGCTCAAAAAGTAGGGCAATTTTCACACTCCATAAGGTTTTTGTATATACCTTTATATAAGAGTAACAACTTTCTCTAATAAAAAAAAAAGGAGCAAACACCTTTCCAACATTCCGTCCATGCAAGTGGAAGCTCCCTCACAAAAGTCAGCTCTATAGGCCAGCTCCAAGTGATGCGCAAGTATCTAGTGCCACCATAAAGATACAGGCCTTCCTATCCAAATGGTTGGCTCCAGAACAGAATATCATAACGCTTGTTTATTGGCAGGGTATGTGCTAAATAAAAGGCAAAGTCGGCTCAGCGATGATAATGCTAAGATGTTAGTAGTTCTCCACTCCAACCTCAAGGTTCCTCTTAACAAACAACTAGATAAATAATTAATCAAATTGATCCAGTTCATTAATTTAATATGTATAGTGTTATATATAATGTTAATAAAAAATCAAATTAAAAACTTGCAAGAAGCTATGCGTTTTTACTCAAGTAACAAATATTATTATTTTGCTATATGTAGAACAGGGTAAATTCCTACTTTATAAAATATGCTACTTTTTCTTCTGTTGGACTAGACAAGACTCAGTAGTTTTTTTAAAATTATTTTGTGGATTCTTGGGCTGGAGTATCTGGTGAATTAGGCCTATGAATACTAGGGAAGCCTTAGTGGTGGTTTTTAACCATGCTGTGGACCCCACATATATCTTGCACAACCTGAAGGTAGGTATATATTCAGGGATGCTAACGATATTACTAGAAAGTAAGTGGGGATTGATGACAATGAATATTAACACTAGATGTAATCTTATTAAACAAGCCATATTTTTCCACAAATCAGAGCTATAGAGTAGGAAGTTTTCTTATCTCAATCCTTCAACAATACGGATTCCAACTACGTCTAAACTCCTTGAGTTTTTTTTACAATGCTTCAAAATTTTCGGTTAAAAAAGATTAAGAGGAGGAACGTGAAAGGAAGTGAGGAAAGTAATCATTCTCAATTGAAAAACTCAACCTCCAATGCAACGCAGCATATTTGTTATAATATTACAGAATTACAACTCTATTTATTTAGTTATATTTTGAAACTTAAGATTTGTCCTACTCTAATAATATGATTTTTAACGCCTTCTTGGACCGAGTAGGCGAAGTATTGTCGTTTTATAGTGTCAGCACTATTCCATTATACGAAAAGACAGGAAAAGTTAACTATACTTATCAATTATGCTCTTTTTATGAAAATTTTAATTGTTGTTAATTATTTGTACCGAGAAAATTTCAAGTTTTGGTTCTTTTTTAAGAACCGGGGAATGATGGATTTCGGAAAAAATCGATTTTAAAGGAAAATTGTGAGAAATTGTTCATTATAAGAACCAAGAATTGGTTTTCCGGTTTCGGTAAAAACTGTTTCCCCACCCTAACCCCTACTAATTTCCCCTTTTCTTTCTTTTTTTAATTTAAATTTAATATCAAATTTTGTTTTTCATAAGATAATAATTTTTGAATCATAAGTCATTTTTTGAGAGAATAAAATGGGGGATCTTGAAATCTTTACCGCGAAGCGATAATTTATTGTACATAACGAAGAATTACCAGATGCCGGCTTAACTTACAAATTTGGCTGAATTTATGGCATTGATAGACACTTAATCTGAACAATACATTGCCAGTTGCATGAGTTGAACACTAAAAAAATTGGAACGCGCTCTTTTTTATTTTGTTTGTCCTTGACGGGAGTGCAAAATAATGTTCGTAAATTACTAAAATAAATACAAGAAATTGATACTTAAGAGGTCATATCTTCGCCATTTCAAGAAATAATCAAATTAAAAAAAAATAGAAAGTTGAGGTATTGAATAATTATCCTTTTAATGACATAGAGTATGTATTATATACTGTTCATTTAACCCAATTTTTAATTATAATTAAACATATATTATGTACAATGTACAGTAAGCACTATGCATCCCAGCCAATTTCTCCAAAATGAGCATGAGCAAATCAATGGCCTGTCCAACTAATATGGTTTCAAAAATCAAGACTTTTCTTCTATCAAATTACAAATTTACTGCAAATAAAAAAAGAAAAAGTATTTCAAACAATTCTTCAACTGCTAATTTTGTTTCGAAAAGCTTAATTGTGAATTATCTTTATTTTAATATAAGATCATTCTTTTGCACTTAAGTCAAAATAAGCCCACACCAAAAGAAGATATCGTTAATTCCATATTGATTATTTCAGTGTTCTCCAAGATGAAATACAATTATTAATCAATAGACAGATACGGACACCTATTCTGTATTTATAATTTATTATTAGTTATATGATTCTAATTGTTTAATTTTGTATATTTAACATAAATGTATGATGGTTTATTTTTTAGTATGTAGATTATATTTAGTTTAAGCTTTCTTTTTAAACTTGTAACTTCAAATATATTTCAAATACTCTACTTTGTCGTTTCATTAGCTATTATTCTGAGAATAAGGTTCATAATGAATTAAAGACTTGTAAGAACTTATTATGCAGGTAAGTGATAACTGATAATCTGACTGACTTATCAGTGATAAGTAATAAATTATTACTTATTTTTAACACATATTTTACTACTATTAATTATTAGTAATAATTAATAGTAGTAAAATATGTGTTTGCATAGCATACCGGGGAGGCCGGCCGGGAATTGATGGGAATCGTACTCTTACGTAACATGACGTCATATCAAAACAGAAACGGACCATTTGGTTCCAATTTATAATTCATTGACGTAGTTCATAGTTGCTGTCTGTTGACCACTCGAAAGTATCTCGAAAATGGATCGTTGGGATGAAGAAGATGAGTTTGATGAACAGAATCTTGGTAACTCCCCTTGGAATCAAGGAGGGAAGGACTTGATGATATTTTTAGTGGATGCTACTAACTTTGAAGGAGCTTCTTTGGCGCTAAAATGTGCACATTCCACTCTTCGTACACTCATTTGGGTAAGTCAAATAAATCATTGATAAAAAATGTATACACTTAATGAATTTTCAAAGGTCTTACAATTTTATATTGTACTTTCTATTTACTAGAAATCATCCATGGATCTTTTTGGATTGGTTCTATATGGCCTTGATCCTGATTCAGATCAAAATAAATTATCTGGTACCAAGATACTTCTTCCTTTAAATCCTGCCGAACCTGATAATATTCTACAATTGGAGGAAGAAATTGAAAGTGGTTCAGGTTTGCATATCCTATTCTACACTCTCAATTAAGGTAAATTTAATGAACTTATTTATATGATTTTACAGCCTATCCAACTGGAAAAGTACTTTTAAATGACGCCTTTTGGCAATGTCAGTCAATGTTTGACGATGTATCAGGAAAAGTTGGATCCAAGAGAATACTTCTCTTTACTGACAAAGAGGCTCCATTAGATGAAGAGCGGAAACGATTGCTTAAAAAAGCAGAGGATTTCAACAACACTGACATTTCCGTTGATTTAATACCATTAAAGTCAGACTTTGATATGAAGCCTTTTTTTGCTGATTTTTTAGTTAGAGCCAACAATGAGGCATCTTCTGAAGATTTGTCTCTCACATCTCCGGATGATCTCATGAAGATAGTTCGCCGTAAAATTCATCGTAAGCGAAAGTTGGGTAGCATTTATTTGGATTTTGGAGGAGGGTTGCGTCCTAAAGTTTCATTTTATAATTTCATCGGGCGGAGCAATAAGCCTCCAAGGGTGTATTTATCCAAGGATACCAATACAGAAGTCGCTATCTCAAGAAAATATATGAATCCAGATAATGGACAGGAGTTAAATAGCACATTAGATATTAACAAATATCAAGAGTATGGAGGCCGAAAGGTTGTTTTTACGCCTGATGAAGTTAAAATGATAACAAAGATGGGAATATCATCAGAAAAAAGTGGACTTAGAATTCTGGGATTTAGACCTCTAAGTTCCCTCAAATGGAGCCACTTTGTTCGCTCTGGTACTTTTATTTATCCTGAAGAAGAGGAAGTTGTGGGTTCTCTAAAAGTCATGAGTAGTCTCTTGATCAAATGCTTGGAAAAGGAAGTAATGGCAATTTGCTTTTATAAACCTCGGAACAATTGGGCACCATCTTTTATAGCCCTTATTCCTCAGGAAGAAACTAGAGAGGATGGCGCTCAAGAGATACCTCCAGGATTCCACTTGGCTTATCTTCCCTTTTCTGATGACCTCAGAAATGTTCCTACCCGACTAGATTGTAATAAATCAAGAGTCCTTCCCGAACAATTAGAAGCAGGGAAAAAAGTAATACACAAGCTTCGACTCAAAAACTACAATTCAGAGGCATTTGCTAATCCGGAACTCCAAGCTCATTATTGCTTAGTCGAGTCCTTGGCATTAAATAGAGACGATGTTGAGGATTTTGTGGATACAACCCTTCCTCCTCAAGACGTGATACAAAAGAAATTAGAAGTCGTTTCAAAGGAATTTAATGAGGCCGTGTATCCTGATGGCTACGATCCTGATGCCAAGCCTCCACCTCCTTCTAAACGAAAAGACATTCAGGGAAAAGATAAACCTGATGATGCTAAAAAGGCTAAAACTGATCTCGAGGTTTTGGACATGGACTCCTCCATACGGGGTAAATCAGTTGAGAAACTAACTGTGGACGTACTAAAGAAGTTTTTGGTGGCCAAAGGTGTTACCATTTCGCACAAAAGAAAGGCTGATCTAGTTCGTCTCGTCTATGAATACCATAGTCAATCTTAATTATAAATTCATGTGATAAAATACAAAGGCGTTGCCATGCCAAGTGATAAATAGGTCATCATTATTTGCAAATTGCCACTCTTTTTATTTCCAAGGCCCAGCTACAACATTTGAATAGAATGAGAAAATATAGTTTCCCGGTATTCCGCATGTTTTTTCTCTTTCGTACAACATTTTACATTAGCCAGGATTTAGACGAGCAGTATAACGTACAGTATACAATACAAAAATATCGTACATATTTGCGAGTCATTCACCTTTATTTTAATTGAGGAGAGATTTTGATAAATCTCTTTAAATACTCGCTGATTCGTCTTTTTATTTGGACTGAGAGCTCTTTTAATGGCTAGAAGTAAGATTGATAATAATAATTGGGGATGCAATTGGTTGTAACGGGGATCGTTATAATTTGTATATTTGAATTTCTTGGTATGTGGTTACTAGCTACCTATGCTGAATTTCATATAGCTTTTCTAACCACCTAGCTAGTCAACAGTTGGCTCCCTTGACGGTGGCGTGCATAACAAAAAAAAAGAAGAAGATTCCTTCTATTCTATTGAGGAGTGAATAGCTAGTATTAAAAAGAAAAAAAGGTTTTCTCTTTCTACGTTTTTTTCTCGTGCGAATTACGTCCAAAGAGACTGAGATACAAAAGCAGAGAGACAATGTCGACGACGAACACGACATCGACGGCCATTAGCTTCGCGAATATTCGTGTCTTGTATCTAAGTGATGAAGAGAATGGCTGTGCTGCTCCCAAGCCCAAATATTCGCATCTCGTGGAATTACTCACTGAATACGATCCCGAGGTAAATATTCTTTGTTTGTTATTTTGAAAGATTCCAAGTGCGGGTCGTTGTCCGCTCTTTGTCCCAATGCTGTGGTTTGGCGGTTATTTTTTTAGGGACAGCAGTGGTTGTTAAAGCCTTTTTCATGGCGAATGCCATCTGTAATTTCCTATCCCTCTCTAAATTTTCAGGGTATGAATGTTCGTGTTGTGAATCCTAAAACAGGAGAGACGCATCAGGAATTCATTGTAAAAAAGACGACAGAGTCCGCCAAATGCGGTAAAAAAGGAATGATTTTCCATCTCTCCATCGAAACCCTCCTCTTTGTGTTTAAATGTGAAGAAAAGTTCCGTAAATTCGCCTCCATGGTGAGCAGTATTAGGTAATGCACTCCAGAATCACTTGTGGGTGTTCTGTATCTATTCACTTTGATTAACAGGTGCGAGTCTCGACTCTCCGTCTTTAATGAGCGAACAGAAGATTCCTCCGCAATGCAGTATTTTCAATTCTATGGTTATTTATCACAACAACAAAATATGATGCAAGACTACATTCGTACCTCCACATATCAAAAGGCTATTCTCTCCAATCTATCTGACTTTCGCGATAAAGTAGTCTTGGATGTGGGGGCTGGTTCAGGGATTTTGAGTTTCTTTGCTCAACAAGCTGGAGCTCGCAAGGTTTCACTACTTGCTTACAATAGGCTTATTATACAGTTCTCATATTAATGCTTAATTCCTTATTAGGTCTACGCTGTTGAAGGCTCAAGCATTGCTAAATTTGCGGATAAACTTGTCAAACAGAATAAGGTGGACAATGTTATTCAAGTGATCCCTGGAAAAATTGAGGAAATTGAATTACTCGAGCCTGTGGACATGATTATTTCTGAGCCTATGGGATATATGCTTTTGAACGAGAGAATGCTTGAAACTTATTTACACGCAAAGAAATGGTTAAAAAAAGATGGTAAATTAAGGATTCTATTGACTTGAGCTAGAAACCTCTTATATATATATTATTAATTTAATTCAGGTAAAATGTTCCCCTCAAGAGGAGACTTGCATGTCGCTCCATTCACGGATGAGGCACTTTATTTCGAACAAATAAACAAAGTCAATTTTTGGTATCAAGAATATTTCCATGGAGTGAATTTGAGTTCCTTGAGAGAGTCTGCACTAAGAGAATACTTTCGTCAACCCATTGTTGATACTTTTGATGTCCGGATATGCCTTGCAAAAACTCAGAGACACATAATTGATTTTCATAAGGCGGAAGAGTCGGACTTGTATCGTATAGATATTCCCCTTGAATTTCACATTCTTCAATCAGGAATGATTCATGGTCTAGCATTTTGGTTCGATGTAGCATTTATAGGGACAGGGGCAACGGTGTGGTTATCTACAGCACCTACAGAGCCTCTTACACATTGGTATCAAGTTCGCTGTCTTTTAGAGACTCCTATATTCGCAAAACAGGGTCAAATGGTTACTGGAAGAGTTCTCATGGTGGCAAATACAAAACAAAGCTACGATGTGACAATTGAATGTAAAATCATGGGAACAGACACTTCATCGAAGAATTCTTTGGATCTGAAAAACCCTTACTTCCGATATACAGGGGTACAACCTCAGCCTCCTCCTGGAGAGAATACGGCTTCACCCTCTGAGACCTACTGGTCAGAGGTGGACATGCAAGGTGCGAGACAGGTAAATGGGAAGATTAATGTGAATCTTTTTTATGAGCCTTTATTATTGTATCTGTAGTGACTGACGAATTATTTTCTTAATTTTATTAGGCTGTCAACCTAGTGAATGGCGTTATTGTTGATGGTCTCGGACACGTTTCCCTGAATGGAGGTGCAAATGGTGGGAATACTAATGCGATTCAACAGGCAAATATTCATCAGGGTAAGAAAATAATATTATTTAGATGCATAAGGTATGGATATGAGTAATTTCATATAAAAAAAATAACTAACAAATAATGTCACAGATTTGGATGAAATTTGCTTCACAGCTAGAGTTGTTAACATATAAAATAATTTCCCGGAATTTCTGCCTAACATTAACTTAAAAGTCAGTTCCGATTGTGTAAGGACTTAACTTGGTGTTAAATCATATAAGTCAACATTTATTGGATTTGATTGAATAACAACCAGGGAGTAATAAAATCCTCGTAAAATCGGAACAGGCTTTGACGATTATTTTTAATTTCATCGAAATATATGACATTGAATGTCCATGGTGTTTATAATTTATATGGAATTACCACCCATATATAATCGGTACATTTTGATTCTTGAAATATCTATACATATAGGATCAATCTCATCTACAGGACGAAGGGATAACTCTGCTGCATCTCCTCGAGTTGCAACTACTCTGTCCAATGTTGGAACAAATAATTCATTACCCTGTAGTTCTGCTACATCATTACAATATAATCAACTCATTGGTGGGGCCGTAAGTCCTGGAATATTTGCTCAAACTCCATCCTCCACGCCAACTTCTTCATCTGCTACTCCTTTAAACCTCACTGGGGGTGTTATACCACAATCACAACCTCAACTAAATATGAATCCTAATTTGATGATAGGAGATTATGTACAAGGGAACATGGGGAATGTATTAGGAACTACTTTTCGACAGTAAAGAACACTTTGTTCATAGCATTATGTAACTCTCTAATTTTTTTTCCCTCTCTCTATCTTTGTTTCTCTCTTATTCTATATCTTCAAAGGAACAAAGCAATCTTCGAATACATTCCCCCATTTCCTTTTAAATTTTGACAAATGACGCAATTGGTTCAGCATGACCATAAAGACATATAATTGATATTATTATTGTAATTAAGTTATAAATTAAATTAATTTACTACAACTACGAAGAAGAAAAAAAACTATTCATCGTCCATCCCTGTACGCCCCAACACTTATTCCACTAGCTCTCCCCCCCTTTATTTTTCTTCAAAAGGCGAAAATATATTATATATTACTTGATAAATTATGATAATTATTAAAATTATCGCAACAACTCATTTTATCATAACTTAGTAAAAAGGCTTACTGCACTCATTATAAGTAAATACTCTTTCAAAATGATTATTTTATAATGAATTCATCTTCAAAATATATTTCACCGCGAGAGAGATCCGGATGGGTCATGTTACTAGTATATTACTCATAATAGTATTTTTGGCTATTATTAATCCTCCTTCGCGCCTCTTTTTTTGCCCTTCTCAAATTTAAATTGATATGATTGATAAAGTTATCTTGTACTACTACGCAGCATCCGTGGTGATGATAAATTTGTAGAATTGACTCATATTGAGTCTTTGAAATAAATGAATTTGATCAAGGACGACTTTTCGCTTTTTTTTAAAAAAAATAGTATATTGAAAAAAATTAATATAAAAGAAAGATTTACTCTTGGGGTTTGAGCTTGTTTTTCTTCGGTTCTAGAAATTCTTCCAAGGTGGCATTGATCATCTCCTTACACAAAGCCTCAATCTTCTTATGATCCCTATGTAATAGTCAAGATTCGAAATTAGAGGACAGCCGATATATAAGTGTCTGATAAATTAATTAGTTATTAGTTTATTTTGTGCGTTTACTCAATTAACGTTAATTGTCATAATATCCTCAACTAAAAATATAATGCTTTTAGAATATTCTTGCATCGGGTCCATACGTATCCGTCGTCGTTTTAATAGGAATGCCTGAATATTGCTAGAGATTCGAGTTTATCTCATATCTACAGATGTTTATTTTATTCATAAACACTGAGCATGATATAGTTAGCTAAGGGTAATTGAGTAAATACTCAACATAACCGTTGAAAACTCATATGTGACCACTGCAGTCATTTTTGATAGGCTCCTTGCTCAAACTCGTAATCAATATTTACGTATAAAAATGGAGGCCCCCTTTCCTATCTTCGAGAACTCCCAACGGCCCCGTTTATATATAGGTAGTATAGCTGAATCCACAATTTAAAAATATAATTGGATGACGATTTTTTTTAAACTTTGCAAATAATCAGTTTTGCTATGGTGATAAGGAGAATTATATAATTCCTTATATAGTTTTTGGTTGGGTTATATTTTCACTTATTTCAAGAAGATAAAATACCGACCGATTCATCGACTGTCCTATTAATTTTTTTACACCTAAAAATCCTTATCGATTAGCCCCTAACAAATAATCCAGACAGACTTACTTTTCATCAGGGGCGCCACAGAGCTCAGCATAATATTTCAATTTGGGCTCTGTTCCACTTGTACGTAAAGTAATGACAAAGCCATTTTCAAACGTAAAGGTCAGCATTTGACTTAAAGAACTTGTTGGTAGTGTTGATTGTTGATTTGGCATTGAGGAATCGTATCCAGTTGTGAGGTCCCTTATGTGCTTAATTGAATATTTTCCGTTTGATATGGAAATTGGATACTGTAACGGAAAATATTTTTTCTTTCTTTTATAATTAGTTATATAACTTACACCTCCATTATGAAGCGTCCTTATCCGTTCAAAGATCCTTGCTGTTAATTCTGAGTCATGATTAAAAAAATATGAGTTGATATTAAAGTGGTATCCATATCTGAGATTAAAAGAAGAATAATGGAGTGTGTATTACTAGCTAGCTATCAATGAAATTACTTGTCATATATATCCTTAAGTTTATCCAATAATGTCTTCCCTGATTCTCGAAGGTGTAAGTAAGCAATAAGTTCAGTCATTCGCACAGCAGCGGTAATACCATCCTTGTCTAAAACCTGAAAAGTATATATTGGGGTTTAATAAATATATGAATATAGAATAAGACCCACAGATGTTCCACACATATACCCAATTGATTCTTCAAAAGCCATTAAAACCGTTTTCGATGAATCATCTTCAACTTCCTTGGCTTTATTGCACATCCATTTAAAACCTGTGAGTGTTTCCTGTAATAACCAAAGATCCTCATATTATGTTATCTGTCTTAAATATGCTAAGCAAATTACTTCAAAATGCATTCCTTCCATTCGAGCCATAGTTTTGAGCATTTTTGAGGAAACCGTAGACGCAATATAGTAGAGAGAGTCTTTTTTATAGTTTGGATATTTATGGGCGTGAACGACATGAAGAAACCAACCAAAGAGAGAACCAAGCTCATTCCCAGTGAAAACCTTCCATTTACCACTAAAAATATAAAGACTTACGAACTGAAAAAAAATTATGTGTTGTTTAAATGTACGTTTCCATTTTTTGAGCAACGGCTAATCTATCGGCATCTGGATCATTAGCTATAATGTAAATTGCATCCATCTTTTCAGCTTCTATTATGGCCAAATTCAAAGCACTTTTTCCTTCTTCAGGGTTAGGGAACTTTACTGTTGGAAAATTAGGATCCGGATCTTCGATAAATACCAAACAATAGTTAATATAATTAACAAAATGTTAGCAATATTGATCCGCTCTCACCTTTTTGCAAGGGGACATGAATGACAGGCTGAAATCCAGCAATTTCCATGGACTTATCGATAAAGAAAGACCCGACTCCATGCATGGGAGTATATACGATCTTACCCTTGAAACATTTGTTCAAGCCTTCTTTATCCAAGAGCTTGTTATGTTCTAAAATATAGAAATACTCCTGAGTTATCTGATCGAATGGATCAAATAGCCCTTGCATTAAATCAAATTTTGGGTTATTCAGTTTGTCTAATATATCCTTCATGCACGGACGTGGCTCAGCATGCTTCAAAATGCTCTTTTGAATGTTTACGTCGTGGGGGGATAAGATCTATGGATTTTCGTAATGAGTGTGGAAAAGATAAAAGTATGTAATAATTACTTGAACTCCATTGGACCAGTATACTTTAATTCCATTATCATTTTTAGGATTGTGAGATGCAGTAACCATAATTCCACACATGTGGCCATGCTTTTTAACTGCAAATGGAACCCAAGGAGTTGGAGTCATTTTCGAGTATAAATGGACTTTGAATCCAAGAGATACAAATATTATTGCAATTATTTTTGCCCATTTGTTGGAGTTATGGCGTCCATCAAATCCAATTACGATCCCGGATGACTTTGCCTAGTAATAATATATTTGTGCATATTATTTATTAATGGAAATTGGTTTTAGTTCATTATACTTTTTCAAGATTAGCTTGATGGTAATCGATCAAATAATTTGCCATTCCTTGAGCTGTTTGTACAACAACTAGGTCGTTTAGTTGAGAAAATCTAAAATAAGAATTTTTATAAACATAAATATGTATTGTTCAAAGGTTAATGCATTTCATAAATTCATAAGCGTTGGATACGGAGTGGAGGTGGTCCTAATTACCTCGCCCAATTCTGAGGGAACTATAAATATTATTATATATATATAGGCTACCAGTTTGGTATATTGGGACAAATCATGCAAATTTTGAGAGGTTAAATTCGTCATTTTTGTACAACTTTCCAATGAACAATGCTATAGAACACATAATTAGGTGTCAATTGCAAAGAAAAACATTGTCTTTGTCGCCACGATGAGCACACAGTACGAGAAGACAATGCATGGATACATTGCAAATCGTCTTCCTCGAGGCCCCACTACCCTCCCAGATGGCCTTCTAGGGCAATTCCGGGAGAAAGAGCGCTGCTATCTCAATCCCATTTTCGTACTGTGTGCTTAAAAGAAAGTAATATGATTTAATTTAATTCTCGCCCATAGATTAGTTACGATTTAAATTCAAATTATAACTGGAGTGTGTTTTTGATTTGATTTTTTCTTTTTTGCTGACTAGTAAACTCCAAAACTTCCCCTGTTTATAAGTTTTCTAGCGTATGTCACATTGAATAAAGACATTTTGATAGATTATTGTCTCAAACAAGAATATCCGCGTCCGCGGGGGGTGGGCTGGAGTAGCAGTAGCCCCCCTCCAAAATTAAGGAACGTTTGCTTTTTTCTAGAGATTTTATTGGTTAGGATGAAAAAAAATTAGGCGAACATAGGGATAATTTTTTTTTTTTGAAGGATTTATTTTCTTGGAAAAAAGGTCATTCGGGACAAGGTTAATAATGTTTGACTTCCACCACGCTTTTTAATAGTGACGTAAAAGGGTATTTACTATTACTATAAATCATCATTTCTAGTATTATATGGTTTTAATATACCGTTATATTGACGCAAAATCTATTTATCTTTTGGCTATGGTATTTGGTATGGTACATCAAATTGAAAATTCTAACAAGCCCGATTACTAATGATTTAAAAAAAAAAATTAATCGCTGTGGATTTTTTAAATGTCTTTCCAAACATTTTAACTTTTGAAATATTTTTCCACAAAATTTTATTTTAATTTTTTTTTTTTGAATATCTATGGATTTTTGATACTTTAAAAAAAAAAAAATTAAGACTTTGTTTCTAAAGAATTAAAAATATATATATAATCCTGCGGACGCTTATTTTAATACGATATTTATATATTTTTCCAAATGTTTTCTGATCATTATTCAGTTATTTGGAGCAGAAGCCTAGTGTTTAATCTTATTTTGCTATTGATGGTGTTGGTTTTATGGTTGTGTCTGGTTCATCAGAGGATTCGATTTGTGGTGCACAATTATTAAAAGACTGGAAATTAACGGCTAATGGTGAACTACCTCAGAGTGGATCTTTGCACTGAGTAATCTAAAAGTATTTAATTTTTCCTAATACTATGGACAAGCTCGTATCCCCAACGTCTTACCCAGGTCCCATGTTTGCACGAATCCCAGCAGTTCCAAAAACGAGTCGCTTAGACATTATCGCATCTAATTCATGCATACAATTTTCTTTTACCATATTTGATATGGAATCATGATCCGACGTTCCTGGAAGTGTCCATTCAAGCCATTTCTGAATCATTTCATGCAGTCTGGAGTAATCATCTTCTGTTCTCTCCATGTTGAAGTGTAGTAAATATTTCACTGTAGTGTTTTGATCTTGTTTTTGTTCCAACGTTCAATGTAACTTGTAAGTAAGTGAATAATATCGAGTTTCATAAATCGTATTAGTATGTTTTACACTCTCTACTAGTGATGGGACGATTAATCGGAATTAGAGAATCGGGTATTTTTTCTGGAAGCGGGATCCGTTTCGGGAAAATAATGTCTAATTTGCAATTCTGATTTAAATACCAAATATTTGACTATTTATTTTTAAAAAAATAGCCCCCCCCCCCCAAAAAAAAAGTAAGGAAATATTTGCTTTTTACTAGAAAATTTAATTTAATTTTTCAAATTTTTTTTGAATAACTGTATTTTTAAAAATTTTCTCCAAAATATTCAAATTTCAAATATTTTTATGAGAAAAGCTTGGAATTTATAAAAAATTTTGTGAACAGCTGTAGATTTTGGTAATTTTTCTGGAAAAAATTTAATATTTGTATTGTTTTCTTTCAGAATTTTTTTTTTAGAAATATAATTCTGAATATTTTTTCCAAAAAGTTTTATTTCAGAACAGCTGGTGATAAATTTATTTATTTTTTTTAATTTTTAGAAAAAAATTAACCCCCCAACCCCCAAAAAAAGTTGTTTAATCCTGTGGACGCCCCTGATAGCAAAAAAATTTTAAATATTAAAGAATCTGAATCGGTAACTGGAATTTTACTATAATTGTATCGGAATTGGCATCGGGATTTGTTTTTAAATCGTTCCATCACTATCACATCTCTATAAGTATTATGGAATATTATATACACTCATAAATTAGACTGCTCTCATTTATCCTTTTTACTGCTCCTTTTGAGTAACCGGTTTCCCAATAATTATTCCAATTTATTATGTAAATTAGGGGCAAAAATTAAGACAAGAACTAAGCACTACCATAACAAATAGCACAGGGCTGGAGCATTAATTACATATATGCAAATATTTAAGTCAACACACGTTTTCAATGGCAATACAATTATTCTGGCCCGTCAACTCAAAAATAGGTCCGGCTTTAATACAAATATATAGTTGCGCTTTAATAAAATATGACATTAATACAGAAGACTGAAGTTCATGTCTACTATTAATATGTAATATTGCGATTTTATACAAGTTGTAACCCAAAAAAAATAAAATGAAACGAATAATTTTTAAAGGAAGGATTTACATTACTTGAGTCGAGGATAATACAATAATTTAATATTCTATGGACGATCGATATATTAATGATGTTATTTTTGATTATTTTAATACAAATGACTGAAATTTAGGCAATCAAATGCCCAGTGTTATATTTCTCATAAATTCATAATAACTAGACTTAGAATTTGTGAGCGATTGTGTGAAAATTGCTCATTTTTCTAAAGTGGGACAAATTTGGATTCTAGTTAGATTACACAACGGCTTTTGTTGGTTTTTTGATTTTTATTCTTCGAGAAAAAATCCACCTGCAAAAACCCTACTTAATTAAATTCTCTTTTTTGAGGTAATACCTTGTATATGATGCAATCAGAGTTAAGATTACAGGATCGGATATGGTAAGGAGCTAGATTTTGACAACAGCCAATTAGAGGAAGAGGAAATTTGAGGCAAATTGACTGTTGAATAATCCCCATTGAATCTTTCAACAAAGGAGAAATACTTTTGCAGCAAGTTGCAAAATCCTGATCTTTCATTTATGCAAAAAGTTGTACGTAAAATCAGAGGTTGTGATGATGAGATTTCTCCCTCTGACATGAAGATTTCTGAAGATCTCTTCAACTTCAAATTTGCTTTGAAGTATGTTTAAAACTACCGATAGTCATTGAAGACAAAAATTAACGGAAGAAAATGTTTCTAAAATCTTGATTTGTCGATACAATATAGCAAAATTTATTAATAAATTATGATGAATTTAAAACAACACTCATTATTTTAAATTATCCTGACAAAACTGTATTTTTCTTTAATAATGTATAAAGTACTACCCTCATTATTATTATTTTAAATAGCCGTGCATGGGGTATGTTTGTCAGAGGTGTAATGATTACGTATTAATAAGAATATATACGTTTTCCTATTAAATTACATCGTTGCCTTATTCCTCCACGTCTCTTCTCTCCTCGTATCTCTCAGTCCTCTTGGATTCCTTTATTTAATAGTTTGTGTCTCTTTCAACCTCGTCAAGACACAACAAATATAAACTGCTCAATTTTGATATTTTGAGTGCTCATTTTTCAAAAATTTAGAACTTTTTTTTTTTGCTGTAATTGGCCAAAAAATTGCCGCTCAAAATTCCTAAGTTTAAACCATATAATTTTAATAGATCAAAATAAAACGATGGTATCAGTTAATAGTTAGTCATTAGAATGACCAATGTTGTTATTAATTAATGCATTTTAAGATAAGGAAATGGCAACTATTACAATTTGTTTATACAAATACAAACTTATACACAACATATACATTCGTAGTCTTGAATAAATAGTGTTTGATTCGAGTAAATCTCAATTCAAAATAAACTCACTAAAGTCTCCTTAATTGGAATGATCAAAGCCCAAAATATTGGAATGTATATTAATTTAATCAAAGAGCAGAAATGTAACTACTTTTAGTCGTGATTCAGCTGATATGTTAATAAATAGACAGTATGGCAACAGTATTAATTTAATTTATGCTTAGTTGTGACTATATTGATACAACTTGGTGGAATAATAATTTACTTATTTTGCAAATAAATATTTTTTAAATTATCTACATTACTTGATTAAAAATAATGGACTGCATGTCTTATTGAGGTAGTCATTTACTGACATAGTTCTTAAACTTACAATTAGATTTATTTTATATTTTTCCTTGACTTTAACTTAACTCGAATTCGAATCCATCACAAATAATTATTATAACTATTATTCATAATACTCAATATTGTGTTTAAAAAAAACGGATTTAAAAATAAAGATATGCTTCGGTACAAATTATAATTAATAAATATCTTCAATTTTGTGTCAATATGATATTTAATGATATAAAAAATTTGTCATTTAATTATGGAATTTCTGTTTGTCAAAAACTCAAAAGAAAATTGCTAAACATGGGCTCAATTTGAAAGTGTAGGTGACTTTAAATTGGTACTTAAATACTTATCAGGGGCGTCTCCAGAGGGTAGACTGGAGGGGATTGAACCAACCCCATTTTGTCGTTATGATCCCCAAAATAACATATAACAATATCCCATTTAGTCAGGATTCAATTTGTCTGGGTTTCGCCAATGGATGGTTTTTAATTTTAAGACCCTTTAACTAATAAATTCCAACATTTACAGAGGCTTCCGAAGGATTGTACTTTGGTGGGGGATGTTTTGGTTTTTGGGATTTTTTTTCAAAAAAATAGATTACTCCAAACTGCATGAAATGATTCAGAAATGGCTTAAATGGACACTTCCAGGAACGTCAGATCATGATTCCATAGCAAATATGATAAATTTTATTTATTAAAATTCGAAAATTATATTTTTAGGAAAAAAATTTCAAAAATTAACAGCTGCTCACAAAAAATTTCAAATATTGAATTTCTTTGAAAAAATATTCAAAAATCCATAGTTATTCACAAAATATCAAATTTTAAGAAAAAAATTTCAACAATTATATTTTTTCATCCTGATCAAATAAAAATCTAGTAAACAGCAAAAAATTCCTTTATTTTTTTTGAGGGGGGATAAAGCCCCTCCAGCCCATCCCTACAAATGCCCCTGATCTATCTTATCTTATTCTATCTTTTTGTAGATATCTATAAATATAAATTTATAGATATCTACAAAAAGATAGAATTATATTTATGTGTATAAACAAAATACCATATAAATATTTTTTCTCTTCAGAGTTTATTAAAGCAATGGGCTGTGAGATGTAAACAACGTGATTCAAAATAATCCAAGAGATGGCGCGTCATACTAACGCTCTAGAAAACTGAATACTTAAATTATAAAAACAACATATTCATCAAGAAAGTGTAAATACTATTTAATTAATCAATTGTAATAAATTTATTATATATTTAATTTGTTAATAACTTTTTAAAAGTTGTTCCTAAGTATAAAAATATAAAAACATGCTTTGCAACGTTTCAGTGCCATAGAAAAAATATTTGCATAGTTCCTAATAGTAAGTAGTAATCAATAATCACTTAAATAATTTCATATATTATGGATCATAGTTATTCTGGTTAGACAATAATGAAACTCAAGCGAGAACTTGCAAAACGTGGTGCTAGGACTCGTGGGATTAAATTAATTCTGATTAAGTGTCTCCAATCATATGATATAAATGATGATTATGGAGGCTCAGTACTCTAGTTTCGGATTTGATTCCGATGCCAAATCGGGAAAATTTATCTGAATTCAAGACAATTATTGAATACACAGCTGCTTAAAATAATTTCAAAAATTACATATAAAATACTAAATTTTTCTAAAAACAAAGTTACAAAAATCCATATCTAATCAAAGAAAATTTAATTTTTTGGTAAAAAATTTTAAAAATAAAATTTCAGATATAAAATTTTTTCGATTTTTTTTTTAAATCCACAGCTATTTGCCAAAAATTAATTTTATTGTAAAATTAATTAAAATATTTAATTTTTTTGAAAATAATTTCAAAAACTAAATTTTTTGGAAAAAACTTATAAATCGACATTTGTTCAGAAAAAATTAATTTTTTTATAATAAGAAATTAGAAAATTTATTTTTTTGGATATTTGGTGGGGGGACGCTTCATCCCCTCCTGCCCAACCCCTGCAGACGCCCCTGTATAGGTATTTTACAAAATGTCGATTTACAGTGTGAAAAATACTTTGCGGGACGTGTGCGCGGAAGTCTAGAAGTGTTTTGGGGACACCCGTAGAAATGCTTGATTTTCCTTACTTAAATGGGGGAAATCAATTTGACGTCCCCTATATTTAATGTAGATAAATTCTTAATCTTTCACCAAGTTTTTTTTTTTTTTTTTTTTTTTTTTCAATACGTTGCTTCGTTAAGTCGCGCCATTTGCTGGAAAATAAGTCATCTCAAATTAGTCTTCAAAAAATATAATGGATCAAACAAAAAATATAACGGACGTTAAAACTTTTATCGATCTATTGTCTTGTAAAGTTTCCAACCAATTTATTGGTACGCTGTGCATAAATTTTGACCCGAAATTAGCACATTCAATCATTATTACTGCGCAATATGAATGTACTTTGTCTAATTATTACTTTTTCAATTGCAGGTATTTAAATGTAACATCTTTATGCACAATTCATAAAAATGTAATTCAATTCTCATGATCTTTAAGAAAATTGTCTTCTTTTATTGAAATATCTTATTAAATCACAGATTTTAGTGTAGGTTAGAACACACACAGTAGTAAAAAAGGGATGAAATTCTGATGATAAATTGGTCATGAGTCATGACTTTCTTAATTTTAATGCTATAGACATGAATTTTGTATCAGAATGCCTTTTTTACATTTATCTATTAGATAAAACAGGTTTAAAAGAACAATATTGAATTTTTTTGTAACAATCCTATATATATTGTAACGTTCAGTTCAATAGGGACCGCTGTTGCAAGTGTTGCAACACTTGTAGTAGCTGTCCTTATATGGTGTATTACTTTATATAATACTAGTGGTAGTACCCAGCATTGCACAGAGTTATTATGCGTCGACGGACAGACACATTATGTTTTTATAATATAGACGATAACTCCTCAAGTGACCATTGGTGTTAGCTCCGTTTTTGTGTAGCACGCTCACATGTCATTTAAAATATGATTTGATGAGCCACTTTAGCTCGTTGCTAAATCTCATTTAAAATCACATTCATTCATGCCTTTTTCCCTTATAATGTGAGTTAACTAATAGCATTATACCGAGTCGTCCATTACAATCTGAACACTTTGAATTTTAAACTTCAACAAGATATAATTTATTAATTAAGAATATAATTTCAACAAAATTAGTACTATAAATAGGTGTGTGCCTGAGCTCTCTTAATCATTAATGTAGCCGGACTTTTGTGGTAATAGTGGCTTCCAGGCGGCAGCAAAGGGATTTTTACATGCTGCAGAGGTTGTCCTATGTCGTAACGTCCCAGTGCTGACTGATAGTAGCTTTGAGGGCATCTATGTTTGGATGCCGGACACTGCAGGCCTTCCCCTCGAAATTCGCCCAGAATGTGTAGTCGAGGGGGTTGGCATCAGGGCGGCCAAAAGTGTCAAAAAAAGAGTTCAAAAGATTTGAAATTGTATTTTTGATTAAAATTATTTTTTGAGAACAGCCGTGGATTTTTGATATTTAAAAAAAAAATTGTGAATATCTGAATTTTGAAAAAAAATTTAATTTTTGAATTTCTTTTTTAAATTCCAAAATCCAAACCCCCTCCCTCCAAATATATATATATATATATATAATCCCGCGAACGCCCATGCAGTCTCCCAATTTCTTTATATTAAAATATGTATGCTTTTAATTTGGTATGTTTCCATGATTAAGTTACAAACTTAATAGGTTAGAATTAACGTTATATATATATACATATTGTACTTGACTGTTTTTTAAAGGACCTTGTGTAGTTAACTTCAAGGATTAAGCAATAGAATACGTCTAGTTTGTGGATACGATTTATACTTGAGACTTAAATCCAATTTGTTATTCAATTATAATACTGTTACTGCATAATAATACAATATAAAGTTATCTTCTTTTACTAGGTTTATTCTCCATCTTTTTATACATAGAACTAAGAACTCTATGAAACTTTTCAATCATCATTACTGCTTGATGGTTACTTAGTTATTATTACAATAGCCTTGAATTGCACGCTTTACTATATATAGTATATTAAAAAACACTCTTGTAGACTCCTATTGACGTGGAAACTTTACTGTAATCAGGCACACAATTACCTGTGACACAAATCATAATAATTCAACTAAACAACCACTGAATAAATAAAATGAAGCAATGGAGGAGACTCCGCTTTCGCCTTCTTGTTCAGATGAATATTTAGAAGACGGACTCCCAGACTTAGTGCTTGATGCAACAACGTACAGAAGCTCTACATCCTCATTGCTACTAGATGAGAAAGGCCTCTTAGATCTTCTCAATGATCATCACTACTCTCTCTCCACGTCTCATCTTGAAGAACCTACATCCTTTGAGGCTTGTAGCAGCTCTGCATCCTACCTTCTCTTGGATTATTATAACGATGACTCTATACACGTAGATAAGAATAGGGTTTCTTATACAGATCACTCTAAATTGTATGTCTCTCCCAAGAAATCCCAGGTCTATAGATCCTATCTTTCCTTGTTACCAAGTGAAAATCCATCCGATTCTAATGTAAAAATCATAATTTAATGTGAATTCAGCTCGAAATTATATATTTTTTTATTTCCATATACATTTCAGTTTCAACATATTAATGGATCTCTATCCAAAACAGCATCTGAGGAGTCCTTTCTTGAAAAATTCAAGTCTCTCTCTACGGGGAGTCAAGAGTCTGTTCGAAAAAAGTGGCGTGAGGATTTATTACTAACACAAATGGATATTGGGCGGATACGTGGTGAGTTAGAGGATAAAGTGGAACATGCATTAAACTTGAAGAAACAATTAGGGATGAGTTTCTCGTGGAAGGAAAAAATGGGATATATCAGATCCTTGGCAAAAAATGCGAAATCTAAATTTGCATCTTCAATTTTGGAGAACTTTGACTGATTCCCTATAATTACACCACTATCCATCTAAAGTCTTTAAATTTTCATATATGTTGGCTTTAACTATATAAAATATATAATATTATGTTTTAAACAAATATATTATTTAGTTTCGTAATAGTACGTTTTAAGGATTTTTTACCAAATAATATGTTCAATGCTCAATTTATACTCTATATACTTTTAAATTAATAGTCTATAATTTTATGTGATTCATGTAAACCGTTATTTAAATTAGATATAAAGAATATATATATATTGTTTAAATACAGGACCTCTGCCAGTCATATATTTTTTAATAGACCATGTCACGAATATTATGAAATGTACCTATATAGAGAGAGTAAAGTAGTAACTGCCTAGTTAGCTAAGCCTGAGTAAGCAGTAGAAGCATGTTCAGTATAACTTATACTGAACATGGGAACTTCTACTGTATAAGTAAAACGTCACCAATTAACAGTACCAGCAGTCTAGTAGTCGTTAATGCTTGAATAGTTGCATCGGGTTTTTTTTGCACGGTAGAGGGCGCGTCAAATCATCATGGCATTGGATGAACTATGTTTGGATGGGAATGTGTCTCAAGAGCTTAGGAAATGTGTTTCTGCCGGAGTAACTCTCAATACATTTTTAGATTTTCTCCCTTTAATTCATCATACTTTTTTTTTATTACTATAGGGATTTAAAGATGAGGAAACCTTGGTGCAATGGTTGACTTCCGCCCCATCCCTAACGACATTACGGATATCAAAAGGAAAACATAATGATACTAGGGATCCCTTAGATGTTAAAGTATCTCTAGAGGATTTTATTCTAAAAGTAATTAGTTAAGAGAGAGCGACAAATTATTCATAGACTTAATATGAATTTTAAATTTATTTTAATTAACATAGCAATATCGAGAGAGGGGATTGACTCAAGCTGTTCCTCAAATATCCTTTTGGGATGGCAATAATCATGACATACTTAAAATAGAAGCATTGGATACAAAGGACTCATTTTCGGGGGTAACATCTAATGGATACGTTATTGTGGATAAGTATTGTGGCTCATCTGTTTTACGTGGGGCAAATATATATGTCAAAGGGATTTTAGGGATGTCTTTTAATATCAAAGAGAATGATATCGTCAATGTTCTAGTAGATGTGGATGGAAAATGCCTAAAGGGTTCTAATGCACCAATTTTGCCCGCTTCCAACTTTGTAAAAATCGGTACGAAAAAGCTCAAATTTTAATAAGTTTTTTTTTTCACTTTTGGGAGTATCTCCAGGTATTGGAAAAAGCCTTCATTCTCGAAAAGTCATTTTCAAATCTATTCCTCAAGGAGTTGGTGTGCTCATGATGAATACACCTCATCCCTCTCTAGATCTACCTCAAGAGATGGAGTCAAGTCTCTTTCCTCAAAATTATCCTTCTATTTTTACAGTCTTGGCTCTACGACTAACTGAGAAAGAGCGTATATCCATGCTTGATATGTGTTCATCCCCAGGTGGAAAAACGCTGCATGCAAGTGAAATATTACAGGGGTTAGGAGGCTATGTCTTAGCCGTGGATAAGTCAACCAAGAAAATTGAGACTATTCGAAAGAATTTAGAGAAATACGGAATAGAAAATGTATCAACACTAGTAGGCGATGGAAGAACACTCTGTGATTCCCTTCATCAAACGTTTGATCGCATCTTAGTAGATGCCCCTTGTTCCGCTCTAGGGCAAAGGGCGTGCTTCAGAATACAAATGAAATTCAAGGAAATGCTTTCCTATCCCAAGGTGCAAAAACGTCTTTTAGACTCTGCTGTTGGATTGCTAAGGCCCGGAGGCTTACTCGTATATAGTACTTGTACCATAACGCTTGGAGAAAACGAAGATAATTGCTCTTGGCTTCTAAACAAGTACAAGGGAATATTAGAAGTAGATATCACAAATCCTATGCTCGATGGAGTTGGCTATAAACGCTTCAGTTGTTTCGACCACATCGGATTCTTTGTGGCCGCCTTCAGGAAAAAGGAACATTAATTTTTTGTTTGTATCGTTTTGTTACATTTTTTTCCCATATTAAACAAACACATTAAAAAAAATAATTTCACATTGGAATGGACCTTAGTTATTCTGTATTTTTCTCTTTCTTGAGGGTTTCTCCTCACTCAATGACTCCATGTTACTCCATATAATTTCCTCTTCTGCCTCATCGTCATCCACTATCTCTATGTCGGAGTCGCCATCACATTCCTCAAAATCTGGATCAAACCCTTTTTTAAGTACAACAGTGTTCAGCCTCGACTTCAAGTACAATTTAGAATGTTTCACTCTATTTTCTATAGTATACACACGTAGAAACCGATCAAGGCCAACAGAGGCAAAATGTCCATTTTCATACGCTATACTGCGTATGGAACCCACACTTCCCTTGTATTTACGCACCATGCCCTTCACGCCCATTTGCAAATCATATAAGGCCAGACCTCCATGCGCTGTTCCGACAAGGATCCTTTTGTCATGACCCGTACAAGCCATGGCAGTAAGGGGCTCATCGTTTGAATAACCAAAGCTAACAACAGGTTTTCTCTGAGCCCGTGTATCATAGAGTCGTACATGCCCGTAGCGTGAAACAGTTGAGAGAATAGAGTCTGTTTCTCCCAAAAATGCCATGTCTGATATCCAAATAGGCACTCGAAGTTGAAGCATGTCATTTTTTACATTTTTGGCACGGAAAACAACTTTTCTGGGAGAGGCTCCAATGTCATGAATGAGGAGATTGTGTTCCTGCCCTCCCGTTGCAATTAAACTCCCTCTTAATTTCATAGATACAAGTTTGCGACCCTTTTTGGGGTTATTATCGTGTATTGAGTCTGGATTGTCTCCACTTCTCTGCTCCAAGTTCCTTGTGCTACTTTTCCGTGTTGAATTGAGAAGCGTTTCTTCGTCAAGGACGTTGAGTTCTTCTTCCTTGGTACCCCAAATCTTAACTGTAAAGAGAGGAATTTATAGTAACAATACAGTGTCAATGAATGAACCAACTAACCAATTCCACTTTCAGAGGCAGTCACAAGAGTCTCATCGGGGAGCCGACCCAAGCCGCGAATGGGTGTGTTAGAGCCATCTTCTACATTTCTTCCATGTGTAAATGAGTTATCCGACGTGTCAAATCCACTGACCTTTTGGCCTCTTGTTCCCAAAAGGATTTCTCCATCAGATATCCAATTCAATGCCGTGATCTCATTTTCTTTTTTCAAAGATTTTAAGCGATGGAAATTCTTGGATGAGCTCTCCTTAGCATTGATAGTCACACCCTTCAGAATCCCTGTCTCGGCTCCAACGAACACATTGCATGATTTATTCTCCCGAGGAATCATGTCGAAGTCGTTTTCACGTGGAATTCCTTCAGCCAGGTTTATTTATTTTGATTATTTTTATATTAAATACGTCGTGCTTTTGTTTATCTTTGTGAATATTCATTGCTACCAAACGAAATATTTAGTAGCCAGTTCTTTAAAATTCTAAACAAGGACTACTAAAGATAACTTTAGTAGTCATTGATTTTTTATTACACACAGCCCCTCGAGCCACCCCTTCCGTACTTGAGTTGCACTCGGAAAAGATTTTTTTTAAATTAATTTTCTAGTAAAAGACAAAAAATTATTTAATTTGAGGGGGCTACAGCATCTCCAGGGCGCCCCCTGCGGACGCCCCTGATAATACTATTATTAAATGACTTTGCTACCAAGGTTAATAGGAATACATTGTATTTCTATTACCCTTACTTGCTACCTTTATTAGTACAAGAATTTCTTTTAAAATATTTTTTAGTTATATTCAAAAACAGATAGATCAGAGGAATTAGGGAGTAATTTTGTAATCCCTAATTTGATAAATTAGTGTAGTACCAGCCCTTATCTATTCTGTCCTTTGGACCTGCCTTAAGACGGTCAGTCCTTAGAACTGTGAGTACTAGAACTGATTAAACAATGAAGAAATAGAGTTGAGTGACGTCATCAAGGATCAAACTTAAAAGTGTATAGGACTGGACCAAGAAAACTTAATTAGTAATATATTGAATATCTACAAATATAGATGGAAGGGGCAATGCCAGTGGGATCATAGGGTACATGCCCCCACTGCGATGATATTTTATTAGAGAACTTTATTATTGTCACACCTTGTGACAATTCAAATTTTCCCAGAATATTTGTGACTAGCTTTTTTTTAAAACATTGTCTTGACGTTTTTTTATCAATGAAAAATACGTTCATAGAAGGGATTCATTGAGAAAAGACATTTCTAGTTGACCTCTTTTCTTAGAAAACACAATTATAGATTAACTTTTTTAAAAAGAAATTATGAAAATAAATACAAAGAGAATTAGCAACCGAAGATAAATTTAAAACTTCGCATACGGGGGCAAGAGTTTGAAATTTTTTGAAGGGCCAAAAAAAGACATCCTTGGTATATGGTTTATAATAAAGCTTGAGGGTCAGACGGTCTGACCCTTCATGTAAAACTCCGCAACGAAGTTGAACGGAGGTTATATTTTGCCTCTCTTTGTTAGTTAGTCACCAGGAGGTGGGCAAAAGTAACGAATCGATCTGGCTCAAACTTTGAACAAATATTATGTATGGTTACAGTAAGAGGCCATTAAATTTTCAGAGATCACGATAACACAAAACATAAAAATGTATAATTGATCATAACTTTGGACCAAATTGAGATACTTAATTTGATTTTACGCGGAGGTTTTGTGCTCTATCGAGTGTCCATTCTATAGTTAATATTATCCGTCAAATAATATCTTGGCTCAATACCCTAGTTGATTGTATTAACAAGTTTATGTTTAATAAAATGAAATAAATTCAGGCTAAGGCAAGGACAACTATAGCCTAGAGGGTCCCCGGCTAAGCTAATAATCTACAATAAATAAGTTATAAATTATAACATATAATCGCGTACTTCTAAAAAGTACGATAACCCGAGGATTGACTTCTTTTTAAACTTGGATTTCGTTAGGATTATAAGGCGAAAACACCAGGATGAATACTAACAATGACCAAATCGTGAACCAAGGGCAATCATTCAAAGTTATAACCAACGTACAACTCACAACTGTTCACCTAAGAAGAATTATGGATCTCGTTCGAAAGAAATTAGGATCCATTCCGACAGAACTTGGTTCTAACCCATTATATGTTAGAATCTATCTCCAAGCCTATCATTCGAATAATTTATGGCTTACTGGGACGATCCAAGTGCAACATCATGTAGAATCAGAGGGAGAGTCGTCTAATAATGATATCCTTCACGACTCTTTTGAAGAGCAGATAACGGATATAAAGGAAGAAGCTGATCTAAAGATCCCATCCACTACCGTTGTTCTAACTACTTGCATTTACCCTCTTTGCGCCTCACCTCAGAGCCACGATGTATACAACTGTTGGTCAATTCGACGAATTTGCTGTCATTGTGGAAAGAGGGGCCACGAGAGTGTACACCACCAATTTATCCCAGATTGGTTTTTGTGCTTCCTCGCAGATGATGTGATCAATGACTTGCCTTTCATGGAAGAAAAATTAAGATCATATTGTCTCACCGGGAGCAAGGAGATGCTCAACAACTGTACTTATCCATTATGCTTGTACTCAATTCGTCACTCCATGAGTAACTGTTGGGCTAGACGTAGGAATTGTGCATTATGTGGTAGAAATGGACATGACTCGACTCATCATCAGTTTATATCACATACCTTTCTGGAATATATAACGGGCTGCTAATCAATTCATCACCAAATCAGGATTTGGAGAGGGGAAAAAATTAAGAAAATAAAAGTTTTAAGTTTTTTCGTTTAATAAGGGAAAAGTAATAACAATACTTGTTCACATTAAATAATTATAAAGAACGGTCAAGGAATCTATTAATTCCTTTTTTTGGTGAATTGTATAAATAAATTTAATACAACTATCAATAAGTATGAATGTCTTTGTCCACGAAGTTGATCTTTTTACACTAAAAGATCAAATGTTAAAAATTGTAACAGTTCCACATCCTTTTGGAACACAAAAAGGTGTATTTTCCTTTTAATCAATGCGATCTTCTGACTCCCTCTTGGAGTCATCTTTATTCCTTTCCTTCTTTTCCTTTTTACTTTTTTTATGTTTGTATACTGGAGATTTTGAGCGAGATCTACGTCGATCTCTGCGGTCTCTGTCTCTATAGCGATCCCTTGATCGACTTCTTGAGCGCCTCCTTTTTCGTTCATACTCCCTTCGTTCATCTCTAGATGATCTTCGCGATGACGAGCGATTCCAATCATTATTTCGATCATCATAATCCCTATCACCAGGTGGAGCAGTCCATTGTGCCTCCATTGTGGGTTCGTATCCTCCACCTGAGTAAGAGGGATAATCAAATGGATCTTCTTGTGGAAATTCACCAGGAGGTATATGAGGTATTGGAGGTGGGGGGAGATTTACGTTTGGTGTCGTACCCACTGTTGGAATACCAGTCATACCGGGTGGAGGAACTGAGAAATCAATTTCGGAAATTACTTTCTTGGAGTACTCCCTTTTGTCATGTGTCATAACGGCTATGCTAGAAGGTACTGGTGGTACAGTAGTGGCTGCAGCGGTGGTAGGAGCTTGGGGAGGAGGAAGTGGGCTTGGTTGTGAGGCATTATTACTGCCATTCAATGTTGTGGGAATACGATTGACAATAGGCTTGACTTGATTACTACCCAGAGTGGGTATGGAATTGTTTTGATTTAAAGGGAATGAGGGATTTGTCGAAATACTTTTGTTTGTAACTATTGTGTTATTGATGCCTGGCATACCTACTCCAGACTCTCCTACCCTCATTTTTCTTTGGCGATTACAATAAGCTTGCCATGTTTCTTCAGTGAATCCATAGTTGAAGTAATCCGTAATGTCAGCCCCTAAAAATCAAAAAGATGAGTATCAATTATTCCGTTCATCCTAAAAATGATATTTGCTGTTATACCCGGCTTTTTCCAAGGCTTTTCATCAAGAGAATCAATGTCTAATTCATGTGCAGGAACTCCATTGATATTCCCAACCTGATCCAGTTCATCAACACTGAACTTTCCCTTTTTTTCCGTGTGCACATTTCGATTCTTGACTCCAAATGAGGCTGAGGCGTTACTATAAGAACTCTTTGCTTCCTCAATCTTGTTTTGATCGATAGTAATACGAAATCCATCATCATCAGAGTCATCTTCCTCTTCATCCTCATCGGGCTCTTCTGTCTTTATAGGTTTATCATCTTCAACGACTTCTTCGACCTCTTTTTGCTCATCTTCCGAGTCTGGAGCCACAATAGAACTCTCGTCCTGAAGCGAATATTAATTAATATTATTATCATTGGTCAAATCAAATTCAAAAGAGTAATATATAAATTAAGATGTGTGTCAGTACCTCGGATTTCGGAGTTAATGTAACATCCTCTGGGGCCTCTTCGTCTCCATAGAGCCAACTTTCTTCGTCGGCCATTCTTTAGAATCAAGATTCCAGGCTCGATCAAATATATTTAATATTTCAGTTACTAAAAGCTAGCTAAATCAAAGAAGCTGCATAGCTACTAGCTATTACCTGAGGCTCAATAATTAAAAAGGAAAATAAACTAAAGAAGCTAAAAAAGTAAGCTGTATAATATGAAATGCAGCCGACAGGGTTATATATATGTATATATTTGTAGTTTGCAGGTTGTAACTTGTATAAACAAATTGTACAAGTTACAATCAAAAAAGGAGATGAATAATAATTTTAAATCAAGGATTTACAGCACTTGGGATGAGGATCATGCAATAATTGAATATTTCATGGATTATCAATATATTAATGGTGTAATTTTTGACTATTTTGATACAAATTACTCAAATATAAGTATTCTGTGGCACATTATATAGTTCTAATGTCCAGAGTTATATTACTCATAAATAAATACAAAATAACAATGTAGTTTTAATAGACCAAAATGAAATGATAGTATCAATGAATAATTGATAATTAATATGGTAACCCATCTCGTAATTAATTAATGAATTTTAAGACTGGTACAATTTGCTTATACAAATTCAAAGTTGTACACAACATTTATCAAGGACTGCTAAAGAGAAGGACAGTCACTAACATTTATTTTCAAGTGAGAAGTCATCAAAATATTCCGTCGTTTGCTCTAAGCATTTTAATGAAGAAGATTTTATTAAAGAGAGTCGAGACTCGCATACTCGAAGTAAGGTGAAAAGAAATACAAGAGCTTTGTCTCGAAACATTTAAAAAAAAGATGCTTATCCCCACATATTTTCAAACCATCCTTCATTTTTATATCACATAAAATAAATCGTCGCTCAATATCTAGTACTTCTTCATCAAGACATCAAAGGAGTCCAGTACTTCAAAATAAACGGAACCAAAAATTTTTGATGAAGGATAATTTCAATAGTCTGGATGAAGGTTTTAAAAAGATTCAAAATGGAGTCATTCCCGAATGATTTATAATTATAGTAATTAAATCCGACCTTACTTTTTCTTTAGTATATAGAGGAAACAAAATTAATAACAAAGAAGTCAAACACCAATGTCAAGAAGGAAAACTTTGTAAAGTCTCTTCCACTTTAAATACTCTTTAGTTTTTAAAATCTTGGAAAGAAGCTCCTCCATCCAACCATATTGGTTAAGTCAATTTTAAATAAATTAGAGGATATATTATCTTTCATGAATGATGAAAAGCTTCAATTTCAGATATCCTTTTTTATAGAGCAAATCCTCTTGGCAATTAAACTCCCAAGTAATCGTCGCTATTCCTTATTTCTTCTTGGAACTTCATCAACTTGGCAAAGGCTATCTCTTTCTTTCAAATAAATTAAATATATTCAATCACTTGTTTGAATATTATTATATTAGGGATAATGATATCGACGTTATAATTGATTTCCACACTATGCACATAAGAAAGATGAATTGCATCAGAAAAGGAATGAATTTTTTTAAGAGTTCTTCGAATATTTGATTGGAAATTGAATGTTCCGTTTTTGAGCCTAATATTGAGAGAGACAATGATAATTTAAATGATATCTTTGAATACAATTTTACCATCTTAATAATACAACTTATTGTTCGTTCATATTGATAATTGTATATTCCAGAAAAGTGTCCCCTCTCCATCAATGACTATTAATATTATAATTTATAATAGTAATACCTGAATGCGTAGATGAAAAACTTATTTCTTTCCCTTATAATATTCTCTGCTCTTTCCCTCGATTCACTCAGTAAATAATAATGATGGGACGATTAATCGGAACAAGTGCTTTTCCTCGAATCTGAATCAACAAAATAATGTTTAATTACCGATTCCGATTCTTATGTATTATTATTTATTACTGGTATATTAATATCTATTACTTTTCTAAGTTATGAAAAAAATTATAAAATATATTCGTCAAGATATAAAAGATGACAATGTGAATTTATGACTTGAGTCGTATGATTTTTTTAAATCCTACAGCCAAAAAACTGAACTATATTGATTGTACCAACAAAAAAACAGAGAACGTATATTAAATACGAATTAAAAAAGGGAATTAGGAAGAAGATGAGCGAGTTCATCTTAGTATGTATCTTTAATCTTCATATTGGTTGAAGAAGGAACACGGCAAGTTAGCAATGGCAAGGACAATAAATAAATCACAAGGTCAAACTTTTGAAAAAATTGCTTTATATTTACCAAAATCAGTATTTTCACTTGGCCAGATATATATTGCATTGGCATTGCTAAATGTCAAAAAGGGGTGAAAAGCTTGTTCGTGCTGGTTTCGTAATAAAATAATTTATCATAAAAAATACTAGAAAACTATGAAGAAACAAATTCAACACAAATGCAACGTGAACAAACGTATTCTAAACAGAAGCTGTCAGTGTAGCAATTGTTATTATAGGGGAATAAGCTTTGTAAATGTATTGCCTCTTATTTCGTAGGATCTAAAACAGCTCGCCTTTTGGAAAATTTGCCTTGAAACTGCTTCATTAATAATACTAAATATTAAAGCAATTTGTCATTTCTATGAAAGTCTCTTTTTTGTGCTTGAATCTTCATTATTTCCTTAGAATGCCTCAATTAAAACTAGATTGTATTCCTATTCCAATAATAAAAATCTAATTATTGCTATAAATCTTGATCTGGGATATAAATGTACATTTCTTGATGACACCTATAATAACGAACAGTGTGAAGAAATTATTCGGCAGTGGATCGTCGAAAATGTTATATCGTCCATAATACTCATCAAATGGATATTTCAGACAGTTAAGAAACTTCAAATCACTCAAGTCCGATAATGAGAGTAATATATGGGAAAATGTACATATCAGCTTTTCCGAACGCTAAAAATGAGATTTTAGCGTTCCGTTCCAATAAGTGATTGTAATTTTGGAAGGGGTGTAGTTGTCTATAGAATAAGTATCCTAGAAACACGACTATGCAAATTCAGAGGCAATTTTTAAAATTGAGAAGGGACCTAAAGCTTCCAACCCTGCAGAAACCTCTGATATTAATATTCATGTAAATGTGAATTAACATCTCGTAAAGTACATAACTATTATGTATGTGTCTTTTACGCAGAAACAATTTAATTTATTTTGTACTCAATCAAACACATTCTCACGCTCTTTGTTTTTTAATTTTTGCTGTAATTTTTCTTATGGATTTAAAGTACCTCACATTGAGAGGATATTTGTGTTGGATAATATGTTAAAGGTTCTTGGTTGCAATCAAGGTTAATAGTATTTCTATTCATCTTGGCTGTATATATATTCAAAGGCGGTTGAAAGAGGAAGCCATCCTATCAAAGTCGCTGAATCTGGCAAGCTACAAGAACTACAAATAATCAAACTTCTAAAACTGTCTTCACCTTCATTATCAAGTCAGCCTCGGGTAAATACATGGACGTTGTTGCCCTCATCCCAGTGGTAAACTTAACAGCGGAGTTCCTGTTTAATCAGTATAATCCCATCATGATGACTCTTTATGCCATTATCTGTTGACAATCATACAGTAATTTATGCATCCATAATCTGTGTGGAGGTAATCTTCAGACCTCAATTCCTCACCCTCATGATATTTCAAAGCGAGTTCATCTCCTCATCGATGCGGTCCACAATTTATAATTGTTTTCAGAGAAGGGAGAACTTGGTATTCCAAATATTTACCTTCCTGGATCACCAACTCTGCCTCGAACTTTGCCCAAATCAGAGAAATTCTTCCCATACTGACAATATGAATTTACTGTATGCATTTAGTTGTATTGCAATGAAAAACTTTGTATTTAACAAATGTATAAAGGATATTAGTTTCACATTAATCTTTTCCTTATTTGACACAATTCACATCTTCAAGTCTACCTATACAAAGCCGAGAAAAAGATCAGATTTAGATCCTTAGTTAAAATTATTAGCTTGATTTGAGTATACATGTAATCAAATCCTTCATGTCGGAAGGTAGATTAATATGAATTATATGATATACAAATTGAGAAAATTATGGGGAAATTTCCCCGCTATATAACTTTATCTACAAGATCTTTAACACCAGTAAGGAATAGTATTTTATATGTATCACAATTATTTTTAATACCCTTCAATATTAATATAATATTAGATGCTGATAGACGATAGAGAACTGAATAAAATGCCTAAAATAACGTCGCCTTCTGTCTGGATTTGTGAAAATGGAGGGCCAGGAATTTGAAAAGTACTTACCGGATGAGAAACAGATGGTTTGTCAGATTTGTCGATATAATTGTCCCTTTAGTCACCTGTCTAGAATTCCACGCCACTCATTATCCTCATCTCATATCATCAAGAGCATGGATATTCATCTAAAAAATCAAGTTAATGATGAATACATCAAGGCATACTTTAACTCTGATCTCACAAAGATGCTTATTGCATGTAATATAACCTTATCCATTGCTAATCATGTACGTTCAAAAAATTATGGAGAAATACACGGGTAAACACGTCCATTACCGAGGAACAATCATTAAATTAATGGAGGATTTTGGTAACGATGTCATTTATAGAAATAACCCCATTGTAAATTGTGAAGTTGAGATAATTTTCAGCATGTCTTCTACACCAAATGACGATCAAGTTATCACTTATCAGTAAAAGTATAAAATATTTACTAATTTCGAAATGGAACTCTGAATTTTGTACTATCTAGCAGTAAGTAATCAATTTTTTTTAAATCTAAACATAAAATATGATTCTATCAGATATAAATAACATCACCCTTTTTTCATCATGTGCAATTTGCATATACAATTGTGCACAGGATAGATATATCTCTACCGATGAGATCTTAATAATAAAGTAAATGTCCCAGGTTATGAGTTATCGCTTCCAATTAATTAAATACAAAATTAGTATGCAGTATAAAAACGTCTTCTTTATTTAAAAAATAATTAGTGCATTACGTTACATTAATTGTAAAATTGAATTTTTGGATTTCAAAAATAACGTTGCTTGGATTTCGTTTCACGACTTCCAAGAAACATCCCCAATCCTATAGCAGCAATGGAAGCGACAGCACCTATAGCAAGGCCTTTCCCAACATTTTGAACCTGTTTGCTTTCAGATTTATTATTACGAGCAAATTTTGCAAAATGTTCACAGTTGTTAGTGGCAAGGTTATAGAGCGTTTTGCTATGTCCGCACTTGGCCACCTCTATAATTTCCTCATGTAAGATATGCAATATCTCCTTTTCATGACGAGGCGGTTCATCATTGTCAAGTGAGTTATTGATTCGTACGGGCGAGTCACATATAACATCTTTAAGTGGCTGCAAACAGCTCATTCCTATATGATGCTTCACAGGAAAGGACCTTGATGAATCCAGAGAAGAAAGTGAACCCAGAACGGCCAAAGAGATATCATCATCATTATTCCGATGAACGACGCATGGAATAGCCTCATCTTCAAATTCATACATACCTATTGACGTGCAACACAGAAAATCGTATTAATTAATTTCACACATCTTAATATAATGAATTCGTACAAATCCTTGAATGTTTCCATTTACTTACCGAAGTACACCGCCCAATGACCATATGTGCCTCGATCAAATTCTAACAGATCTCCAACTTCCAATTGTTTCACAAAGTACTCAAACTCATAATTCTTAAAATAACGACTCTTTATTCCATAATTTCCAACCATTTTTAATGTTTATCTTAGCATCAACTAATTTTCGTAGATTTTGATATACTAAAAGTTAAGAAACTATGTATCCCAAGGTTAATTAATAATATTTCACTAATTTATTTTATGTTATAATAAGTTATAACTTTACAAAGAACAGGGGATCGATAGTTGAGCTGCTAGGGAGCAGTGAAACTTTACATTATTATATAAAATATTACGAATCCTCATTCATTTGTTCAAAGGGGGACAAAGACTAGGAGAACTGCGCGAGAAAGAACTCTTACTACATAGTTACGTGTTACCAGTGTATGTAGAAGACATCTAATTCATACACACTCTGAAAACCTGTTATTAATATAATTATTTCAGTTATACGTACACAACTTATGGAGAGACTCAAAGTAACGACTGATGCAATTTAAATCGTACGGAAATAACTAATGAATTGTAATCAATAAGAGATGCTCTTTCATTTTTTTGAATTTAATAAATAATAGTATCAAGTTCACTTTAATATTATTTTGACGTGTAAGATAGGGTGCAGATTGAATGTAGAGCGTGTCCGCCATCTGTTTTAAAAACAAATTACTTTTACTAGTACACAAGGCATTCCAAGTTACACTTGCGCAAAATGTACTAGTCTAGTATTTTTAATATTAGGGCGATACTAATTTGGAAGTGATAAGACTATTTTTTTTATGAATGATAGTAATAGCTTTAAAATTGAAAAAACAACAACAAAAAAAACAAATCATTCAATGTTTTAAAAATTATTGTTAATATATTCTTCAAATATTTATTAACTGGATGGCAATTTTAAGGGGAACTATGTTTATTTTTTTATTAGCTAAGTATCTTGAAAAAGTCTTAGGTTTGGCAGCTTGATTCTATTATATAATATGATTAAAATCATTACAATAACTAATAGTAATATGTCAATAAAGTGGCAAAGTTTTTATTAAGAAGCTAGGATATTATGGACTGCAGATGACGTCAGCTGTTGTTGGGGTATTTATGCTATAAATTATAGCAATACACATACGATAGAGAACTGAATAAAATCCCCAAAATGACGTCGCCTTCTGTCTGGATTTATGAAAATGGAGGCCCAGGAATTTGGAAAATACTTACCGGATGAGAAACAGATGGTTTGTCGGATTTGTCGATATAAATGTGCCTTTAGTCCCCTGTCTAGAATTACACGCCACTCATTATCCTCATCTCATAACAAGAGTATGGATATTCATCTATAAAATTAATTTGACGATGAATACATCAAGTCAGACTTTAACTTTGATCTCACAACGATGCTTATTGCATGTAATATAACCTTATCCATTGCTAATCATCTACGTTCAAAAAATTTATGGAGAAATAAAGGGTAAACATATCCCTTCCCGAGGAACCATCATTAAATTAATGGAGGATGTTGGTACTGATGTCATATATAGAAATACATATAAAAATGTTTTGATTCATCCACACCAAATGATGATCAAGTTATCAGTAAAAAGTATTTACGAATATCGAAATGGAACTCTGAATTTTGTACTATCTCACAGTAAGTATTCAATTTTTTTTTTTTTAAATCTAACCATAAAATATGATTCTATTTTAGCTAAACATATCAAGAATTATGAAACACAACTCAGTAAAGGGCAAAAACAACTGCTTAAATGGTCACAACAACGGGGGTAGTAGCTTTGGATGGTTTGCAACTAGTTTGTCTGAGACTACTTACTTCGCTTTAAGACTTGGGTATGATAATTAGGTTTTCCAATATTACATAGTCAATAAATATTACTTTTTTATCACTAAAGGCTTAGCTATGGTTGATGGGCTCCAAGAAGTGGTGTTCAGAAAACTCATAAAAGGCAAAAACAACTGTTTAAATGGTCACAACAACGAGGGTAGTTACATTGGGTGTTGCATTATAATTAACAATTGTGTATATCCTTCATGATAACAGTATGTTGTTATATAAGCATACTTAAATAACGGGGGAAATCTTTTTTGATGCTCTTAATAGGGAGTAATATCGCCGGACATTACTACATAATTAGCTTTTGCTCTAAATCTTTACGATTAATTTATTTCTAACATTTTTTTATTAATATATTTATTGTCTAATTTTATGATTTTGACATTTACTTTATTATTAATAATTAGTTAGATCTCATCGGTAGAGATATATCTATCCTGTGCACAATTGTATATAGCAACTTCCACATGAAGAAGAGGGGTGATTATCTTTTTGATTAAACTCCACGTCTCGCTTGTGTATTGCAACCTAAAGTTATGACATATTTAACTGAATTCCGATATTAGAACAAGAAAAAATTATCTGGATCAATCTACTATTTCAATATTCTGTATTTATAATTTATTATTATTAATAGTTATATGATTTTAATGTTTAATTTTGTATATTTAACTTAAATGTTTAATGGTTTATATTTTAGTATGTAGATTATATTTAATTAAAGCCTTCTATTTTAAACTTGGAACTTCAAATAAATTTCAAATACTCTACTTTGTCGTTTCATTAGCTATTATTCTGAGAATAAGGTTCATAATGAATTTAAATTTCATGGAAGTGTGACGTTTTCAAATCTACTGTAACGGATAAAAAACGTCGAAGTCAATTATACGTAGTATATCTTCATTAAACATTTTGCTAATAAATATACCCTCAAAAATCATAATAAAGCAGGCAGATGATAATCACATCAGTATTTTAAACAATAATACCATATGTATTTTTTCCCCCTCCTCCTCGCACGCGTTTTTCTCTACAATATTATCAACTATAATTATCACCCTTAGCTATAATAACAACCATAATTTTTTCCTTTTTCTCTTGATTTTCAAAGAATAAATACAAGTATAGGAGGACACACAACAGTTAATGTGATCTTAACCGACATTACCGCTCTCAAGCAATCTAATCTTAAGTTACTCCACCCTCTCTCTGCTTCGGCTACATTTACTCCTGTAGCAGGAGTCCTGCTACAGCTTGATTATACCCCCTCTTTGCTAGTGATAGACGATAGTGGAGACTTATGGAGAGTGTGTGTATTTTTTAGAATAACAATACTACAATATCCAGGTGAGATGAGAACGCCAAAGACTGCCTAAGCTACTAAAATATTCAAACTCTCTCAGGGCCTTCCGTATAAAAACTTCCCTTTCTCTATTTTTCTCTTTCTTATTAATTATTTGTTAGTGTGCGTGTAGCTGGACGCTCTATTTTGTTGACCCGCCTTCTTTTCTCTTTTTGTTGTTCCTCTCCCTCCTACTTCTAAGTTTCTAGGAGGATTTGGCTTTATCATTTTTGTTCAAAATCTTCCTTGGGTTCGAGACGTAGTGATCAACGTTTGAGTCTTGTTTGTTTCCTTCAATTTGTGGAGTCTAAAAGTGTAAGTATTCCCCATCATATACAATATATATATTGAAGGATCGAGATATATTTGTATGTATATGGATATATAATTGAAGTCCTAATGGGACCCGACTCGTGCAGCTTGTGGTCCCCACGTTTGTTTGTTGTTTTCTTTTTCTTTCTTTTTTTATTAAATTTGACTGACGCCATTTTGTATTTTTGGACTAAGTTGTAATAAATTTGGGGAATGACTGTAATAGAGATGTTATGATAAATGAGGGCAATGAAGTCGCCCCTTTTATGATTGCCATGCTATAATGGCAGGGTGTACGTCAATGATTAATTAATTAATGAATGATGCTTAAAATGAGTAATAAATGAATGTGCTCCCTCAGTTTCTTTTTATGTTGAAAAAAGCGGAAAGAGTAATTTTATAAACTTTGTTAATTTTTTTTAAACAGAATTAGAAATCTTCTCTCCTTCTTCCTTTGGTTGCTGCCATGCTGCTTACTCTTACTTCTCTACTCTGCTACTTACATAGTCTCAAGTATCAGCACCACATCCAGCACCAGAACCAGTCACTCACTCATCCATTCTTCTCTTCTACTCAACTTGCCACTCACACCTCATCCCTCCTTCAACAGTAGAACTAGAGATTTCATTCTCATTTAAACTACTCAAACTTAATATGGCCATGTCCGTCAACCATGTACTAAGGCCAGCAAAGCCAAGCACAGGCAACAACCATCTCGCAACCAATAATGCTTATTATTATTGCAATTGCAAGATCCAAAAAATTATCTGTAAATCCACTTGGAATATTTTTCATCCCTTCCACAAGCCTGAGTTGTGTCGTAGCAGCAGCCGCCACCAGCAGTACCACCTCCCCATATCTCTTGAGCAATGCATTATTTGAGGCTCATCAAATAATGACGTTAATGCATCATGTTCAGAATCATTGCAATTCATAGAGAGAACACTTCCTTTTATACACATAAAAGGGTAGTCAATCACACTAAACGTAATTACATACAGCATCTACACTCTATCATCTCAGACGGAGGATTCATATATATAGAAATCTCTGCTATAGGATGATCTTCTTCTCTTCCGACAACAAACACACATTGCTTCGAATTTTTTTATTGCAATGTAATGCATATATATTAATACAATATCATATGTTCGTTCCATTAAGTGGTCTTGAATTATATGATATCACACTCCTCATCAGAAAGAGTAACTCCTCTCCCCTCCTTCACATCGTGAGAGAGGTTCGTATCCCACTTTTTTTTTTTTTTTTTTTTTTTTTTTTCTCTCATAAGAATCCACCACGAATGAATTAATTTAAAGTAACATTATTTTTTTGTTTAAAAAAAAAAAAATATTTATATATACTACTTTTTTGAGTGAGCATTTGAGAAAGAGAGCGAGCGAGAGAGAAAGAGTGATACAGAACTAATACATACGTTTTTTAGGATCAGGGAACAAACCAACATTATAATTGTATTGTACCTAATGATTTCCCTCCTAACAATTTCTCCTTACAACTCCTTACAGAAAAATAAAAAATGTCGCGCCATCGGGATTGGGATATTTCTTGTAAGGTATATATTGGCAACTTGGGCAATAGTGCCTCAAAATACGAATTGGAAGATGCTTTCTCAAAGTATGGTCCTTTGAAGAACGTTTGGGTTGCGAGAAATCCACCAGGATTCGCTTTTGTTGAATTTGAGGATCCACGTGATGCGGAAGATTCTGTTAGAGGACTTGATGGTACTCGTGTCTGCGGAGTAAGTATCCAATGACTAAGCATTACATCTATGTTACTTCATAATTCAATATTGTGTGTACTACATTTACAGCAGAGAGTTCGAGTGGAAATGTCGAGTGGGCAAAGTCGCAACGGTGGTAGTAGAAGAGATGGACGAGGCTCCGGTAGAAGAAGAGACGATCGAGTTAGGAGAGGGGACAGTGCTGAGCGTGTTCGCAGACGTCGTAGATCTCCTTCTTATAGATCCATGTCTCGATCTAGATCTCGTTCCTTCACTCCTCCATCAAGACGGCGAAGATCCTCTCGCTCTGGATCAAGATCGGAATAATTCATTAATTATTTAAGGGAATACTATAATACTTATTAATCATTTCTGTTTCTATCCACTATGTTGTACCGCGTACCTCTATACATTCTCTCTATAGATTTTTGTGTTTTAATTTTTTTTTTTTTTTTTCAATCTTGAACGGTCCAATATTTAAACTTTCTTTTTGAAGAAATACGAGTTTGAAATTATGTCGTTAGGTTGTACATTTAATGAAATAAAAAATATCGAATTTAAATCACTTATCTATTAACTTTTTTTTTCTTCTTCTTTATAAATCATATAATATAATATCTACTTAAGTTTGTAGCATATTGTTTTAAAAGTACTTAATATATTAAAGCAAGGAACACTCCTGTTAAGTCTTTGTTTCCCTGCGGATTGAGTGGATCTTTCAGTAGTTGTAAGGGATATTATATATATATATAAATATATATTGAACTTTCTGCTGGAAAATAATAGTTTTGGGTAAGTTATTGTTTAATTAAAAGGAGGCCTCACCTGTTACTGGATTATAATGCCTCTTAGTATAGCTCGATTGACGACGTATCGAATGCCTTATATTGGCTTTCGGCACAAAAAGGTTAACTTTCTTTCTCAGTGGTAGAGGGTACTGAAGAGAGGAGAAAGTCTGTCTCCTTATCATAAAAAAAGTGAGGACGTCATTGCTAAAAAGATTCATACAATCCCTTCGCTCACTCATAAGTTGAAGGACGAAGGAAATGGTGCAATTTTGTGCATTAAGGATAAAATGCGTGAGGATTGACAGGTAATGTGTTCGTGTTCCACAGGTGTCTTTGTATCCAGTTATTTATTAGAATACCTACTCAGATTTCCTTAGGACCCATGTATTTCCTTATTATTTTACATGAAATATGTAGTAGAGAATATTAAACTTGATTTTTTTTTATAAAATGAAAAATAAAACTACTACCGTTTATAAACATAATGTAGCGATGAACGTTTGATAGAATGAAATCTGGGAAAAGCCCTCAGTACCACCAGGGTTTTTTTTTGTAATACACTAATCCTACCTGCATGACATATTTGATATTATTATCTCTTTTAATTGTGTGTTTTATTGTAGTAATGTATTAATGATGCTAAGGCTATTGACAGTAACATTATTTGTTTCCTGCTCCCTTGGGATGCAAGAGCCCCTTTTACGTGTTGCAAGGAAAACGGGGTTTACTGACTGTTCAAATACGGATGGAATTAATATGTGTGACTATGAATCTCACGATGAATTGGTGTATAAACTCAAGGAATTATCAATACGCTTTCCTGAATTATGTGAAATCGGAACCATCGGCCAATCTGAGGAGGTAATAATTAAACATATGGAAATAAAATGATCAAACATCCTAAAATACTCTTGTAAATCTCTCAAATTTTGTAGGGCAGACTACTTGTATACGCAAAACTTGGCCTTAGGCCAAGAGGCCTTGGTAAACCTTTGTTCAAATATGTTGGTAATATGCATGGAAATGAAGTAATTGGGCGTCAAGTCCTTCTATACCTGACTGAGTTTCTCTTGGAAAATTATGGAATTAATAAAAGAGTTACTCGTTTGTTGGATTCAACCGAAATTTGGATAATTCCATCATTAAACCCAGACGGTTATGAAACTTCAGTCGAAGGTTCTTGTTCTCGTGGTCCAGGTCGTACGAATGCAAATAGAGTAGACTTGAATAGGGATTTCCCAAAACAGTTTGATGAGCCACAACGTGTAAGTTTTGAAAGGTTGGCTCGAGGACGTGCCAAAGAAACAATCGCTATAATGCGATTGTTGCAAGTTGTTCCTTTCGTTTTATCGGCTAATCTTCATGGAGGTGCTGTTGTGGCATCATATCCTTTTGATGATTCCAAGGCACATATTACGGGCCTTTATTCTGCCTCTCCAGATGATGATGTTTTTGTTTTCATTTCAAGAACTTATGCAAGTAATCACAAATTTATGTCCAGAGGAAATTTATGCGGTGATAATTTCACAAATGGAATTACAAATGGAGCACAATGGTATGATGTTCCTGGAGGAATGCAGGACTACAATTACGTACATTCCAATTGCTTTGAAATAACTCTGGAATTGTCGTAAGTATTTTATTCTATACTTACTGTATGTAATTGCATAAGTATACTTATCTTTGTGTTTAATATAGATGCTGTAAACATCCCACCAAGGATAATTTAGTACAGGTAATAATGACTCAATTTGTAATTTATTTTTAAAATAAATTATAATATGGATTAACCCTAGGAATGGATTAACAACAAAGATGCTTTACTCAGTTATATGGAGTCTGTACATACGGGTGTTCATGGTTTAGTTATTGACAGGTATACGCGTGCCCCAATTAGAAATACAATGGTAATTATTAAAAATACTCCCAAATAATCGTTAGAGATGGTAAAAAAGCTGTAAATTTTTCATTTCAGATTCATGTGAAGGGAAATCCCAAGAGCATTAAAGGCACGAATCGTGGTGAATACTGGCGACTCCTTGTACCAGGGAGCTATGAAATAATTGCTTCAGCTCCTGGATACTACCCTCAAATGAAAACTATCTCTATCGATTCTATAAAACCTTACTCATCAAAAGTTCTGCACTTTTCTCTTCAACAGAGAGACTCATAAATCCTCACCTATAGTCCCCATCACGTATTATCATATTTAGTGTAATATTTATCAGATTTATGTATAATATATGTACGAGAGAGCAAGTCATTAATTAAATAAATAAATTTATTTGCAATCAACATAAAAATTTAAAAAAAAACCGCATACTTATTAATGAAAAAGAAAGGAAGAATAAAGTGTAAATTAGATGTATAGCCATTGTCTACTTTTTTTTTATCCTAAATATAACTCCCTAACTTGTCTGTTTTATAATCGAGTCTCAATTGAATCCAATTATCAATGATAGTCCTGTCAAGATTAGCAAGCTGGGGCCCCTGAGTAGCTCCACGAAGATTATTAGGAGGAAGAATAAGTAGATTACACATTGCGTGAAGAGTATCAAAAAGGTTCGAGACTAAGGGAACTTTGAACGTTGCCATGACTTTTCGATATTCGTTGACATCACAAATAACGGACATAGCCCCGGTTGAAGAGTAATTAAATGACTGTAAATGCTCAAAAATAGTGCGATGGAGTCGAGTTCCCAATTCTAGAAGAACGATCTCAATATTCTTTCCATCCATACTCTCCTTTATTTTCTCAACTTGAGCGCTTATGAAACGAACAGTTCTAAAATAGAAATGAATCATTCATAGGTACTAATGCAGGAACAAGGAACCAACTTACTTTAAACATGCCGATGAAGAGTTCACAACACACTCAGAGGATATGAAATCAGATTTTCTTTGTTCCGTAGTCAAAATAGTTTTGACCCAACCAACTAAGGCGCTCAATGTACGGTCCAACCCTGCGTCCAGTTTTTGCTCTAATTTCTCTAATTCCTTCTTTTTTATTTGAAGGCACTCATCGTATTTTGGAGTAGAGGCAACAAGAGGTACTAGAGAGTCACTGAATTGTTTTTCTAACAAGTGAACTATGGCATTGGCCTGTCCTATGACGTCGAAAAAATAGAGCTCCGGAGAGATTTTGCACTCTGGCAGTGGTATACCCTATATATGAAAACGTAAATATTCCCGAAAAAAAAGAACGCTAGTAATTACCTGAAGAGCGATTTCTACAGCATAGTCTATATGTTCATGAATTAAAAATGAAATAAGAATATTAAATATTTCCATAGCGTTGCTTGGGAGTTCAGTGGAAGTAGAGAGGACTTGGCATCGACGGAACGCCATTTTTGTAAGTTGAAGTATATTGATGGCTACTTCCTCACTTAGAAATGTTTCTCCACCATAGGAGTCCATTTCTATATTGATATTTGCTTTGGATGCAATAACACCTTGAAACTCACGTTTGAGGTCTCTAAAACCAAGAGCATTCCCACTCAGGGACTTTTTGGTGTGTCCCTTGGCTTCGTAATATTTTTGAAGAATACGTGCACATCGATCGTTTAGGAATTTACATTGAGTACTTATATAAGTTTCTAAATAGCGCTTAAAGAGTCCTTTATTAAGATTAGTCAAAAAGAGATGATCGGAGCCGCCAAGATTAAAACGAGCTAGCTCAGTAGTTAATTGCGAGGTTTTTGAATAGACAGTAAACAAATTATTCAAGTATGCCTCTTCCTGACTTTTATCTCCTAATTCTTCTTCGATATGATCCTTGAGTTTACTATGATATATATTCAGGATGAATTTCCCCATCACTTGTTGTGGATTCGGGAAGACCTAGATTTGATTAAGGTAGAATGTTAATCAATTATTAAAGACTTGAATTAACAAATTAATATTCACTTGTTTAATAACTGTCCAACTGGATTCACAAAGGGGCACAATATGCTTAAAAATATCCTTTCCTCTAAACTTTTTGAGTTGTATTTGCTCAATAAATGAATCCACACATTCATTGTAGCCCTTAAACGAACTAAGAATCACAGTCAAATCCTTCATTCTCTCCTTGTCATTGGATCTATGTGATTTTATAAACTCTTCAATGAGAGAATTTTCTATTTCCGAATGTTTTGCATCAATTCTAGCTTTAGCATCTTCAAATTTCTTCGGAGGAAGATCTTGAGCAATGAGTTGAAGCTTTTGAATGATCTCTGCTGCTTCATGAAGTCGTGACCTATATATATTTATATATTCAAATGAAACATCAAAAAGAATATGAGTATTTAGAAATATTAGGGTCCTTATTTGGAATGTGAACGTACTTATCAGTGAAGAGAGGAGAAAGTGAATCTCCAGACTGAATGAACGAATGAAAATGTCGCATGAGATTAAGAGCGGCCACGTCACGCGATCTAGGAACATTGACAGCTTCCAATTGATCGCCTAAATGAACTACTTTGGTAGCAACAGAATTAATCTTTTCATCTAAACTACGATATGTCATAGCTGCGGATTTATTTCTATCTACGAGAGTCGTTGTCCTTTTCCAATGAATGGTTTCCTCTTCTCGAAGGGAGGTCTCTAATTCCTTGACTTTAATTGCTTGGGACTCTTGCATACGATTCAACTCCCGAATCGCTTCAGAGAAGGCAGAATCCAGAGCCTCGGCATCAAACTCATTGGCTCCAACAGATCGCCACGCTAATCTCTCTACAAATTCTTCTGGATCAAAAGACTCCTGCTCCACATCTCTCCAATACGATGAAGTCGTTGACATTTCCGATTTATTAAAATTAACTATTCTATTAATAATTAATAATAACTATTAATTCCCTAATCTAATCTACTCCCCTTCAAATACATACAATATACACAACACTTGTCGTGAATAATAATATCTCCGCATTCCTTTCTCCTCCTTATATAAAAAACACTCAACCTCGTAGCAGTCACACAATTTGCGTGTGTCCATGGTTAACTACGTACATATTATTAAGCATTAATTTTCTTAAATTGCAGTTCAAGGACAATTTGCCGAAAGTAAATTTCGTTGAGGACCTAATAATTAAATAAATATATCTACCATAGGGTGTTTACTAACTTGGAATTGAGTCCATATTTTGAAGACTAGAGCTCAAAAACAAAGTCTCAAGTCTTGATCTGAACTCGAGACTAAGACTTGGCTGAGCCAATTTTATTAATGAATTTTCTCTCAATTAATTCAATTTTTCTCTGGACATAATCAAGTATCTATTAATAGGGTGGGGGGATAAAATAATCAATTTAAGTCAGTAAGTAGCCAAGTATTAACAATACTTCTTAATAATTAAGATTTGGCTTGTTTGCGGTCACATTTTTTAATTGATTATAATTGTTAATTCGTCCAATATTTTTATAAATATATTAATAATATTTATATTACTGGAATCGAATATGAGACTCAACTCGAGTCCGAAGGTTTGGATTCTACTTACACTCGCAACATAGGAACTTTCTCCCCCCTCTGATAACTGTTAAGTCACATTTATTTAACCATTATTACTCTCAATGTAATCGTGGCATAAAATCATTTATTATATAATTATTGACGACGTATTTTAAATAACCAAAATTTTGAATGAATCATATACATAATTGATTAGAAGTCATAAATGATCATAATAATTTCTTTACCAATTTTGAAGTCCATAATTTGAAATAACTACTAAAAAAAATTTCCAGTCTTTTAATACCATTTTAATAGATACGTTTATAATATTTATTTCTTAACAATGTTTTATATCTTTGTCGGATTAAAAGACTTAAATTACATTTTTAATTTGAGCACTTGCATTGTAGATATAATGAATAAAATAAATATATTATAAAATATTGTTTTTATAAACGAAAATGAATATTAAAACATAATTAATAATTGTGATATACAAAGAAAAAAAAAATCAAAAAAATCAAGTTGCTAAAGTGTTAAATTCTTGCTCTAAGGAATAAGTTAGTGAAGACATCCTCGGAAGCCTTCCATCTTCAGTTAAGATCCATTTTCTTAGAGCGTTGAAGTGATCTGGGAGAACGATTGTCCTCCCTGGTGTAATTGAAGATCCGACTATAACTACATCCTTTGGTGTCGTAGCATAGTTTATCACAGATATTTTTTCATAGTTCACACAATAATTTGTTTTAATATAGTTTATAGCTGATAATTTGAGATCAAAAACATTGTCTTCGTATAAAAAGGAATCTCCTTCTTCTTTTTCGTTGCTATTAGTATACTCAAATGATGAGTTCTTAGCACCTTCTTCAGAGTCCTTATTCGTACGATAAATGATTGGCAAATTAGATGCGTGCGCAATGATAACTTTAGTCTCTTTACGATTAATAAGAGTCTCAAGCCAAGTCTCGGAGTAACAACCCATTTCCTCAAAAATTTCGTCATCGTTGAGATCCAGTACATTGACTTTTAAACTCTTGATCCATTTCTTTAAACAGCAGTTTCGGACTAATGCTTCTCTTGAATCGTCAAAATAAATCAGAAGGATATCGTATTTTGCGTCGCTATCAAACAAATAGGATAAATTAATGTTTATTTATAAAATTGTTATAAATATATATGTATAAATAATGATTAATGAGATACCAATAAAGTAGGTAAGAGGTTGAAATCCTTCAAAGGGCGTACAAAATTTGAGTCGTCTAGTTCAATAAAAACAGATTCTGAGTGGAAGTGTTGTGTCAGTCCTGTTCAGTTCAGTCCTAAAACTTATAAAGTTCGGTCCTAGATGACGTCAACCAACTTTATTTCTTCTTTTATAAATCAGCTTTAGTACTGAGAGTCCGACAGTCTTAAGGACCAGTCCAGAGACTGGATCGAATAAATAAGGACTGACTGAACAGTACTGGGCGGTATTAAAAAAAACCCTCATATCTGTGGTAGGGAGGGGGCAGAGTGTTCTTTGCCCAAGCAAATAATACTTTACAAAGCGACAAAAGTATGAGTGCTAAAATTTACATATGGCCTCCCCAGGAAAATCGTGCCACTCCGACACGACCTCATATCTTGGATCACTCACTCATATCTCAAGGCACTAATTGAGCTACATATTGATAAATATATATAATTATAATCATAGTTAATTAATTGAACCCACGAAAGGCAAATAAATTCAAGAATACATCGAGGTTGATATTTAGTCTTACCTATGAGATATATTAATACCATTAGTAAGAGATGGAGGATCGTAGAAGGGCCATCTCCGAAACTTCTTTCTTCGATGACTGAAAATGCGTTTCACATATTTAGTTCGAAAAAAGATAATGATTGCACCCACGATCATGGAAATGATCAGAAAGGAGAGAGTGACTGTTATCACTTTCATGTACTGATCCTTTTTGACCCATATTCCGGACACACACTTCCTTCCAGATAAAAGAAGAGGGAGATTGAGATATTTGTTGCAGACCGAAGGAGCCCCTTGAAAGTGATTTATAACATATTCATGTCGACAGTAGGGATTGTTCTTAATTTCGAGATGAACACAGTACTTAAAGTCCGTACTCAAATTATCAAAATAGTGAGTAAAATACCCTTTAAAAAGAAATAAAAAATTGAAATGAAGTATAGATGTTAGCTAGAATATGGGATAAAGAAAAGATTAAAGTTCTTACCCATATATTCAGAATATTCCTCTTTTTTAATAGACCGGATAAGTGGAACTAATGCTTTAGAACTATTGGATAGAGCAGGGTTAGTCAAAGAGCAATTCATCGAAGAAGAGTGGACTGGACGGAATGTAACCTCCACCAAGTCATATTCCTGCACTGGGGTACAAGTTTGAACTTCTCCGCTTATTTTAAGTGAAGTACAGTTATGTTCTTCGGCGTGATTGAAGAGGATATATCCTTCCTTCTTGGAGCCTTTTTTACACCAAGGGCTTACGAGGGATAATCCTTGAATGGGACTGACAATGAGCCGACTACAAAAACTACTAGTGAGAGAGAAGCAGGCTCTAGAGCAAGGTGCTCTTCCAAAACTGTCAGGTGAACAGTGACATATCCGAATAATGTAGTTCCTTTCCGCGATATGTCGGAACACAGAGTTATCTACCGAATGTAAGGATCCAATTTCCCTACTAATAAGAGAATGGAACTCAAAATCCTCCGGAGCTAATTTTGTACATCTCTCATACCGTGACCAATAGTTTACAGAACCAAAATCTTTTTCATTAAACTTTCGAACAACCCAAAGTTCTACTTGATAGTGCTCAAAGGGACAGACAGATAGCCTCTCCTCAAGATGACTCCAATCAAATGTGAGCTCTGAAATGCTATTATTGAATTGTGGAGTAAAGCTTTGAAGCCAGGAATTGACGTTCTTTCGGCAATCTTCAGAGCAAAGAACGGCCATAGGGCAGAGGAACAAAAGTAATCTTATAGTATACAATGATATCCAAAACTTCATAATGTCATCTACATTCTCATCAGAACACTCTTCACTTAGAAATAATACATTTATTTGAGGACTATATAATAATAATACTAAATTGTATTCTCTGTTAAGAATATGATAATATTATTAAATATGAGGTATTCAAAGATGGAGTGGATCCACAGTCCTTACAATTCCTCATAATATTAATAATAACTGTACATAATTTGCCAAAGACGCAATAAGAGAGGACTCATTATTTTCCCTTCCTACTTAATTATCTTCCATAACTTGTAAGTCGCAAGAGTACTCAACTATTAGTTAGTAGTATGCATATTATTCGTCATTCCTGGAGGGTTCCGACACTCTTCCGCTGAGTCTTTGTCTCATCAATCTCGAAAATAAAATCCCACTTAACACCAAGCACTGTATTTAGCATTTCATATGAGTACGTTACTAAGTACACACTACATAGTTCACTAGATATTATAGTACTTGAAATATGATTTCAGCTGATAAGTATAGACAGTTCTGTATAAAGCACTTTGAACGTGCACATTATTCATTGAATCATTTCATTTCACAGATCCGCAATATAAAAAAAAACAAATCTCCTTTCTTTCATCCTTCGAGCCTATATTAATATTTTCTTTCTCTAAAACTCTCTCTCCTTAAAGGCAAGCAAGTCATATTACATATATGATATAGAGTAACAACAATACAAGCCTTCAAGGAGAGAGATTAGTCCATTGATAAAAATCCAGTGTATTTTTTGGCTGGCCCGTTTTTGTAGGATTGGCATTGGTAGTCGGGGAAAAATGAATTTTCTATTCGATAGCAGCTGTTGTCATTATTATTTAATTCCTGAGTAATGAACATCCTTTCCTAAATGGATTTAATTTTATTCACAGTCTGATTCAACATTCCTGTGTGCTCATAAAAGTCGGAGTGTAACCCTCAGGATTTTTTAGCAGAATTATAATTCAAAGTCCTTTTTGGACTCCGAGTAGAATTGGGGATGAACATCAAAGTAATTCTAGCTTACGTCCTTGTTTATATTTTTTCCCCTTCTTCCCTTATCACAGCTGATTCTACCTAATCTAATGAAACGTCATGAGCATTATTCTTTATGTCTTCTAAAACATTCTTCAAATTCTCAGGATTATCATGATGATTTTCGATTTTTTTTTTTTTTTAACTTACCTATTCTACACTCGATTTTCATCGACCAAATATGTGGTGAGTCAACTGGAAACTAGGCTTGAGTAAAAATCAAGTAATTGAGAAATTCCCCTTTTATTTATTTACTTAATAAATATTAAGGGACAAATAGTTTATACGTATACATATTGGGTACATTATGGTATTTATTTTCAAATTTGAGGGATGGGGTGAGATACTCAAGAATGTTAGCTTTAATTTAGAGCCTTCGATTAATTTATGTGCCTCTAATTGGCCCGTTATGACCCTTTGACTATTATATTGATAGCCTCAGAGATTTTTAATATTTATAAGGAAAATATTCAACTATTACTATAGATTTACTCTAGCGGGGGGTCCATTAAAATTAATTCAAGTCGAGAAAATGACACTGGAACGTGATAGACGAATTTCCATTCGTGCACTCCAAGCAGTAGGTCGTCTCTAGGACCACCGGTTACGCTGAAACGTTGGAGAGGAAGAAGGGCTCTGTCAAAAAGGCCAAACTGGAGCCAGATGAGTTAAAGAAAACAGACCAAGCCAATCCTCTCAATCCATGAAGACCCATGCAAAGGATCTCGGAGTTTAACACCAGACTGTCCAGAGAGCTATCAAAAAAAGTGGTTGGAAAGAGCCTTATGAGGGTGGAGATGCCACTTTTGACACCAGCAATGAAAGAAATCCATCTCCTTTGTTGCAAAATGTGTTTTTGAGTTCTTTTGAACTCTTTTTGGACACTTTTGGCTCCCCTACAGCCTGATGCAAACCCCCCTCGACTACACCTTTTAGGTGCATGTCGAGGTGAAGTCTGCAGTGTACGCATCCAAACACTGAGGACCTCAAAGCTACTGTTAGCCAGAACTGGGACGCTATGACTGAGGAGTACAGCGGGTGCAAGACCTTCCGCCGCCGCCTGGAAGGCATCATTGCCGCTAAGGTTAGCTACATTAATGATTAAGAGAGCTCAGACACACATCTATTTATGGTATTAGTTTTGTTGAAATTCTATTGTTAATTAATACATATACATTATATTTTGTTGAAGTTAGAAATTCAAAGTGTTCAGGTTTTAATGGACCACTCGATATATTTGACCCTAAAATGTAAATAAAATATGTTTTGCATCGTCATACAATCGCATTTTCAGATCGTGGATACAAATTATCTATTATTATCGAAGGAGTAATATATTTTTTCCTAATTAACCTACTTTTCTCTTCTCCAATCGATAAAAAGAATATTATTGTAATACAAATTTGGATATTTCATATTGACTTTCATAGAAAAAAATATTATTATGTCCATTATCATACTTTAATGATTGTCTACTGCAACAGGGACTTTCAACCTGTTTAGTGATGTACCACTTGCAAAATATTTATTTAATCCAAGTACCCCCTTACCAGCACAAAGAATTTTTAACTTCAGTGACAGGGGCGTCCGCAGGATTATATTTTTGAGGGGTGCTTGGTTCTTGCAATTTTTTGAAAATAAATCAAAAAATTTAATTTAAAAAAAAAAAATTTCAATTCAAAATCCATACCTACTCTCATAAAGTTAAATATTTTTGCAAAACATTTCTAAAATCTTTAGCTATTCTCAATTTTTTTTTTTTTTAAATCCATGTTTATTCCCAAAAAGTTCTAAATACACAAAAAAATGATACTTTTTTGTAGAAAAATTTAAAAATCCATAGCTATTATATATAATTTTTTGAAAAAAAATTCAAAAATTAAATTTTCTAGTAAAAAATAAAATTCCTTGATTTTTTTGGGGGGAGGGGGAGCTACAGCCCCTCCTGCGGACGCCCCTGAGTTATGCACCTCTTGTAAGATATTCTTTATAAATATCAAGTACCACTTGGAGTACTTCCAAATTCCCCTAGGGGTACACGTACCCCCATTTAAGTACAACTGGTCTACAGTATAGAAATAAGATTGTATAACGATATAATTATATATTTTTAATGTTCAAGAAGGACTTGCTCTTATAAATCTGCAACAAATAATAACTTATTTAGAAAATTGGTTAAAATTGAAAAAATTAAATTTTTTGAATAAGAAATTGCAAAATTACACAGCTGTTCACAAAAAGTTAGATTTTTTCAAAAATTAAATTTCAAATATTTAATGTACCACTTTTGTTTTTTGAAAAAACCACTTATGTTTTTTGAAAAAATTAAAGTTTAAATATAAAATTTTTTTGGAGAAATTTTTTGAAAATCCAAAGCTTTTAATAGAAAAAAATTTGGAATTTTTTTTGTCTTCATTTTAATATTTAAGTAAAAAGCAAAATTCTTTAATTTTAGGGTGGCTATATCCCCCCCCTTGCGGATATATATAGTTATGTTGGTGTTGATTTTTTAATTGAAAACTCTTTACGGCTTAAATAGAGTTTCTTAATTTTTTTGGACCGAGAATAAAAACTCATGTTGTTAAGAGATTAAACTTTTCTTTGTAATTACGTTCTTCTTATGTAAATATTAATTTATTATAATAAACGATGAGTAACTCTCTGTATATTAGTGGTGTATCAAATACTTAAATCATTTATTGTCCATATGTCAAAGAATGAGTAGCTGAGTCTTAAAAACATCTGGCACACTAGAAGGGACTCTAAAATCCCTGGAGGAGAAGTTGAAGAATTTGGTATATCAGGAAATATATTAAATAGATGCATTGGGTTAACTCCATTTGGCCAATACTCTTCTCTAAATTTATCGTGAATAATGATTATAATTTATGAATAAAAGTCATTCCACGTCAAAATGTACCGCATGGGTTGGATTCTGTAGTCTGCAGGATTACATTTTTTGGGGGGGGGTATGGTTTTATGAATTTTTTTCCAAAAAATTACAAGAAAAATTCCAAACTACCAAGAGCCCTACATAACGGCCTAATTGAAATATATAGTAGTTATTTAAGCATCTACGGTACGTTGCATCCCGTTTTGGGACCCGGTGGTACCCAAACATTCGGGGTACAATTGAGGGGCTCTTAGTAGTTTCTTCAAGTATTGGCGGTTGGTTGCATCCTGCTTTGGGACCTGAAAGTACCCGAAAGCACCCCCAATATTCGAGTTTACAATTGGGGGTGGAGGTGGGGGGGCTCTTAGTTGTTTTTCAAGTATTGGCAGTAAGTTGCATCCCGTTTTGGGACCTCGAGGTACCCCTAAAACACCAATTATTAAGTTTAATATTGAAGTTTTCCAAACTTATTCACAAAAAATTAAATTTTTGAAAAAAAAATTTAATTTTCAAATTTGTAGGAAAACAATTTTAATTATTAAATTTTTTAGAAAAAAAAATCAAAATACATTTACAAAAATATTAATTTTTTTGGTAAAAAATTTGAAAATTTAAATTTCAAAAAAAAAAAAAATCCAAAACTAAATTACTAATATTTCATTTTTAGTAAAAAAAAATTCATAAGTTAAATATTTTGAAAGAAATTTGGAAAATTAGATTTCAAATATTTAATTTTTCAGAAAAAAAATTTCAAAAATTAAATTTTTTTGATTTTTTTTTCAAAAATCTAATAACAAATAAATTTAAATTTTATTTTGGAAAAAAATGTCAAAATAAATTTTCTAATGTTCAATTTTATTGGAAAAAAATTTCAAATAATCAATTTTTGGAAAAAAAAATTCAAAAATACAGTTATTCAGAAAAAATTAATTTTTTTTAATTATAAATTCAAATATTAATTTATTTGCTCTGCTACATAATTGGCCCGAATAACAAAAAAGATTTATACTAGAAGCAAAAATTCCTTAATTTGGCTAGAGACCCTCCAGCTCACCCCCCTTGAACACCCCTGGTTGTTGAGTATATATTATGCTGTATAGGTAGAGGTGGTTTTTTGTGCAAGAATAATCAGGAGCGATATATATAGAATACCTGAATTAAGGCTCTTGTTAAAACAAGCTGTTTATTGTATGATTTTGGGGAAAGGAAATGAATGACTGCTATCAAGTGGAGAACCCTTCATAACCCCCTAATTGTACCCCAAACATATAGGAGAAACATATAGTAGATTATAATTTTAAGCCAATAAAAATTGAAACTACTAAACCCTAAAAACACCCCCAACATTCTGAGTGCTATTGGGTTGGGTGCTCTTAGTTGTTTTTTCAAGTATTGGCGGTGTGTTGCATCCCGTTTTGGAACCTGGAGGTACCCGAAACACCCCCAAACATTTGGGGTACAAATGATAATTCATCAAGCAACTAATGCCTATAAGCTCTATATTAATTTTGTTATTAAAAACTTCAAAAACTAGGAGTTCTTTAGAAGAATTCATGTCCCAAGAATACTTATATTGTGTTTCCAGAAGGACAGGAATACAATTTGTTGCTGATACCTCGTCGTATATACAGGGGGGACAACTTTAACGACTAATTATGAAATTTGAAAGCCACATTAATTGTAAAATGGTTATTCATAATGAAAGCCTTTGTTCTCGATCACGATCTGTACACGGTGCTTGAATGCCTTGCATGTCTTTGCTACCTCGGGTAGATCGAGGTCCTTCATTGTGTTGACGCTGGAGGCCTTCAAGGCATCAACTGAGGCATTATTATTCTTGCAGGGGATCCTTTCTACCCTATTTCACAGCTAAAAATCACTGGGATTGAGCTCCAGGCTGTTGGCTGGCCAATAGAATGGAGGCCGAAAGTCCGTTACATTTTATCCTAAGAACTCTTTGCCAATCTTAGCCTTATGAACAGAAGACGGATTCTTTTTTTTCATGAATGATTTGACCTGATCAGGGTGAAGACAGATCCATCTATCATTTCTACGGTTATGCTTGCCGTCAATGGTGAAGATTTTCTCGTCCAAAAAAAAAACAAAAAACACACACACACACACTCAAAAAAAAAAAAAACGCACTTCATTTGGGTTAATAAGAATCTTCACTTTGCTCATTCTGTTTGCCTTATTCTGCCTTGTTAGTAGACGCTTTTAGGCTCTGATCCTAGTCAGCTAATCCAGGTTAGTCTTGATGGCATTTTTGATGGTCTCTTTACTCGTGTTGCGGTCCTTGGCTAGCCTAGCAATTGGCGTGTCTGTATGAGTGTTAATTGATCGTTTCAAGCCAGCTATGAACCATTTTATCAGATCTTGTTGAAGAAACTTATCTCTCAGTCTTCCTCTCCTCATCAAAGACCTTAATCACATCATAAAAGATTGATTTTGGATTTTTTAATAAGGAAATTATTCCGGCGCGGCGAGCTTCGATGATGAACTTTCTCCTGACTTTTTCAATGCTTGAACGACGAGATACACAAAAAACCTGTTAAATTCGATAGCTAACACATTTAGCTTGTCACAAGTATACATTTTTTTTTATCACATAACCTCTATTAGTTAGCCGTTAACATTATTCTGGATATTCCTTGTTCACCCTGTATATTGGCCATTTTATTATTTGTATGAATAAATTTTAGCTTTCATACATATAAATCTTTTCCAGGGGTAGTTCTTGCTGGTAAATAAGGTTACTCTGAAAAAATATATCGGTTCAGCTGTTTTTTAAAGGAGAGAGGCTCTTGAAAATAGATTAGAGGTTGCCTTGAATAAAAGTACTGCCTCTAGAAACTTTTTTTGAGGCAGTCCTAAAAACTGCCTGGAGGCTATTCTGAAGCTTTTCAATAAAACTCTTTAATAAAATGGGTACCATTTTATAAAAATTGAGAGCATCCTTTTTTACCAGTATATTATAGCCCTTTACCTTTCAGGACCTCTGGGATTACCTGTTTTGCTTATAGTAAGCTACGCCATTGAGGGACATTTTAATGTATTGAAAGAAAAAGGGTTCTATATATTAATGAGTATTTTGTAGGTTGGACTTTTTATACTAGATAAATATTAAATAATATTAATAATGAACGATTGAACGGGAAAATGAACAGAGAAGGGATTTTTTTTGCAAAATCAACGGAAAAAGGGTGAACAGGCACAAGACTGTATATAGCTACGCTTTTAATAAAATATTACAAAGTAATATTGTAATGCAGTATCGAATAAAATACTATCCAAGGTTAATAGAAATACAAGGTTAGACCATCATGTAATCGGGCTTGCTAGAATTTTCAATCTGATGTATTGTACCGACCGCTAGGCAAGATAGGCAGATTTTGAACCAACACGGAACCACTCATAGTCTATGACGTCGCTATTGCTAGAATTTTCATTTTAATGTATCGTACCACCTGCTGGGCAAGAAAAACAGATTTAGGCAGAACTCGCAAGCACTCATCTACTATGACGTCAATATTAAAAGTGTGGTGGAAGTCAAACATCAGTCGTTACACACGCTATGGTATAACCTTGTATTTTCTATGAACATTGGTACTTTGGAAGATTTATATATTAGGAAATATATAAATATATATATAATTGATTTTAAAAATTGTAGAGAAACAATTTCGCCATTGTAGTCTGGGAGTACTAAAGAAATAAATAGCTGTTGGTGTGATGAACTTAGTTGGCTAACTTCCAGATGATTTCGGGTATTTTGTTTATTTTGTTGGGAAAGGTTGCGTGATACAATAAAGGTAACGACGTATTAAATAATGAACAAAAGAGAAGAAAGGCCATACGCATCAACCGTTTTTCCTTTTCTAATCGCTATACTTAGTTTTATATTTACACACATGTATATTTAAATGTTTTTTTTTAATAAGAAAAATCAAAGTTCCGGACTCCAAAAGTCCAGGATGTCTTGTGGCCAAGACATCCTGGACTTTTTTGGCCTCATGGGACGGTGCATAGTCTTGTTAAAAGCTTTATTATTTGGGCTGCTCCATCCATCTAGGGAATGACCACCTCCTCAAACACCTTCAGGTATACGGCTCACCTTGTGATGTATCCTGTGGGTCTTCCCCTAGGCTTCAAATTCATCACAGTCCAGGTCCAATTTCTTCTCATCCGAAAAGACAATATTTCCTCTCCGCGTACAAAGTTCTAATAACATTTTACTTCTTTGAACCCGTTTCATCCGTGTGTCTTCCGTGAGATGACCTTAACGATACTACAGAGAAACCATCCTAGGTCCTTATGGATGATTCGATTCATCAAAGTCCTTAAAACGTTGATCTCCTTAGCCATTTTTGACAATGATCTGTTTAGGTTACTGTATATTTTTAATTTAACTTTCTGGTCATTATTCGGGTTCCGAGCGGACCTTGGGCGTCACTTCTTGGTATATCATCAACGTTTCTAGTCTCTCGAATTTATCTTTTCCTCTTTATAAAAAATAAGATCTTTGGGGCACACTCAGGACAGCCTACACTCTCCTTGTTACAGTTGCCTCCACAGAGACGAGCTTTTCCATACCCAAATAGATTTAAAACAGAAAGAAAAATGATTTAAAAAAATGAATTGGATTGGAGGCTTTCCAGATACCAGATCTAATAGTAATAATGATTAAATAAATTACAGTGACAAGTGACGACGTCAAGAAAAGTCCAATGCATCACTAGAGTTGAGTTCTTGGTAATGAATGAAAAAACTACCTTTAAAAGTTAAAAAAGGAAAAACGGTTGTTTCGTGTACTCTTTCTTCTTTTTTATTTATTATTTAATAGGTGCTCTTGATGTTAAGTTCACCCTCTGAAGTAAAGATTATCGTCTATCTTTGGTTTAAGTTCTTTTAAAATTAAAATAAAATAAATATTAATTAATTTAAATACTAATGTAATAATATTTTCCCAGCAACTAATGCTATTTTAAATTTAGAAGGATCTCCTCTTTATAGAAGTAATTCATTTTCTACCCGAAAATCATTTAATAAACAGTTGATATTAACAAGTGTCTTAATTCAGTCGTACCATATGTCTCACTCCTGCCTTCTCCAAAACTCTTTTTTTCCTTTACATATATATCAACTTTATACATCATTGATACCTACGTCATTAAAATAAATTAATAATAACATTTGTATGGCAGTTAAAAGATTGAATGTTTAGTTGTAAGGTTGTTATTTATTCTTATAGGGTGTAGATGACTCGGGGAGTGAAATCCTATGACATAAAAGATCGGGGAGGGGGGTTACTTGCTCTGGGATTAAATGAGGGGGATAGTCGGTAAAGGGAGGTGTTTAGGAGCCCTCACTAGTATGTATATACTATTCAGCTAATTTTGAGATACTTGATTGCTATTTATTGTAATACGGGAGTAGATGGCTCGGGGAGGGAAATCCTGGGAGCAACTCGGATGGCTGTAAAATCCCGTGGAGTAGTCGTTGGCGAGGGGGTACGAGCCTTAGAACCATAAATATTATCTACCTAATAGTTTGGATACTAATCTGAGAATTGTGGTTAACTTCCAATGCGATTTTTCTGTGGAATGACCCAATTGTGAAATAATGTATCTTACTCATAAAACATGGGTTTCCCCGGGGGAATGTGTCGAAATCGTGTTCCATTCCAGGGATCGTAGGGAGTTGTGTTGATTGTAGTTGTAGTGGTAGTAGTAGTCATCCATGATGAAGGAGTGACCCTATGTACACGAAGTGGAATAAAGTTTTCATCAATGTCCATCATGTAATTGAGATAATGAAGCTGTTTCATTTCGGATTTGATAAACTGAAGTACTGGATTTGAAGGGAATATAAGTGTTAATTAATCATATCAGTTAGGTAATACATGGGGCTTAACAAAAAAATCATGCTTAAGGAGTGTAGTCCTCAAAACACTTTTCAAGCCATTGTTTAGCTAGAATGGTATTTTTAACCATCAAGAAGTAGTGTAAAATTTAAAAAAACAAACATTTTTTTGATCCATTGTTTTGAAAAATAAGAAAAACAGTGTCAGACTGAGCAGAACAACTCACAAACTAATCAACATATTGTCATGAAATTTTGACAGCTGTCTTTTGAAGGTTAGTACTTAACAAAAATGAGGTGATTTAATAAAGCAATATTGCTATCTATCAGTTAATCCCGATAATTTTTAGCCCATGAGTTACATTATAATATATCAGACTTACTCTCTTTGGTTAACAGAATTTCTTCATCCGTGTAGAAACCAGATTGAAGATTACAAATCTTTCCATCGTACTGACGCCTTCCCGACTGCAAAGAAATGAGAATGGCTGTTCCTGTACCATTATAATTTGGAGCTCCGGTTTTAGGATCCATGGATACTTTACGTATATAAGATGGGGCTCCAACATCGATTAAATGAGGATGACAGACTCCAAGCTTGGGAGGAAATCCATAGTGGGGTAGTACGTCATCTTAAAATGAATACAATACTTTTGAGTTGAGGTTATTTTAGTTATGGGAAGTAGGGTAGGATGGGATCTAAGTTGTGTATTTTTGTATTTGAAAGCTTTTCTCTATAAATTTGGTCAACTTTTCAAATGTTCCATACTTCCATTTTAGTATTACATGTCTTAGCTATCGATTTCTACGATACAGGATTAATTTATAATTGAAAAATAATTACAATTAAAGAAAAAGGCTTTTTGTTTAAAGGTGTTTATTGTTTAGTAAAAAAAGGATTTTATTAGGTTAGTTTATTAAAAATATTAACTTTCGAAGTTAAATAATTTTTTTTATTCATTGATAGATTGGTAATTTATATAAAATATTAGCATGTCAAGCTAAAAAAAAAAGAATCATCTTTCAATCAGAAAAACTATTAGTCTTTAAACACTAAAGAGTATATAGCAGTACAACTTTACACCTCCTTGAGCCAGTCAATGTGTACATTGTCGTCGGTGCTATTTAGCCCAAGGCACCATAAAGTAATGACCTTTTCCGAAGTAACCCGGGTTAATCTCGGGCCAGTAACTGCTAAAAACTCAAACGTTTTCCGGCTCTTGGACCAGCCTCGTTTAATCTCACGGTAGAATAATGAATTTTGGGTAATCTAATTTAAATAGGAAAAAAGTCCTTATAGCTCTGAAACTTTATTTATTGAATGATGGAAGTTAAAAAGTTCTATCTATTTCTTTAAGTTTCAGAAATTTCAATTTTTGGGATTTTTTTAAAATAATACTTTTTTCATATATTGGCCAAAAATTATATAAGTTTGATTAAACTTATCTAGTTTGAAAGCCCATAAATATGGGGAAATTCTATAAGTTTTGAAACTGAAAAGTTATGAACCGTAAACTAAAATAAACACCCTGGCCAAATTGATCCCACCCTACCTTAGTTGATTAAATTTAAATATACCCTCTGAATATATGGGGCTACCATATCGATCAAATTTCTTCTTTAGTAATCTTTCCTTCATTCTGGGATAATAAGATCGGTAGGCGCCATGCAAATACCCTATGACTTCATGTTCCTGTAATGATTATTTTAATCAAATTTGCCAATATTTTCAACCAAATAATAATTAAAACTAGGGATTATATCTATATTGAATGGAGGTTATCAGTATCAATAACGAATAGGAAATATTATTGATGAATTGGAGATGAATCAATGGGCTGGAGTTATTAAGGGCGCCCATAAGGGGTAGGCTGTAACCCCCCCCATAAAAAGGAACAAATAAATTTGGAATTCATTTTTAATAATTTTTGTAAATAGCTATTCATTTTATAAATCGGAGACGCCCCTGATTTTAATTTGTTAAACTACTAGTTTAAATAATAGAACAGTGATGAAGTTCTAGACGTTAGGCATTTATATCCAGAAAATTTAAGAATATATATTGCATAGAATGTATATTGCAATTTAATTCCCAAAAATTATTAGAGCAATTCACTAATCTTTTGATCTTATATAACGGTGGCCATCACTGATACCATCCACCTCCAGGATCAAACAAGGCCTATAAATTGCTCTTGAATCCGGGAAAAGCATTGATGAGGAACTTCTTGTCTGTATTGGTAACCCTAACCAAGGACTACTAGAGTAGTCCTTGCCCTAACCAGTGGAAGAATGTCTTGGAGCAGATTAAAAGAATAATGGTTTAGGATGTTTCATTTGAACAATTGGCAATTAGGACAATTGCTAGATTTACTCTGATGTCGAATACCAATTCTACTCGGAGTCCAACAAGGACATATAACTCCGCAACAAATCCTCAGGGGTACACTCCTTCTTTTATGAGAACACGAATGTTCAATCAGATTTTGAATTTAATTGAATGGGCGTACAAAAGGAAGTTGACTACTCAGGAATTAAATAATAATGACAACTTAAATGGATAAGAAAATTCCTCCTATGTATATACTATCAATTACAAATTAACGGGCCAGTTAGAAAAGCACGCCAGATTGACATCTTTGATTCTTATCTATGGAGTTATTTGCGTCCTTGGGCGTTTGTCCAGAATGGAGAAACACAATAATGGCCTCTGTGGGTTCTGATTCGGAGATCATCTCAAGGATTTTGTATTTTTTGTAATGCAGTTTAATGGGCTTAATCTGATGAGCACATATTTATAAATATGGATTTCAGGCTTGTTGGCAAGATATTGAGGTCTACACTTGTTCCGGATATAAAATCCCATCCTGTATATTGATAAGTATTAAAAGTGTTGCATCCATAAAATATATTTAGAGGGATATGGCTGGAGGGGTTGTAGCCCCCACCCCCATAAAAAAAAAAGATCCAAAGAAGATAATTTAATATTTGAATTGTTTTTTCAGAAAATGTAATTTTTCATTTTTTATTAAAAAAATTTAATTTTTTGAGAAAATTTGTAGATTTTTGAATTTTTCTTTCAAAAAATTTAATGTTTGAATTTTTTTTCCAAACTTAATTTTCACATTTTTATTTTTAGAAACATTTAATTTTTCAATTTGTTTTAGAAAAAATAGTAATATTTGAATTTTTTTTTCCATATATAATTTTTCAATTTTTTTTTCAGAAAATTTAATTTATTGCAAAATGTGTTAGATTTTTGAATTTTGCTTTCAAAAAATTTAATGTTTAAGTTTTTTTACAAAATTGTAATTTTCCACTTTGTTTTCTTCGAAAGTTTTAATTTTTCCATTTGTTATTAAAAAATAATAGTAATATTTGAAAAAAAAATTCCAAAAAATTTAATTTTCTGAGAAAAGTTTTAGATTTTTGAATTTTTCTTTCAAAAAATTTAATGTTTGATTTTTTTCCATAATTATAATTTTTCAATTGGTTATTGAAAAATAATAGTAATATTTGAAAAAAAATTTCCAAATATAATATTTCAATTTTTTTCCAGACAATTTCCTTTTTCATTTTTTTTCAAAAAAATTTGATTTTTTGAGATAAGTTTTAGATTTTTCAATTTTTCTTTCAAAAGATTTTATGTTTGAATTATTTTTTCAAACATAATTTTTCAATATTTTTTCCAATTTGTTTTTAATAAAATAGTAATTTTTGAAATTTTTTAAGAATAGTCTTAGATTTTTGAAATATAAAAAAAATTTAATATTGTAATTTTTTTTCCAGACAATTGTAATTTTTTTTTGAAAAAAATCCTAAAAAAATCCACCCATATGTATAAATATTATTCCGCGGATTTAATATTTTATTTTTCCCTTATTTTCACTTTAAATGAATGTTAATTTCTTTTAAATTTAAATACTCTATTTTTTAATATCCCTTGTTGCAACTATTTAATATTGAGGCACTCAGAATTTTAATTAATTTTTTTAGACCGATCTGGACGGATATTGGGTTTAATATCACGGTTTTCATACCAAAAATTACGGTGATATTTCCACTTATTTTACTTCCTTTAGTATTCTTAAAAGTTGATTGGGCAAATTCAAAGCATTTTTGTTAAGTTTTGAACAATCCTCAAAAAAGATTGAATAATAAATCCACATTTGGGAAGAATTAGTTTATTAACAATTGATTTATTATTTTTTTTTTTTGTTTTTTTCAAACAATTATATTTTTTTGAATAGATGTGGATTTTTGAAATTTTTTACCTAAAAATGTGATAATTGAATTTTTTTACCAAAAAATGTAATAATTGAATTTTCTTCCAAGATTTGTGATTTTCGGTGAACGCGGATGTGGATTTTTGGAAAAAAAATTCCAAAAATGTAATATTAGAAATTTAAAATATTAATTTTTTTTTCCAAATATTCAATTATTTCTGAGTAGCTATGGTCTTTTAAAATTTTTGAAAAAAATTTAATATTTCCAATTTTTTGGGAAAAGCAAAAAAATTTTGAAATTAAATTTTTGGTAAACAGTTTTGGATTTTTGTAATTTTTTACGAGTAGCTATAAGTTTTTGGATTTTTTCCGAGAAATGTAATTCATGTAAATATATATGAATTGTTCATTTTATTAAAATTTAATATTTGAATTTAAAAAAAAGAAAAAGAAAAATTTCAATTTTTTTTTCTAAAAACCAACTGATTTTGCATCTTTTTTTTCTGTTTCTTTTTGTAGGAAAGGTAGTGATATAAAATAAAGTTAACAAGAGACCGTTATATTGTTTGTTGGACCGAATTAGCTCATTCCAACATAAAAGCTCGGTCTGACCCGGTCTCATATAAAAATTCGGTTCAGTTATTTCCAAAAAATATCGGTCTAGACCGATTATACAGATAAATTGTTTATAACATGACATCCATTTTTTTTTCAAGTACAATGACGTTATACAAAGTTTTACACCGAGATAGCTTGGATTAATTTTGATCCCGCCGTTTTTTATATGTATTCAGTATTTGTTCATAGTTGATCTAGATAAAAAATTGGTCTTTCATAATATATGAGACCGAAAAAATGGGTCAATAAATTGAGACCGAAAAAAAAGGGTCCATTAAGTTAGACCGAATCAAATTGGGTCTACAAAGTGAGACCAAAAAAATTGGTCCACGGTCTGACATTAATACAGTGCTGGACCGAGTTTCAACACTAGTAACGAGGTGTAGATCGCGGTTTGAAGCTATAGACTGAAAATCCCCTTTCTAAAAATAAAGGTTGTCCATATTTTTGACCAAAATTGTACATAACAATTTGTTAACAATACAATTGTCTCAGGTGGGTCTAGGATTTTCGGACCAAATCCTATCACAAACAACCAAGTTACTTGGTTGTAAGTCTAACAACCATTATGTTTACTCACATAGGAAGTTCCATTTTTCTTATATTTGGTCTCTTTATCCTACAAAATAGAACAAAAACGTGACATCTTTTTAATCTTCACTAAATCAAAATTAGTTATATTTGACCAACTAATTACCATTAATATATAGGTTGTTGGAGTTCTCGGAACATATGCAGTGCATATCCTAGTCTTCGTGTCCTGAAATAGTAAAGTACATATGTCAGTTGAAATCAGATTCCTTACCTCTTACATCATAAATTGACGCAGGACCACCGGATTATATATCGGGAGGGACTTGGTTTTTGTTATTTTTTTTGGAAAAAAAATATGAAAATTATAATTTTTTGAATGATTAAGTTTCTTTCAAAAAAAAAAAAAAGAAAAAAAGTTCAAAAAAAAAATATATGTATGATTTTTTTTTCCAAACATTCACAGCTATTTACAAAAAATAAATTTTTTTGAAAAAAAAAAATCAAAAATATAAAGCTGTAAATATAAAATTAATTTTTTTTTGGAAAAAGATTTGTAGATATTTAACTTTTTCGAAAACAGATTTAAAGATCCACAGATATTCCCAAAATATTACATTTTTTTCTTTAAAGTCAAAAATTTAGAGCTATTTACATAAAACTAAATTTTTTGAAAAAAATTCAAAAATTTAAGTTTAAAATTTGTATGTAAAAATTTCAAAAAGGCACAGCTATTGAAATAAAATTAAATTTTTGAGGAAAATATTAAAAAAATCTATAGCTGTTCACAAAAAATTTCAAAAATTAAATTTCATATATTAAACTTTTTGAAAAAAAATCAAAAATTAAATTTTCTAATAAAAAGCAAAAATTCCTTAATTAGGGGTGATATAGCCCTCCAGACCACCCCTTGCGGGACCACCTGGGACGTCGGATCTATTTGATGGAAGGGCTACGGGTTTTTTGCTGGTATGGTTATGGACAAAGCTGTTTTTGAGTCCATGAAAAAATAACTCTAGCCTAAGTCCGGACCATAAGATAGAATGGGTATTTAAGAAATATCCAAAGTACATTGGTGCATTATAAGTAAATTCGTATTATCCTATATCAATACCGGCTTCGGGTACTCAAACTTTTATCGATTTTAAAAAAAGATCCAAGGAGTATTCCAGATCTTAAAATGGATAAAGCATTGCTTAATACTTAATGCCTTTATGGCCAATATACTTGTATATATTAAACTATACGACGAAGGATTAACAAGGGATGAATAGAAAATTGTAATCATGTCCTTTTGGAAACGGAGCATACACATATTTATTTATACAAAAATAGTAAATTTTGAAATAGCCATGACGTATTAGGCATACAAGGGAATTGACATTGACCAAGGTAACGCCGTATCATATCAAATCAAAAACGTACACTCATCTGACAAAAGAAGTCACAGACAAATTAAATTTTAATCCGGTATCTTAATTTATATTTTTTAAACAAAGTTATGTTAATTGGGGCTGATAAGAGGTGTGCTATTGACTCCGACGTAAAATAATTATATATGTATGTTCTCTTACGATTGGAAGATTGCAATCCTTGTTATGCACAATCGTTGTGAGGGTCTCGTAGAGAGGAAGTTTTTCATTCACAAAAGGCGAAAGCTTGTTAGAATCATCACAGTATCCACTGAACTCTGATGAAGGAGTATCATCCTTAACATAATGTTCTATATCCAGATTTGGTTTTTTCACTGTACACTTTCCTTCTCTGTTTTGGGAATCTAATGGGGGTTTCTTGACATCCACTCCTGTACAATGCTCCACGAGGCTAATGTTCTCCTTTAAACGATCTTTTTAAATAATGGAATACATAATTATATATTTTTAGGGGTGTGCAGAGTGCAATACGTTACATCTAATATCCACGGAGGCCATTCTTTCCATGAATTCATTTGGAAATATTTTTTTATGCTTGGATTCAAATCTAAAAAACAAAGTTTCATTATCGTCAATACGGGGAGGGGGGATTATAATGTCTATGCTAAAAAAAGGACATTTAATATTTGAGTCGAAAAAAATGAGATGGTCTTTTCTCGAGCCGGAGTCAAGGGAGATTTGATAAAGGAGATGGGGGCTACCATCAAATTTAAATAAAATAGCTCAGTATATATTTTGAACTCAATGTTTGTAAATTCGATTTACTGTTCGCTATTAGAGAAGGAAATGTACAATATGCACCGGGTGGTACATTGAAATCTGAACACTTACTATTCAATAATTAATGAAGGTTGAGTGATTTAAATAAATTAATATTTCGTTATATTAAAGCATAAGCAATTAGTTGCAATACAAAGTGAACTTGAGCTATCTGGCTTACTTAGAAGTCGAGAAAATGACACTTGAACGTCATCGACGAATTACCTATCGGTCACTCCAAGCAGTTGAGCGTACCCAGGACCACTGTTTATGTCATCAGCAAGTACGAAAAGTTTTAGAGGAAGAAAGGGTCTGTTAAAAGGCCAAACTGGATCCGGAGGAGTTAAAGCAAACAACTCTGACCAATCCCCTCAAATCAAAGATGGCCTATGCAAGAGATCTCGGGATTTCACACCAGACTGTGCAGAGAGCTATCTAAAGAATGGCTGGAAAGAGCCTTGTGAGATTAGGGATACCACTTTTGACACCAGTAATGAAAGAAACTTTTTAGTTCTTTTGAACCAGGTGCCAGGCCTTCTGCTGCTGCTTGGCTACACATCTCTGACACACATCTATTAATAGTACTAATTTTGTTGAAATTATATTGTTAAGTAATAAATTATATCTTGTTCAAGTATGGAATTCAAGTTATTCAGATTTTAATGGTACACTCTGTTGATGGGCTTCAAAGACAATTTTTAGGTCACATGGTAATACTTTTATCAGCACTGATGAAAATCCGCTGTATAATGATCATGTTAAAAAAAGCCTCGAAAATCAACATGGTAACCCTGACAATTTGAGGATTGTTTTGGAGGAGATCAGGTTCAATCAGCTGGTGCAGGGGAGGAGAAAGACAAGGAAATAAACAAGTACATTGGCAAGAGTTACTCCAACATCGATCCTCAACTATAACTCCGCAACAAATCCTTCGGGATACACTTAGTCTTTTTTTTGAGCACACACGAATGTTTAATTAGGTCTTGAAATAATTGAATCTATTTAGGAATATAAAGTCACTACCCAGGAATTAAATAATAATGACAACTGCAAACGAATGAAAATTCATGCTTCAGATTGCCAATTAAAAAAAACAACAACGGGCCAGCTAAAAAATACAGTGGATTTTCAATGCTGGACTAATCTCTCTCCATGAAGACTCGTATTGTTGTTACTAAACATCACACTTGCCTATGTTCACTGTTTAATAAACTGATGAGTAGCTCATATCTCAACCTGAAGTAAGCATTTTAGCCCATATTTGTTGTCAATTGTTTTAAAAACGCATAATGAAATAAATAATTATGAATTTAAATCATAATTATAACATTTTCCTCCCACTAATCCTAATTTAAATCTAAAAAGTTTTCATTTCTGTAGGAGTAATTCATTTTTTCCCCCAAAAGTATATAACATGTAACTGATGTTAACAAGGGGCTTAATTCAATAGTAATACATGTTTCACTTCCGCCTTCTCATTGCGCTCTTTTTTTCATTAAAAATACGACCACTTTATATATTTATACTTAATCACTGCAATTCATTCTTTCCAATTAAATTGTCATTAAAAAAATGACATTTTTTTATAAATTTTATTTTCTAAAAAAGTCATTAAATGAGATATGGACGTAGTTATTAAAAAGGCTTGCCTTACTTTCAATAATAAAATACAACAATATTTTCTTTGATGACGTCATAACTCATAATTATAAAGAAAGGCTTGGGGATTTTTGTTTTTTTGGAAAGAAAACAAAGAATTTTTTTCTAAAATAAAAAATATAACATAACATTTTATCTTTGCCAGGCCCCACTTACGATAATACCGGCGCTGGTTTGTTCTAGAAAAAAGTATTTTCAAGTTTAAAGAGACCAAAATAGGATATAATTCAGAAAATTTGAAAAATAAAATAAAATCAACATCCAACAAAGTAAATACTAGCGTTGCCCGTCAGGGTCCTAACTGCGGAAGTTTGGGGAGAGGGGGGGTGGGGGTGTCACAGCCCTGAATAAAAGTTTGCTCTCAAATTTGTTTGAAAATAAAAAGTTTGTCGGTACATTTGTTGAAAAAAAAAAGAGTTTTTCGTCACTTATTTTATGTTATTGTCATATTATTGAAATTAATCATTTTCTTGTAATCAAAATCGTGAGTTTCTCGAGATTTTTTTTTTTTTTTTTTTGTCGAAATGACAAAAAAGAAAGTGATCCTTTTGGCCAAAAAATTTCAATGGTCAAAATATAAAAAAAAAATAACTCCTGTCAATTTTTGTAATCTAAAAAATTTTCGTCCAATAACTTTAAATAACCTTCACTTACTGTTGATGAAATTCATGACAAAGGTTAGTCCATGACCTTATAAAATGAAATTCAGTCATTTAATTCAAATGATATTATTTAATATTAGACATCTTACCATACTTTATCCATCTCAGAAGAGCATTCATTCGTACACTCGCCGTGTTTAACATGATTAAACAAGTTCGTATATTGTTTGTTTGTATTCTTCATTTTCTGTAAGGCCTTCAGACTATACAAAATGGTGCCCTTTGATACTAAATTTTGAATTTTTAAATTTATGAAGTAATAATGTGGGAAATAATAACGATTCTATCAGGATAATTTTGCCTCTTGTATTTTCACTTCTTGTAGATTTTGCCGCCTTTTTATGTTTTTATATTCTACCATCAGAGGGCACTCGTGGCTTAAAACGAATAAAGGAAATAATTTCTGCGAGGCTAAATCATGGAGGAAGAAAATATAGAGATTGCAAGGTATTCAAAAGACTGTTCAAGGGTGTCCACCAGATTGTATTTTTTTTTGTTGAGGGGGCGGGGGAAAGATTTTTTGTTTTAATTTTTTGTAAAAAAATTAAAATATTAAATTTTTTCAATATTTATTTTAAAAATGCATAGCTCTTCACAAAATGTTTCAAAAAATATTTTTTTGGAAAAAAAAATTAAAAAATCCAAAGCTTCTCTGAAGAAATATACATTTGTTTACAAACAAAATTCTAATATTTAATTTTTTCGAGAAAAATTTTAAAAATTCATTTCAATTAACAGAAAATTAGATTTTTTGGAAAAAAAAAATCAAAAAATTAGATTTTTTTGGGAAAAAAACAAAAAATTAGATTAAATTTCAAATATTAAATTTTTGAAAAAAAGAAATCAAAATTTAAATTTCTAGTAAAAAGTCGTTAATGGGGGAGGGGGGGGTTACAGCCCTCTTGCCCATCCCCTGCTGTATTATTGTTTTCAACTGTTAACTTTTGTATACTCTGCGGAAAGCATTCCGTCGAAACTGTTTTAAATTTGATTCGTTGATTTTTTGCATTAAACTTCTCAAAGTTATCCGCCTAACTAAGCAAAGTATAATCATTGTCATCTCTATATATTTTTTCTCTATGGGCTGAATAGATGGAAATAGAAACAAAGAGTGAAGGTGAAGAGAAGAGAAGAGACAAAGTACGAGAGGATATTAAAGAAAGAGGTGAGATAGAAAAGAAGGGAAAGACAGAGAGAAGGAGATTATCGGTGACTTATTTCGGTGAAAAACAGGCACTTTTTCGGAGGCCTGAAAAATATTATAGGAACATGCTTAGTTATTTTATACGTCTACTTGTTAAATTTCAGACTGATCTGTTCTTAAGTGTTGTATTCCATGAATGAAAAAACAAAACAAAAACAGACTTATAAATAATAATGTTACGGGCAACCTGGGAAATCGGGCATATTACAACATGCCCGGCCAATCTTCAAAATACTTTTTCTACGTATTCTAACACAAACCTGAAAAATTATTATTTAAAGATGACGCATTTTTTTATAACTGAACACTTGAGCACTCTGAATTAATTACCCACAATCATTTTACCTAACAATGCAAATGAACGTAAAATCATCAAACTATTGGAAATTTGATAGATTGCCTGAGCATTTTGCATATTTACCTCTCTAACATGCATTTTGCGAAATGCCCGATTTTCCACATTGCCCGTTGTATATATAAGTTGTTTGAATATTTCAACTGTAAAGAATAAAGTTTAAGTTCGAACCGATAATATAGAAACATAAAAAGTTGACAAATATGGCAAGCAGAAAAATTTACAGGAGGGGTAAAATATTCAGGGCAAAATTACTGGTCACGAATAATTACCATGCATAAAATCCATTCTCTTAGGATCTGGAAGACATATAGGGTAAAAAAAATAACTGAACTGCATTGCTTGAATAGTTCCAAGTATGGCTATATTATATTCTCTCGTATGAGGATCATAATTAGGGTGTAAAGTTACCCAAAGTACTTCAAAACTCTTGGGTTTTACTAGTCTTCCAGACGGAGATTTATAGGGAGGACGAATGGTAAGCTCTTTGAACTCTCTGGATCCTCCGTAGTGCATTCTACGTGGGTCATTTGCAGTTCTAGTCGCCTTATCTATGCAAGCGTTAACATTGGATCCACGCCAAATATTATAGCTAATATCATGGGGATCACAAATACACGAGGCAACAGTAATGACATGACGTGGGGATAGAACTGTTCCAGTACAGGGCATTTTTTCCTGCCCTATATCCAAATAAACGACCCATGGCTGTTGTCCATAATCGATGTCAAAATTTTCTGATTCCTTATGATGAGTTCCACATGGAGGTCGAAATTTCTTGTGCTTTTTTCCGGTGAAGATATCCCCTTTGATCAACATTTTGTTTTCTGCGTACATAAGTAAATTTAAACTCTAAGTCTTGAAAGGGGGGAGGGGGTCAAATAGAGGAGGGAGGGGCAAGAGTGAGCTTATTAAATTTTAAAAGGTTTTTCTGACTCTAATATTTTGTGATTCCTTATCTCAAGTATACTGATTTTCCTTCTTTTTTATTGGTGGCTGTCACTGCAGATACCCCTAAAGAAACTTTCTTAGTCATTTTACTAGCTTGGTTAAATTTTTGGGAGAATACAGTCATTTCAAAATAATAGACCGCTCGGCCCTGCCTACTACTCTATCTACAGTTGGAAGAAGAAAAAGAAAATATTAAGTTTGAATGCGAATAACAAAAGATCAGAGAGAAGATGTAGTAGACATCTATAGCTTGTAGCACGTGAAATCCCATGAGCCAATTAAAAATTATCAACCCAAAAAAATAAACAACTACTTTGCACAATTAATTACCTTTTGTGGTTTGCATTTAATAGTTTCTTCGACTCGTGCCAACTGTATATGAAGAAATTGAAAAAAAAAGAAAAAAAAAAAGATTCTTAATTAAAAAAAATACATATTCCTCTTATTTTGTATATATAATTGGGTACCCTCCAACTTTTATTCATCTACAAGGAGCATGAGCCCTGCCTCTGCCCATCTCTCATAAATAAAATAGTAGATGCCTCAAAAAATTACACTTTTAAAGCTAAATAACTTATGGATATCTTACTAGAGGTCCATTCATGTTTGCTTTGTGCCCAAACCTGTTTCAAACAAACCCAACTTTTATACTCTGTTTGTTCCGGAACATTTTCATGGCCACTATCAATAAAAAATATAGATTAGTCTTTGATTGATTTATAAAGTTATAAAAAAAACGAGAATGAACGTAGAAATCCTGACAATTTGAAGAACGTTTGTTAGAAAAGATGCTTAGCTGTCATGACGTTTAACTATATCAGCTTGCTGCTGATATAAAAAGAAGGAAATAAACACAAATACCATACTGTATCTAGCAAGGATATAACCATATAGCATTCTTCTTCTTTAATGAACACACTCAAGTTATACTGGGTGGTCCATTGAAATCTGAACACTTACTATTTCAATAATTAATTAAGGTTGAGTGATTGATTAATTCATATTTTGATATATTAAAGCATAGGCAATTTGTTATAAAAAAACCAAAATTGAGCTCTTTCTTACAAGCCGAGAAAATTACAATTGTACGTGATCGAAAAAATTCCATTTGCGTACTCCAAGCCGATGGGTCCCTCCCAAGACCACCGTCTACGCCGTCATCAAGTCCAAAACGTTGAAGAGAAAGAAAAGATCTGTCAAAAAGCCAAACTAGACCCGGAAGAATTAAAAAAACAGGACAGGCCAATACTCTCAAGTCGATGAGGGTCCATGCAAGAGATCTAGAGTTTCACACACGACTATCCAGAGAGATATCAAAAAGTGGATGGAAAGAGCCTTGTGAGGGTGGAAATGCCACTTTTGACATCCGAAATGAAAGAAACCCATCTTTTCTGTTACAAAACCCTTTTGGATGAGTCTTTTGAACTCTTTTTTGACACTTTTGGCCCCGCTTCAGCCGTGATCAGAACCCCTCCGTCTACACCTTTTGTGTGCATGATGAAAGGAAGATCTAGAGTCTCCATCATCTTAACACCGAGGCCCTCAAAGCCACTGTCAGCCAGCAATGGGATGTCATGACAGGTAACTACAACCAGAGTAGGCCCCAGGGTTTCTGCCACCGCAAGGAAGTCCTCATTGCTGCTAATGGCAGCTACATTAATGATTAAGAGAGCTCAGAGACACATCTATTTATATTATTAATTTTGTTCAAATTCTATTTTAAATTAATATTATATATCTTGTTGAAGTTTTCAGATTTTAATGGACCACTCGGTACTAATATGTTTCTTCTTCAAGAATGATTTGCAACATAAAAACATTGTTCAGATATCCACTACAAAAACTTTCTCAATTGTTTTAATGCTTAATTTTTACACCTTTATTTGACAAAAAAAAAAGTATTTTTGACGTTTAAAATGACTTACTATTCCACGTTTTTTGTTTCAAACTTGAGCATGGCATTGTCGAGAAAGGTTTTATAAGTGCTCTCATTGTTTTGAGGATATATGTTTACTTCTGCGTCATCACCACTATGTAGGGCCACAATCAGTTTCTTAGAATCTGCAACAGGCAAAGGTTATTAGACATGGGCTGATATGGTTCTAAATAATTTCGCCCCGAATATTTTTGCCGTCGGTAATTTTGATGCCTACAGTTTTGCTACTGGCAATTTTGAGGCGAGGATATTTTGCCGCATGACATATTTATGCCTTTATATTATCGGCTCAAACTTTAATCTCGATCAGATTAATTTTATAGCTAGGCAAGGACATCTCTAGTACTCCTTGAGCTAGGAGAAGAAAAAAAAAGCTAGGAGAAGAAAAAAAACCTTGGTTTATGGATTTTTTTTCAAACATATCCAAAAATTAAAAAGTTTCAAAAAAAAAATTCAAAAATTCATAGCCATTCACAAAAAATTAAACTTTTTGTCAAAAATTACAAAAATCCATAGCTATTCTCAAAAAATTTAAAAAATTCACGGCTGTTGACAAAAAAAATTCAAAAATCCAGAAAGATTTAGAAGAAATTAAATTTTTTGGAATTTTTTTAAAAAATCCACAGCTCTTGGTAAAAAAAATCAATCTCAAATATTAATTCTTCTGTAAAAAAATCCAGACCTATTTAGACAAAAATTAAATTTTTTGAAAAAAAATCCACAGCTGTTGGCAAAAAAATTAGAATTTGAAAAATCCATAGTTATTTTCTGAAAATTGAATTCAATTTATAATATTAATTTTTTGGAAAAATTAATTTAAATATTTAATTTTCTAGTAAAAAGCAAAACTTCCTTAATTGGGAGGGGGTTACAGCCCCTCCAACGAATATATCATGCGGCAAAATCTTCTAAAGGCAAAATTAACGTTCAAGGGTCGATAAATCGGGCAAAGTATCTAATAACTACATTGTATTATTATGAGAGTACGGGGGGGTATGGAGGATTATAGGTCATAAATAAATGTCTGGGGTAAAATTTTTAACTTAATATCTCAGAATTTGCATGGACTTTTCAAACAACCCTTGTATATCACTGATTTTTTATTCACAATATATCTGATTATTTCTTCATTGTATTTCTTATATTTTCAATATATGTAGAATTATAATCTTTATTCTTGATCAATATAGTCAAATAACTATCTATTTGCCTAAAATGTACTCCAAATTGTATATTCCTCTCTCAATTTTAGGTATAAGGGTTGCTCATTGTCTACACACATATTTGAAGGTTTAAACTCAAAAAAAATTCGGAACCACTGCCAAAGTATAAGGATAAATGTACTAGAAAATTTTGTTCAAATTTGTTCAAATTTAAAAACACTGTTCAGGTTCCCAACCGGGGGAGAAAACCCACGTTAAAAAATGTTTAGGAATTCAATCACTTCAAGTATTTAGGTGTACACAAATCAGAAGTTTTTCAATCAATTAAGTATACGAGATAAGTACCTAAGCAAGACTCTGAATCTGAGAGTCGATAGAAGCGGATGTAACAAGATGAATAAACATGTCTATAGGCTGGACGTCCACAATTTTCTCCATATCTATTAATGAAATAAGATGTAAAAATAAATACAATTATAATTTAGGAAATTGCTTACAAGCGAGTTTTTAAAGGAATATAATCAATGACGTAGTATCCACTGCAATGTCGAACATTGGCAATATCATCTAAAATAAATATATTAGGTACGTAATACAACAACATCATGGATGGATTGCTTAATATGAAGTCAAAATAGAATACAATAATAAAAATGATGGTCCAATACAGTCTTAGGAGGGGCTTAGTTTTTTTTTTTGTTTTTTTAAAAGAAACTTCATTTATGTCGTCCCTGAATTTGATCAACTGACGTTTTCTTTAGAATCTAAATCCTTGAAGAAGAAAAAAATGTATTCCTATTTTCCTATTTAAGAAAATGATTCTGAGAGGGGCTACATCCCCCTCCCCCTAAAGTGGCCCCTAGGTGATATCGGTTCTTGAAATTTCTTCAAAAAAGGTTAATGGTTTACTAAGCCCAATAAGATATCTTTTGTGATAATTCAGTGGTTTTTATTAAAAGAAACCGAAAATCAACATCTGGTAAGACTGACAATTTGAGGAATGTTTTGGAGGAGATCAGCTACAATCAGCTGTGACAAGGGAGGAGGGGAGAAGGAAATAAACAAGGACATTGGCAAAAGAAACTCCAAAATCCATCCCCAATTTTACTCTGAGTCCAACTAGGCCTTACAATTATAACTCTACAACAAATGCTCAAGGTTAAGCTTTTTAGTCTTTTTTGAGCACACACGAATGTTTAATCGGGGTTTGAATATAATTGAATCTCTTTATGAAAGAATGTTCACTACTCAAGAATTAAATAATCATGACATATGCTGATGATCAACTCCGAAAAAACGAGCTATCATCAAAATATAGATGATATATATCCCTGCCAATAACATTGGGTAAAATACTCTCAATGACGTCACCAGGACTTAATTTTACCTTTTTTAACAACCGACAAAGGGGGCTAGCCGCGGTCCTCGGTCTTCAATAAGGTCCAACATGACACTAATGGGTATCAGGACACTTTCATCGATTATTGGAGTCGGAAAAAATCAGTTGTATTTAAAAAAAATTATAGGATTTACTTAATGTAATAACAGAAAGAAATTGAAAAGTATCATCAAAAAACTTGATATTTCGGGCATTTGGTGTAAAATTGAAAAAAATAAAATGACCTTTAAAAAAAGTATTTTAAAAATACCATTCGATTTAGTAAAAGAAAGAAAAGCCCACATTTTATTTTCTAAAACAAATGTTTTCATATTGAGTCGGAAAAAATGGGATGTACGTCAGCAAAAATTTGAAAAAAAAAATCAGCCCCCACCCAAAAAAATATCCAAGTGACGGCCCTGATTGGTACCACTGGTAATAAGTTATCCATTTATATGGTGAATTATTTTACTTATGATTTAAATCCTATGTAAAATGTACAAAATAATACAAACCCGAGGTTCCTACATTCTGAACATCCTTATCGTCAAATTCTATATAAATATTTGGATCGCAGGTTGTGAAATGACAATTTGAAGATACTTGTCTGAAAATATAATTGCATAATATCATTTATTCAAACTTTGGTTTGGCCCAAATTTACTGAATTACTACTTACCCATAGTACCTTTTCCATGCTGAAAAAGAATGGATCAATGTTTAGAATTGGGGTTGTACATCGATATTTTATGGAGTAGTTAATAGTATTGGGTTTCGGTTTGAAAATCCTAAACGTGTCTGTTACAGTTGGACAAAAAAACTCGGTCTGGACCGGTTTGATATAAAATTTGAGTCTAGATTGTTACAAAGGAAAAGTTCAGTTTAGATCGGTCAAAAGGAAAAAAATCGGTCTACTTCGGTACCAAAAAAAAATCGGTCTAGACCGATTTTACAGATAAATTGTTTGAAACATGAGATCATATGTTTTTTCAAGTACAATGACGTTATACGAAGTTTAAACAGAGATAGCTCAGATTAATTTGGATCCCGCCATCTCTTGTATGTAAACAGTATTTGTTCTAGCACTTATCGTGTACTTTTGAAATTTTTGAAAAAAATGAATGACAGTTGGTTAAGAAAAAAAAAATTGGAGTCTAATAATATATGAGACCGAAAAAAATCGGTGCATAAATTGAGACCGAAAAAAATCGGTCAATAAACTGAAACCGAAAAAAATCAGTCTACAAAGTGACCAAAAAAAATCGGTCCATGGTCTGAGACGCGGTCTGGACCAAAAAATCGGTACTGGACCGAGTTTCAACACTAACAATTAATAATATATTATTGAATGAAGGATATCAGGTGGGCTGGTGGGGCTGAGGACCCCCATTCTGCATAAAATAATTTTTGCTTTTTACAATTACATGATCGGAAAAAATTTAATAACTTTACTGAGATGTAAAGGAGAAAAAATGTACAACTCAGTACATTTGGAGGAACCAGGAATTGAATTAAAGAGACGAAGAACGATGTTCTTCGTCTCTTCATTAATTATCTTTCATATTTTAAAGAGTAGGAAGCAGATTGGACTACATAGTCACTCATGGGACTTGAACCACTTGAGTTATATATCTAGAACTTGGAATTCATACCTCCAATGGATCTCAAGTCAAGTTATGATAACCTTAACAAGTGGGGTTATAGACTCCTTCAACGAATTTTTGAGGGTATTATATAATATGATACAATGAAATTTATAAATATGTAACTTCATTTGTAATAGTAGACTTCAGTTATATTTATCAAAGTATATTAATAATACAACTTTATATATTCATTCATTCTAATTCATTCATTTGTATAACTAATCTTAATTGTCATTCCTTTGTTAATGTTTAATTCGATTAATCAATTTATTTGCTTTAATAAATGTAAATATATATTTAATGCTAACAATTCTTGGCACTTTTTCCATTCGAATTGCTGTCGTGTTTGTTTATTTTGCTTTAATCTTATCCTACATAGTATTTAAATAATTTTTGTGTGTTATGTACGCCCCGCTTCGAAAAAACAATGATAGAAATGCATTTATTGCAAAAACAAATACAGACTTTCGACCTAAAATAAAAGTTGTTTTGAATTTTAAGTTACGTACGTAAGACTATGTTTAATTCTGATCAAACCAGATTCCTGGTCTCTTGGCGGCAATTTTCATTTTTTGCTAATAAGTTGATTTTTTTCATAAAACCAGATCTATTCCCCGTGTTTTAAAGTTTTTTTAAGGTATGGGTTGTTGATTCGAAAATGCAACAAGGAAAATTAAAAATGCAAAAAATGAATTATTATACTAACATAAAAATGAGAATTAGTTTAGAATTTTAACATATATATAAATAAAATCTTATTAATGTTTCATTGGCTATCTTTAAGATAGCGTATTTGTGATGGTATTTATAAATATTACTTATTTATTTTGTCTCTGGTTCGAATTAATTAGTTGTTACATAAGTGAGATTATTATTTATATTCAATAAAGGAAGGCGAGTCTTCCACCCGGAGAACTTTATCCAAGACGTTTTTCCCAGGGCGAGTAATCCTATGGAAAACATCCTAAGACAAATTTTCCATAGGCAAGGTTTCTTAGATCCATTTTTAAATACGTTAACACATTCCCATCCAATGATTTTAGACTTATACATAACATTTAAAAGAATAGAAAACCTTAACAAGTTCTCAAGTGTTTCAGACACGTAGGCCCAGTTCACAATGCAACGTTTTTAAAATGATGCCCTAATCTCCTTATCCAGATTCAAAAAGTTTTGCGTCTACATGAGGAAAAAATCTGTTTAATCTGAACGGATTGAGAATGTTGATACATCAAATTATTGGAGAAGTGAAAATGAGCGTATTCACGTGTAAAAATTAACTCCTCATAATTTGATAATTTTTTATACAAGCCATTTACGCAGTAAATGGCTTAGTCAGATTATTCCACTCTACAAGCCATTTTTCAAAAAATATTGTTTTAGATGACTCGGCTTCGTGTACAGGGTGACTTTTAAGTCTTAGAACAGCAACTTCCTTATTATTTCCCCTAGACAGTATATATACACGTCTATTCTATTTGATTCATATGATTTATGCAACCTCCATCTTTGTTTGTTGTTGTTTTTCTAAAACTTGTTCTTACTACGATATCATGAACTCGAAGTGCGCCATCATTTAACTTAATTTTGAAGGAAAGAGCTGTAGGTCCATTACCATGGACCTGAACTTTTTAAATGTGTCCTAATCATCAATCCACGAGCAGTGCGTGTTCAAGGGGCAAAAGCCGGCTTCGATAATGGGCTGGGCGGACGCTACCTCCTGTGGGATGAAAACACTCGATCTTCATTCCCGAGGGTGTGAAGGTAACGTATCTCTATGGACATGCTACAGTCCCAAGTACTTCTCTGGATCCAGGAACAGTACTGGGAAGGGTCTTATTGTTTCCTGCAGGACAAAGCACCTTCACATACTACAAAGTCTTTGGAAGAATGATGCCAAACCACTTTCGAACACTTTTGAAGCAAGAACATGTGGCCCCCTTTTCCCCCAGATATCAACGTAACGACTTTCCATATAGTCCATTCTAGAGAGGGATGTTAGTGTGACTTCCTACTGCAGCGACGACTTGTAGGCCGTGTCTGCATTGGACAACTTGTCGGAGGGGACCATCTGTACAGCGTGTAAAGCAGTTCTAAAACGTCTGAGAGATATATAATTGCCAAAAATGGTGGCCATGTGGAATGAACTGGCACTCATTTTGAAGGAAATTTTACGTTAATTGCAATGGTGTAAAAATATGTTTCAAGAAATAATATTTGTGTACTCTCTTGCCCAAAATAGATAAATATGTTAGTTTTCCAAAGAATACGTTTCCGTATGGACGGGATCTTAGAATAAAGGTGTATCCTGTATAACTTTGCCCGCACGTCATACTTTATCTTTCTATCTCGAAATTGGAGACAGCAACAGAGGATAGTTGAAATTCAATTATCGCAACCTTTTAATAATAAGTTAATAACTTCGGTACGTAAGTGAAGCGAAAGCGAAACAAAGGAGAAGGATTTTGACTTATTCGAGTTATTCGGATAATAAGCACTTTGAAGGGCCACAAAATTAGAGGAAAGGGCTCCTTGTGTGGAAGGAGTTACTTAAATAAAGAAAAGAAGCACTCTAAAACAAATTAAAATCATTAAATTAAAGCATTCCAAATTTCCAATTTGTTTAAATTTAATTCACAATCCTTCCAGAAGAAAATGTTTTGATCCAAAGTTATCGATCAAGTCCAATTTGGGAAATATGTTCCATATAAACTTCTTCTTCGTGGATGAAAGTAATGGGTATCATTATCCTAATGATCGGAATAACTCCGAAAAGTCTAGATCAGGGGTTGGCAACTTTGAAAGACATGGAGTGTCAACTCTAACATTTATAATCAATGAGTGTGCCACTATTTAAAATAATGTCAAAAAACACGGGCAAACTACAGGAATATGTTCTTATTTGAACGTGCCAGTGAAATTTCTTTCACGTGCCAGCAGTGGCACGTGTGTCATAGGTTGCTCACCCCTGGTGTAGATCCTTCTTCCCTTCCCTTTGCGTTCCTTCGCTTGACGTACCAAAGTTATTTCCTTATTCTAAAAGGTTGCGAGAATTGAATTTCAAATATCCTTCTTCGCTGTCTCCAATTTCGAGATTGAAAGAGGAAGCATGACCTCCGTGCAAACTTATACAGGATACCCGAATAAAGCTCCAAAGTATTTAAAACTCTATTAAAAGAAAACTTACATCTGGTAACTGGGCCCCAGAACCCTGTATCAAAAGTAGCCAAGTCCTTCCATGGCTCTTGCAAATTTGCTCCGTATAGATTGAACATACATAAGGATATAAAATTTGAAGGCGTCCTGGAATCAATGCTCGTTTATAATATCTAATATAATTGGTTTATATAAAAAAACAAAGACCTACTTCAGATATTTCTCATGGGGATTGACAGTCCATGAATTGTAGCTAAAAAATATTCATAATTAAGTAATGAACATTAATAGGCGTATTACGACAGGCTCCGCACACCGTTTATGAAAGTGGAGGGGCCAATCACTATAATGTAATGTTGAATTTGTGCTAGGACTGATTTACTAATCAGATTTAACCCCCCACGCCCATATAATACAAAGTGAAGGATCAAGCGCGCCCGCTACAAATGAGGTAGAAAACTGATAAATTACTGCCATGACTTAACATAAGTTCTTAAGGGCATTAGTCAGTTCTTTAGTCCTAGCTATCTTTATATTCTCTTCACTCCTAGCTAGGATTGAAGGATATAAAAACCCCGAGAAAATAATAAATTATAGCTAGAACATAAAGAAATTGAGTAGCATGCGTTATATTCTGACACCTCCATCTTTAAAGTTCTGCTTTCTTGTCTCTTTGAAAGAGTTTTTGATAAAACTTCAACTGCTCAAATGACTTAGTTAGTTGCTATATGATTTCAGCTGTTCTAGTTTCCATAAAAGGACTCACAAATTTTATTAGGGCTGAACTGTTTGTCTCTTTAGTCCAACCCAAAACTACAAAATGTAAAGAAATCAGTTTTTTATGCTATATAATAATTTGAAATTATTTAAAAGTGGAGGGCCCCTGTTGTGCGGCCCCTGTATATAGTATCTTACGTGTTATCCACAAAAAGCGCAAATATTGACTCATACCAGGGTTTACTCTCTGTGAATGTATGAAATGTGAATGGACCAATGGCAAATCTATATTGTCAAAAATAAAGAAATTTAGAATATAAAAAAACATTATAAAGAATCGACTCATGTTTATTCGCTTAACTCTTCAGGATTTGCCCATCGGCCAGAGGGAAATATGCAAATATGTGGGTCTTGCTTAAAGGGATCACTCCTTCAAATTAAAAATAAAATATTATCATCATAATTAATCAAAAACAATGTTAATTTCGTCTTGTTTCGTCTCATTTGGTCTCGTCTTCATCAAAATTATACTCGTCTTCATTTCGTCAGGAAAATAAAATAGTAGACATCAACTAAAAAAACTATATATATGTACATTTTAATGATTTTTTTTATCTGTTTATTAGGATTTTTTTTGTCAAGATGAAAAAATTTTACGACAAAATAGGCGTACAAAATTATTTTCTTAAAAAAAAGGTCATTTGGGGAAATCATTATTATATATTATATTATAGTATGCAACGTAGCAAAAAATTCAATACTTGAATTTTTTTTTCCAAATTTTTTAATTTTTTTTCCAAAAAATTAAATATCTACGAATAAGTATGGATTTTCTTTTTAAAAAAAAAAAAATAATATTGGAAATTTAGTTTTTGAAATTTTTTTTTTAAAATTTAATTTTCGGTGAGTAGCTATAGACTTTTGAAATTTATGTTTGAATTTTTTTTCAAAAAAGCCCTGGATTTTTTAATATTTTTTTAAATAAATTTAATTTTTGTATTTTCCAAATTCCAAAAACCAAGCCCAAAATAAATAATAATAATAATAAATATATATTGATACCATATATAATCTTGCAGATAATGCAGATTTTATTAAATGTGTAGCTATATATCTTTAATTCCATTCTACCCTACCAATTAAGTCTTTATCTTACATAAGGCAATGTTTTTAAAACGATACTGTATTTCTTTTATTCGGATTTAAAAAGTTTTGTGTCCACACGAGAAATAAATCTGCTTGATTCAAGGCGGTTAAGGTTTATCTATCTAATGGAGAAGGGAAAATGAGCGCATTCGGCGAGTAAAATAGTAACTCCTCTACTTAATTTGTTTATACAAGTTACGAGAAGCCGTTTTCAAAAAATATCATTTTCAGATGAAACAGAACGGATAAATATTATGCTTTTTCCTCAAAAAAAAAATGTATCCGTGTGAACGGGGACTAAGGCCTATATTCAGACACAACATTCGTCTCCTAATCGTATTTCCGTTGACTAATACAATTTGTCTTGTTATAACTGACGAAATTAAACACTGATTAAGAGATACAAAACTATTAGACATACACGGCACATCCAACCCAAATATCATCTTCACTGTCGTCGACAAAATCCTCTTCTCTCAGCGACCAATATGTGTAAGTCTCTAAAACACCCTCCATCCTTTTAAGTACGGCAAGAATGCATTCAAACTCCTGTTCCATGCTCCTTGATGCATCGTCTTTACAGTCTTTTAAATTTTTGGGGAGTTTGAATATTTTTTTATTCCCATAAGAATCTGAAGAATCAATTACTAATTAATTACAGCAATTAAATCACAAAGAGTAATGAAGCTAATGAAAAAATATTATTTACTTGGGATAATGAAGGCGAAGAGAATCCAGGCCATGTAAAAATTCATGACTCAATAGTCTCACAAGGATCCCAAATAGTAAGCTATTTATTGTCTTTATTCATGGAAATAACGTATAATTGAAATATGAACTAAACGGATTCATTTAAAATATTATATTTCATGATATTCGTATACATAATGCACACCTTAATCTTCAAGACTAAATTGTATTAACTTTGAATGTAGTTATATTCAAAATTTGATATATAATGAATTAAAATTTTAAGCACTCCGATTTCCTATAATTAATTTGAATCGACAACTCCACAAGATCAATTGAGGTAAAAAAATCAATCATTACAATGTTGGAGAGATTCCAAAGGGCTTCTTCCTCAAACCATTTCTCCATATGTGGATGGACATTATGTGATTTATGTCGGATCCCTTCTTTCCGTTTAATGGCAAATAACTCTTGAATATAAGTACCAATTTCTGGAGGGAAGGATGCGGATACAATGGAGAGTTCGTTCTTCCAATTATGTAAGTTCTCGATCACAAACCGCTGATAAAAATGAAGATCCGCATTGGATAAATTAGAGTATATGACCTAACCGTGATTTTAAAATTAATGGTAGTATATATTATTGATTTTATGAAAGAAAACAAACTTTTATTGGTGGCCAAAACAAAGCATTTCCATTTTCGATAGGGGCATGCCGATAGCTTAAGATCAATCTACGATTAATTGATAAACAATCATTATAAGTAAGGTTATGCTTCACTCCAAAATGAAATGGATACATCTATTCCCAAAAAAATATGAAACTGTGCACAAAATATGATTATTAGCGATTTACGTCAATCCTATTTACATAATTTCCGAGTAAATCAATAAGGCTTTTCTCTAGGTTCCTATGATTTTCAATAGTTTCTTTCATGAAATTTCGAAAACCTTATAAATGAAAGTAATACAAAAACTTTATAATAATTATTCTCAGAAATTCATAGGGAATACCTATAAAAACAACTTCGTTTGTGGAGTCTAGAAACTTCTTGACATCCCTGTAATTTGAATAATAAGATTAATATCTAATATCTAGATGTATGATGATAAAAGTATATAAATTGAACCAATCAATCCCTTACGAGATCCTCTATGGGCGAAAAGTCCAATAAGTTATTCCATATTAGAGGCCCATTGGGAGTAAAATGTATTTGGATATCTAAGTATCGTATTCCCATAACTAATTGTGTCCAAATAGATTCCTCCTAGAGTATAAAGGAATCAATGAGGATAGTTAATTTAACATTTTAATCCAAGTACTTGTGCAACACTAAATCTTTTTGTGAAGAAATCCGCATAATATCCCTCGAACTCCTTGATTGCTCCAGAGTTGTGAGTCCCCGGAATCATGAGCTATTTAATTTGAATTATAACCGGTTAATTTGTATATTATATAATTATAATATATTAGCCAACTCTTTAACTATAAATCATTTTATTTTAGCGATTGTACAATTTATTTGTTAATTTTGGACATTTTAATGGCCTAAACGACCAAGTTTTATACGAATAAAAACCCTTATTTCATTAATATTAACTAAACTATCGAATGCCAATTTGGGGCCAATAAATAAAAGGACTTAACCGTTACTATTTATTAAAAATTTATCCCACTAATGGCTAGTTTTATTATATATCAGAGCCTAAAGTGTACTAAAATTGTTATTTCATACTTTTATTTGTAAAAAAAATTAAAATAAATAACAATTACTAGGAAAATAACTAATAGGATATTTTTCGCTAATTGTATAAATCTAAGCATTTTTATGGATTTCCTCTAAGTATATTACTTTGATTTAATTCAAATTTTAGTGCTTATTATTAGCACCTAGTAGTATTTTATGCAGGTGTTAAGTCTTTTTTTATTCTTAAAGCTATTTGATAGAGTTTAATAAGGATTTATTGTAAATTTGTCCACTTTATTTAGTAAAAATATCAACATTTTAATTGCATCATAATTGAAGGAAACATCATCTTGGGGCTCAAAGGTGATAATTGTACAAGATAAAATGCAGAAAAATTTACAATAAAGATTTTAAGAAGTCCAGAAAAAACTCAATACTTGAATTGAATACTACTTAATGCCAACGATAAACAATGATATTTGAATATAATGTGAATATAATTATGTAACAAAAATCCCTGAAAAATTCCAGATTTGTCCATTTTTTTTTCTTATTGGACGAGAAAAGTAGGCTTATTAGAGATCCTATTCTATTAATTATTATAGTTAATTTGTATAACGATGTAATTTTAATACATATTAGGCTCTGATATACAATAATCAGACTAGGTACTAGAGGTAATGATGACGTCATGTGAAATTACTCTATGGAATCAACTTCCCTATTGATGGGATTTTAGATTGATTTCATTAATTAGGCTTCATCTTAATATAATCACAATAATATCATATCACGTGAACCACCTTTGGTAGCTAAGAAATGATCAAATATAGCGCGCGTTGCTACCATTATAGTATCACACAACCTTTCGTTCAAAAATAAACCGAAAAAAGGCCCGAAATCATCTGGTAGGTAGCCAAATAAGTCAATCAAACCAACTTCTATTTATCTCTTAAGTCCTCCCAGAATAAAAATTAATTACATATATATATTTCATAATATTAAAATCCTACATAATATTTTGTTCGATACATTTATTTGCATATACATTTGTATATGATAGCCAAAAAATTTCATAGAATTAATAAGATGGCCAATATATATATATAACACCAAGGCGACTATATTTATTCACCTTGTACACTACGAGGGATCAACAAAAAATTGTATTCCTGTCCTTTTGAAAACGGAGCATAAGTATTGAATAACTTATTACTTCGTTTATTTAACAAAAAGACTTTGTTATAAAATAGCCATGACATATCAAGTGAGACGAGGCCACCGACAGCTGACAACAAAATGCACCAGGTATTTTTGTGTTAGCGAAGTAACGCCGTGAGCGAGAAAGAAAATTTTACTAATAGGTAGGGGGAGGAATAGTTTGTGAGCCATTGGCTGCGAAAGCTAAGGAATAAAAAGATCCAGCCGGCCATCTTTCTAGAAAATATCTATAGAATTAAAGAAGGAAAGAATGAAGAAAGGCTCAACTTTCTCTACTTCTTTTTCTATTATATGTTTGTGTTTTGCCTATTTATTGGGATGGCAAAATGGTGGGTGACGAGCTTTTGAGATTGATCAACATCAGTCTAGTATAGGGAGAAAATCTAATGCTGTGAACATTAAATTAATGATGAATATCATTGAATACATTAAATCAAATAAAAATTAATATCAAAAGCCCAAAGTATGCTACTAGAAAGTATTTTAATGAGTTTCTTCGTGCTTGTTCCGGGACATCGTCTCACTCCAGGCTCAAATTATACATATATTTCTCCATGGAACGGACAAGAGTACACAAGCAACATGAGACCCCTTGTGAGTCTCAATATCAAAGAACTTAGAGAAAATGGACCAGAGCTTGGCTTTGATGAAGAGTTCCTTAGTCGAGAGTGTGTTAAATCCGCCTCACATTGCATGATAGGTCCTGTCATTCTACAATTTCATTTATACCTCATGATACATTAATTAATTATTTAAACTGTTATTTCTGTCGTTTTTATATTAAAATGGGATATCTATGAGATAGACAGTCGCAATTCTACTGCGTTCATTTATATTGAGTACTTAAAATCCTTTTAATTGAATAATAATAGTGCAATTAAACATTGATGAATTTGTTTCCTTGTCATAGTATCCCTTCCAGATTAAATTAAAGTCATATGGAAATGATAAATACTATGTAAATACGTTTAAACGACAGGCAAAAATTAGATTGTACTCAATTCAAGTGACTTAATTTTTTTATATAAACTGAAAATAAATGATTTTGAAGTCAAGTACTTGAAATTCAAAATTGTTTGGAATTCGAAAATTCTAATCCAATGTCAATTGCATAATTTATATACATATATTCACAGAAATGAAAATCAAGATTCGTCGACAAGGAGAGGATGATGAAAACATTGGTTTTGATTTCTCTAAACCTCTTGGACAGCGAATTATTCCCGGCTTTAAACACTCCGACTATAGGACCTTTGAGAATTCAGCTTTTGAAGAAGAGGCCAGAATAAGAAAATTAGAAAATGATAGAGGTTTGGCCTTTGTTCATGATGCAATAAATGAAGGAAGTAAGGAGAGTTGCGTATATATCGTATTCGTGTTTTTTAATCGATTATTTTTATATTTATAAAAAAAAGTGGAGTCTATTAAAGATTCAAAAAGTACTGTTGCATATACAGTTACGGTTATTCTTTCTATCATTGGGGCAATTGCCGCAGTATGTGTTTGTATTGCTGTATCAGTTGGATGCTATATTGGATGCCAAGCTGATAGTAATGACGATAATACAAATGCTGAAGAAAATGTTCGTCTGAATGAAGTCGTGAGTTATACTCCTTACTTTTAATATAATTAAAAAAAACAAAAACATTATGTATTTTCTAATTACAGAAGCCTCACAATGATAAAACTGAAGAAAACAAGTCCTGATCGATTAATTAAAATTAAATGATAAATATCAAATCAACAAATTGTGGCAATGAACTTACCTGATGAAATGGGATATTTCCAATATGAGATCTGAGTGTATACATCCATTGAGGTCTCGTTTTAAGACAATTGACTCGTATGATCTTTGTTTTTCTCACATAAGCTATCCAAAAATTAAAACATCTATGTTCATCACTAGATAAATTCTTTAGCGATTCGTAGGGTAAAGAAACATTGGTCTCAAATCTTCCCCGATTATCCGTTTGCTTATTTGTGATGGTATACGACGCAAGTGCGTTTTTTTCTAAATTGAGTGAGATGTACATAATTATTAGTGTGAATTCTAGTACTCATTAACCTCCAATCCTTGAATATTCAAGAAACAAATTGGAGCGAGTCTCTCTAATTATAATAATAGATACACAAATTATGTTCATCTTTAAAATCATTTACGTGATGTCTCATTCCCTATCCGATCATGAGAGAATAGTCCAATCCAGTCATCTGTAATCATTATGTTCTTAGGAGACTTCCAGTTTAGCACCAATCGCCTCTTGTCTGTGTATCCTAGCAAAGATACAGATGCCAATGGACTTAACGTTAAAAATACTTTTGCTTCATCATTGGAACTATTCCTATAGCAGGATGTGTCTGTCAAATTTTAATGAGCCATTGTTACTATTATGTTATTAATTGATTTTAAGTGTTGTTGATAAGTAATTTTAATTGTAGTATCAATTAATTCTCCCCTCCCTCCTCATGGACCAAATTTTTTATTCAAGAATCGAATTTTTTATATACATATAAATTTCCAATACTACTCAGATGAAAGGGCCACATTTTGTTCTATAATTAATTAATTCTTCAACTCGTCTCGTTAATATTTTGCGAGTGACATAGATACTAATTAGTATCCTTTTTGAATACACTCTCAGTATTGAACAACACACCTAAGTAAAATAATTAATATCTACCCCTCACTATAATTGTTTCATAATACATTATAAGATTCTAACCACAACTGAAAACGCTTATTTTTTATGTCAGTTTCTTTGTTATCTTTAGATAGTTTAAAAAGTTTTCTCTAGCTTATAAATTTTTATTATTGGATAATTTAATTATTTCTAATTGTTTATTTCTCAGAATAAATGTGCTTTATTAATAATTTGGTACTTACAATTTATTTCACGGATGCCTCGACTTGAAGTCAGTAAATATATAAAAAAAAACAATACTTCTATAATATAGAAGTGTTTCATCTTGTAATCAAACTACTCTCTTATTAAGTCATTAAAAATCCATGTTAAATTTGAGAATGTCGTATATATACATTTTATAGCATAATATACCTAACGGCGTAACCAGAGTCATTTTTATCGATTAAACATTTCACAAATAAATACTCAAAGAACATCATCGAATCATGGTTTTTATCACTACGGAGGTTTTAAAGTCTCGTGCCGAGCATAATGAAAAAAATTTGACTACTCTTGAAGAAATATCTCTCAACTCTCTCTCCATTGAAAAGATTGAGTTCCTAGATTCAGTTTGCCGAAAGCTTCAAATCCTTCATTTAACGGATAATGCTATATCCAAGATTGAAAACATTAAGATGCTTAAGGTTTTTATTATTAATTATAGATCAAGGGCATACTGTCAAGCAGCCAAGTGCGCATTAAAGAGTCAAGGGTGGAATTACCACATCTTTTTTTATCGCGCCGATTTCTTCACAGTACTCTTCTACTATAGATTCATCCAATTTTCCTAACAAACAATTTTTTCTTAAAGGATTTATACTATCTCAATATGGCGATGAACAATATTGAAGTAATTGAGAATCTCTTCAAGAACGAAAGACTAAGAAAAGCGGATTTCACAATGAACTTTATCAGCTATCTGATAGTGTCCTGTAAAAATCTAGAAGATAATTTAAATCTCAAAGAACTTTATTTGGTTGGAAACCCTTGTACATCTTTTGAAGGCTATAGAGATTATGTTGTTGGATCTTTGACTCAATTAGACATGTTGGATGGTAAACAAATACTCAGAGACGAAAGAATTCAGGCCATACAAAAGTTGCACATTTTAAAAGCACAGATAAAGGCTCAAGAAAATGAATTTAAGGACAAAAGGTGAGCATATATTGACTTGGTAACATTCGTACCTTATATTAAAACAGATCCTAATTTACATTTAGAGCAAAGGAGAAAAAAATCCATGAGGCAGATATACTAAAAAATTCTGAATATTACAAAGATGAGACGATTCCCTTGTTAGATAGAAGGGAAAAATATTATAAATCCAGTTGTGTCCATTCGCCAGAATATCGATTGGAGCAGTGTCGAATGAAAGAATACTTTGATATTGAAGATGAAAAGTTAAAACATCCAGATTGCTTCAAAAGTCCAAAACCACCAAGGAGACTTAAAAATAGTAATGGAGACCCTTTGAACGTCAATGAAATTAAATGGAATTTCAAATATAATGACTATGATTCAGAAAAAGTAATTATTGAAGTTGAAATTCCAAAGTATATAGACACGAAATCTACGGATCTTAGCATTGAGCCCAATTATATTAAAATAACTTATAAAGATAAGATAAGTACATCACAGTTATGATTTTAAATTATTGCAGAAAAAAAATAAATTCTTTTTTCAACACGTTCTACAGCTACGTCTCTTGGATGAAATAATCACATCAAAATCTAAGGCAGAGCGTTCAATTGCTTCAGGGAATCTTGTCATTTCAATGCCACGAATCAAGCCCTATACTACAAACCTAGATAATAATTATCAATCTGCATCATCAAAAGAAACAAAGACGGACACAAGTAGGAGGAAAAATAGAGTACGTCATGAGGATTTACTAATAAATGATTCCTATTTTCATAAAGTGGACTATAAAAATATAACCAACAATTTAGAGGGCAAATACTCTCCACCTCCACCTCTTTTTGTCGAAGAAGAGTAAAAAAAAAAATATTTATTCGTATAATAAGACTTTCAAATATTCTTAGTTATTGACTCCCCTTATACAAACGTATCCATCAAGTCCCACAGCCTAAAAAAATAAAAACATGGGGATATTATAAATAAAATATTTCTGACCTAAAAAACTTACCAAGTAATTAAATCTATGATTCCAGGATACACCTCCCACTGGTCTATTGGACACTTCTAAAAGTGGAGATATATCATTTTCATTGGTAGAGGTGATTTTAACAGTGTAGTTAGGTTGTCCAGAGGTGGCTATAATTGAGTCCGTACAAGAAGAAAATTTGACGATTCTAATACCATCCTCATGAACTTTTTTTTTAACCATGGGTATACTTGGTTTTGATAAATCATAAATGATCCAATCTGTCCTTAAGGCAACTGATATTAAAAGACTATTACTTAGAGACCAATTCGCAGAGAGAAGAGGACCAACTCCGCAATCAACGGAGAGAATTGGCTGAAATATCAGAAAAATAGAAGAAAAATAAGTCGATGCTAATACATCTATACAATCATATGCGTACATGATAGGTTACGATGTTGAATATATGAATAACTCCAGCCTTTTCCGCCGCCATTAGTTTGGAAACTTCCATGGGATGCCATCCAAGGGACATGACAGGGGATTTAAAAGTAATTGAATGGATTCTAGATCCCGTCTCCGTATCCCAAAGCATAACAGTCAGATCATCAGATCCACTTGCGATTTGATCACCCGTTTCTGGATTATAAACTAGAGTGTTGACGTAGCTTCGATGACCCTTGAGAGTTTGTACTTCATTTTTAGCATTTAAATCCGTATAAAAAAGACGAACATTGTGTTCCATATCACTTGTGGCAAATTTGAGTGTTTTTGGTGCGGAGAGGAGGCAGGTTAGGGGAGAGAAGGCGAGAGCTTGGACTCGAGAATCGTGATAGATCTACACAAAACAAATGATTGAGGGGGAAAAATATTATTTTATACAGAAATGAAGGATTTAATTCATCAATTACTTCTGTAATGAGCGTATAATCAATAAGCCGATCAAATCCTCCTCCATCTTCATCCGGTAACTGGATGTCATACAAAAGGACCCGAGATTCTGTCCCAATCGCTAATAAATTATAGCAACCTTTAAAAGGAGCAAACTCTGTCACGTAAGCCCTTTCTTTGATAGGGAATTCCAGGGGTTTGACCTTCTTCATCACCATATTTATATTATTGAGGACGGGACTTTAAGTGGTATACCACGGCAAGTCAAAATGAGAGGGAATTCAAAGTCGGTGTGAGATGTTTAGTGAGTCCAAACTTCATCTGCTGTGAATATATGTTTATTATTTAGCAATGACTGAAATTGTACCTGAAGGATTTTAAATCTACACCACGCAACCTGTTTTAAAACTGTAAACTCAAAAAAAATATTGTTTTATACAAAATTTACTAAATTTTGTGTAATGCAAGCAGTAAAAATGCATTTTCCTATAGTTTTAAACAAAATTAAACTAATTTTGAAGAAATGTGAAATCCATGGGGAAAATTGAATCTACACATAAGCCCTTAATAAAAGTCTACTCGGATAAATGAACTCAAAATCCATAATATATATAATTGTATATTGAAGAAAGTTTATATGAGTGGTTTGTCGCATTTTGGACGGATTCATAAAATATTAATGTAAATTTAATTGATATTTCATATAAAAAGGTTGCGTGTTTGATCAATGCTCTTCCAGGTATAATATAATTTATAAACTCATTGCACGATTCCCGACAAATAAGTAAAAAAATGACATGACGTCATCTTCTATAGCACAACAAAAAAATCATTTTACAGCTTTTGTTTATTTATATTTTAATCAAAACACGTGAGACGGTCTAAAATATCGACTGCAACGAAAAAATGACCAAAAAAGCGACTGTAGAGTCTGTATCTGTTCAGAAAATTGGCTCATTTGGACCACTCATAGGTAATAATATATATTCCGATGGATATTCATATTTATTAAAACATATTTTAATTGCAGCCAAATTTAATCATGGTGCTTTAATCGAACCAACAAATATCAAATCCATAAATTTAGATGTATCCAATACCAATCAGTTCTCGGAGGATGAAAGAAAACTCAATTTTGATCTCTCTTTGAAAACGGACAAAATGATTTATTCGAGCGAGGTTTCTTCAGTTAAAAGTACAATGATTAAATATTAAAATTGATATTCTGTTTAGAGCAAAGCTTTTGAAGTTGTAATCCCTTCAATAGTGCATTTTTGTGACATATTTAATTATGATGACTCTAATCAAATCCAATAATTGATATTCTATAACGTCCTGTGTATCGATTATTCTCGATTTCAGCTGTTTGACAACTTTGTGGCTCAAAAACTTTATGTGTGCAATAGAGTGTTTTTACATCACGTCACAATTTTGATGTCGTCCATTTTGGAGGCCTAAATAAACAAGTCTTATAACAATGAAAACAGGGAAATAGAGAGATTTTTTTATTTGTCTGTCCCATTTTGACATTCAATAGTTTATTAAAGAAGAAAGTGTAATATTTTTTTGAAAGTAGTTGAAAATCGAAGATTATCTAAAAGACTTCAATCCTATCAGTCCGATATTAATCAAATTTGTTAGTCCTAGACTGGTCCTTATCGGTCTTTTATGGAAACTACAACATCTGAAATTGCGTAGTTACTACTAACTACGTCATTTACGTCGCTGAAGTTCCATCATAATTCATAACCTCTTTAAAAGAGACAATACACCTGGACTATAATGTATTATACGTTATAGCTATCATTAATTATTTTCTTAATTCTTATATTATATTCTTCTATACTAGCTAGGAATGAAGAAAATAAAAGATAATTAGGACTGAAGGCCAAGGTATCGGTCCTTAGGACGGTTGAAATGTAAAAAAAAAAGTCGTACTGATAAAAAAAAGACTGATTAGGCAATCAGTCCTAGGACTGATCCAACACTAATTTTAATAGAAGGAGACGCTATCTTGGGACTCAAAGTTTATATTTTTATTACATAAAATTGACAAATTTCAAATAAATAATGATTAAACTCCATCAAATGGCTTTAACAAAAAAAACTAAACTTAAAATTTGCATTGAATACTACTTGATCCCTATCATAAACACTCATATTTGAATATAACCAAAGAAATATGTACTGAAAATGGCTAGATTCGTACATTTTTTTTTTTTTTTTTTTTTGATATCTTAGGGATATTAAAACCGAAAAAACTGTAGAAATTATATTTATATATTTATTTTCATATAGGATGAGGAAACATAACAAAGAAACGTTCGTTTTCCGTCGAAAAAAATATTCCTAAAAAGTGGTTTGACAGAATATTTTATAAAATTTAACTAATTGCAATTTAGCTTCTGAGTTTTTATTGGTATGCCTTACGGTTTATTAAAGCCAATTTTTCAATCCCGGTTTATTAAAATATCAAAGTTCAGTATATGGACAATGAGGAACGTCATCAATCTGATATGGTTTTTAAAACTATGTGAAACAAAACTTTACATATGTACTATCACTATGAAACAAAAATAAAACTTGTTGTTTTGCCTTTTGGAAAAAGGAAGTTATGTTGCTGCTCCCTCTGGGCCTCTCCAAATTAGGCCCTAGTAACGTGACTAGTTTGTACTTTGTACGGCTCTGTACCTACCTTTAGTTATTTTTTTTTCCATTGGGCCCAAATTTTAGACGACCACACTACCCACAGTACATATTATGTAAAACATTGATTTCTTTATTCTTAGGCATCAAATGCACGCCATCAAGAAAAACCTACATTGCCATTCGAAATAAAACAACGAATAAGGTGCGTCTCATTGAGACAAATCCTATACATCTGGGTCCTGTAGTTTTTGCTCGCAATTCAACGAATGTTTTCTTAAACGAGAGTGTAGATGCACTCAGTACAAGTAAAGGGATGGATAGAATGGCTCTAAAAAAACAATTGGTCAACAAATTTGGTCAAGCTAAAGGTCAACGCTTCTTTCAACAAGCTGATAGAATGAAGGTGGATGAAGATGCCTATATGGATAAAATGGCCGTGGCAGCAGAAAACGTTAACTTGGATTCATTGAACAGCGAAATTGTAGAATCGAATTTCGAGTTGATTCCTCCTATAAATAGGTAGACTTACTCTTATTTATAATAATCATTCCCATTATTATTAATTTTCTTTTAGGAAAGCTACATTAAAAGAAGAAGTGTATAATCTAAAAAATATGATATCTTTGAATGAGATTGAAGCACTAGAGGCGATTGTCAAGACTTTTAATGAAAAATATCCAACGGAAGCGAAGTTAGACGCTTTTTTTAAAGAGAATAAGTAGGACTTGAGGAATCATTCTATTTTTTTCTTTTAAGAAATGAACTATTTTCTTTCCCATTTTTCAGAATTTCAAAGCTGGTTGAATCCTTGTATAAACAAGAGAAAAACGGATTGGGAAAGGCATCTACACTAGGCATCATTTTGTATATTCAAGGTGCTTTGTGCTTTGCTGATCTAAAGGACAATTATTTTCGAAACGGACCCATTCAAAGTCTTCCCAACTATCTTCCTGATTTTGTTCGTAAAAATATATATACGCAATTTGTTGATGATGGGTAGGTTGTTAATTATGATTAATGGATACCTCCACTAATGATCTATTAACTTCATTTTTCCCCTCTTCAGAAAACTCACACCCATGTCTCGTGACAAAGCCCTTTGTCATGCAATCGTTTTAGCATTGCTATCCTCGGATTATCGTATCGAATTTAAGGATCTTGTATCTTCAGTTCATGTTAAAGTTCCTAAGTAAGTTGTTTTATTTTATTTTCAATCCATTGGGCTCTTTAGGGGAGACTATGGATCGGTTACGAAGCCTCAATTTATTATATTTGCTCTCTGAATATATTGGTCATTTTTTAAGTTTCAGTTACAAAATTAATTGAAGCTCATATTCGAACTTAATAGGAATAAAAAAAAGTGTTGTATCAGTCCTTATTTATTCGAACTAGTCCAGTTCAGTCTCAGGATTGGTCCTTCAGACTATCTGGACTAGAACTGATTAAAAAAAAATGAAAAAATAAAGTTAAGTGACTTAATCAAGGACATAACTTTATAAGTTTTAGGAGTGATATGCAGAACTGAATTAGACCAGACCGAGACTGAAGTAGACGGGACTACAGTCTTCAGTTCTAAATAAAGATCGACACAGCACTTATAATATGAGTTGGAAAAAAAAATCCATAATTTCTAACTCCTTGCCAATCAAAATAGTCCTTTCATGGCGGCCGTACACGAAGATTTCTATTATTTTATCCACATTTTCGACAATTACCCTTCCAGAGCCTGGTGCATCTTTTACATCTAATTTACCGAAAGGTAATCGACTAAACCAAAATTGCGCATGATTGCCATGTTATTTCATCAGGACCATAAAAACTATTCCCAAAATTTGTTGCAAATTCTTTGATCCATGTTTTTCAATAGTAAAAAATCCCCAAACAGGCAAACAAATTATAACTGTTATGCCTCCTACAAACTAAACATAATATAGCTGAAAAAGTAATAATATCTTCGTGGCGAGTGTACAAACATGAAAAAATAAAAAAATCGAGCAGACTAAATGTACCTTTCCCGCGAAATTTGAAAAGTAATCTTACTTTTTGAACACACCTCGTATATTATATCTATAACTTAAGAAATACCTTATATTAGAGCGTTAAAAAGATTTACCGTCAAAAATCTTTTGTCAAATCTTTTCGGCCTATGAACTCAAAAAGGTATTACTTAAGATTTTTATTTTTATATTAATTTATAACGATTAAGGGGCTTCGTTTAGAACCCCTATCATTAATACATATTTTGATAAAATTATCAATACAATGATTTTCTTAGCAGTCGACAGCTTTATGTGTTCTAAAGGGTGATTCAAAACGAGCGGTTTTTGGATTGTAGAAATGAAACACGTAAAATATTATATTATGGTCAAAACTTTATTATGAACCGAAAAAACATTCCTTTACAATTATTTCTAGAAAATAATCACCTTCATATGTTGGCCGCAACTGGTCTTTAAATGGTCCATTCTTTCACGCCAATTTTCGATGACGCGTTCGAGCATTGTGATCGGAATCTCAAGAATAACTCGCTCAATATTTGCTTCTAATGCTTCAATCGTCTCTAGTTTATCGACATAGACTTTTGCTTTTACGTAGCTTCAAAGAAAAAAGTCCAAAGGTGTGATATAACACGATCTTGGTGGCCAATTCACCGGGCCAAAACGTGAAATTAATTGCTCACCAAAATTATGTCCCAATAAGTCCATTGTTACGCACTCAGTGTGGCAAGTGGCACCACCGTCTTGTTGGAACCAAATATCGTGGAGACCATGTGCTTCAATTTGAGGTACCAAATAGTCTGTTACCATGGCGCGATAACGTTCGCCGTTGAAGGTAACGTGTTCGGCTACACTTTCGGCTACGCCCGCAATATTTTCTATGCTGCGAGCTGTACTTGGTCTACCAGACGACTGCACATCCCAGCAAGTTGCTGCCCCTTCAAATTTTTCGATTATTCTGCGAATTGTGGATTCTGAAGGTCGGTTATGTGGACCATAAATTGTTCGTAATTTGCGAAAAACTTCTTTCACAGAACGCTGATTTTCCTAGTACATACAATTGAACAATTTGTACACGTTGTTGTGGCGTAAATCGTTCCTTGAAGAATTGTAAAACAATACTGAGTAAAAATGACGTATGAATTTGACAGAACTCGCGCGCGCCTGTTTAAAAATCCCTACTGGAAAAAACTGCTCGTTTTGAATCACCCTTTACAACATTTAAAATCGGAACATTGTAAAAAAATGACTTTTAACCTCTCAAAATTTGCATAATAGAGATGAGCAAATAATAATGGCTGGGCCGCGGTATAGGACCTAATAATAATTAATTCACTTTTTCTAAATTTGTATTATTATTTTTTTGAGTATTTACACGCTTAATATTTAGACAAAAATAACCGTGGATTTTTCGAGATACTTTAATATTAATTATCTTCTTACTTTCCAGGCTTAAAATGCTTATATCATGCACGGGTGCTACGTGTTTAGTGGACACTGTTACGGGTTCCTCTGAAGTTGTTCTCAAATTACCTCTTGCATCATTTGATGCTAATAAAATTGTCAAAAAACGAAGGTCAAAAAAATTCGTTTAATTAGAGTACTACTATGTTAAAAATGAATTATACTTACATAAAAAAAAAAAATAATTATGTACATATATTGAAGCTGGAACGCGCGTTCTTTTTGTAGTTATTGAAATTTGTATTATATTGTAATGTTGGATTCTAGTATTACTCGAACTCAAACTAAAAAAAAAACATCTTCGTCTTGACTTAACACAATAACACTTAACGTGATCTATAAACTTAAATCAATGCCAGATTCAATAAATCATCCTGCCTTGAATATATGAATTATCACCATTCTTGTCTGTCTTTGTGTCGGCCCTTATATAAGACCATGGTCCTTTTCAGTGCGGTCACATTCACTCCAGTCCATGCCATCTTGTCGGCCTTTAAAGAAGGTAAAATTGATCCCTCGTTACGTCATTGAGGGTGTTTTTACTTTTTTTTTAAATCATATGAATATTTTTTGCAAGATATGTGCAATGATTTTAAAATATATATCATATATCTTATTTGGTTTAATAAACCAAAAATTCCAAAGAACGACAGTCAAGGACCGACAGTCTTAAGGACCGGTCCTAAGACTGAACTGTACTGAATAAATAAGGACCGACACAACACTACTGATGTAAAAAATTAGTGTAGTGTCGGTCTTCATATAGGACCGTGGTCAAGTACGGTCTCATCTAATCCAGTCCCACTTGTCGGTCCTTAAAGGAGGTAAAATCGATCCCTCGTTACGTTTATGAGGGGGTAGGGTGTTTTATATCGGGCGTGTTTTATAGGTGGCCCACTAATTTGTAATCCGAAGAATGAATTTTTATTTTCCACAGAAGTTGTCATTATTATTTAATTCCTGAGTTGTGTACATCCTTTCCCAAATAGATTCGTTTATATTGGAATCCTGATTGAACATTCGTGTGTGTGTTCATAAAAGGTGGAGCATTCCCATGAGGATTTGTTGCGGAGTTATAATTGTTATATCACTTTTATTATATTCAAATATCAGTGTTTATATCGTTCCGACGGTTGTAGACCTGGTCCACGGTGAAAATTTTCTCGTGAGAGAAGATTTTTTTATTGTGGATCAATTTGCCTTGATCCACACACGAACTTTCTTACCCCTCTGCAGTCTCCTTTCCTTCAAAGTCTCCGTCAACAGGTGGTCCTTGTGTAAGAGGATGACCTCAAGTTCTCCTTCACTGCCCTCCTGATTATCCCCTCGTCCACGTCAAACTTGTTAGATTCAGAGTAGAATTGGGGATAGACATCGGGGTAATTCCATCAAATGTCATTGTTTATATCTTTTCTCCTTTCTCTCTTGTCACAGCTAATCTAATGATCATGAGCATGATTATTTCTCTCCTCCAAAACATTCTTCAAATTGTCAGGGTTACCATGTTGATTATCGGTTTCTTTTTTTTTAATTTGCCCCTTCTACACTGAATTTTCATCATTGGTTATATACGGGGGTAGTCGGAAAAGTTTCCAACCTCACTCGTAAATAAAAGCTAGGATCCTACGGTCCTTGCTATATATTTCATTTTCTTTAATCCTAGCTAGGATTGAAGAATATAACAAATAAGGAAATAATGAATGATAGCTTTATTAAACTCTTAGTGCTTTCGTACTTTTAATTCCAGGTGTAAAACCCTCTTTTAAAGAGGTCATGAATTATAACGGAACTTCTGGGACTCAAATGACGTAGTTAGTAGAAACTATATAATTTCAGTTTTTGTAGCTTCTATAAAAAACCGCTAAGGACCGGTCCTAGGACTGACAAATTTTATTAGGACTGGTCTATTAGAATTACATACTTTTTAGTTTTTTTAGATAGATAAACACGACAGCTCTACAATCATATTTCCGTCTTGTAGCTAAAAATTAACTATTGCAATGTATAGAATACAGGGGCGTTCGCAGGGGGAGACTGAAGGGGCTCTAGCCCCCCCCCCCCAATTAAGGATTTTTTGATTCTTACGAGAAAATTGAATAAAAATATGTAATATCTGATTTTTTTTCAAAAAATTTAATATTTGAAATTTAATTAAATTTTTTTCCAATGTATTTAATTGACTGCTAATAGCTATGGATCTTTGAAATTTTTCTCCGAAAATGTTATATTTGAAATTTAATTTTAGAAATCTTTTTTTGAAAAATGTTATATTTGAAATTCAATTTTAGAAATGCGTTTTCAAATAATTTTTCCAAAAAAATGACAGTTTTTTCTGAACAACTTTGGATTTTTGAAATTTTTTGAGAATAGCTATGGATTTTTATGGAATTTAATATAATGATTTTTTTTTTTTTTTTTTAATTTAAAAAAAAAAAATATATATATATATATATAATAATCATATAATTGTACAAATCTGCAATTTTTATGGATTTTTTAGTACATATCACTTTGATTATATTCAAATATCAGTGTTTATCATTGACATTGACAAGGTTTTGAATTTTTCTTTATTATTAAATGATTCTTTTGATGGAGTCAAATCAAGATTTATTGGAAATTTATCCATTTTATGCAGTAAAAGTATCAACTTTGAGACCCCAAATCAACGTCTCCTTTAATTAATAAAATTGGGGAGTCTGCTAGGGTTAGATTGGAGGAGCTGTAGTCATACCTTAATTCAGGTATATTTACTTATTACTAGAAAATTTAATTTTAAAATTTTTTTTCAAAAATTTTATATTTTTTTGTGAAAAGACGTTAATTGTTGAAACTTTTTTTTATAAAAATATCAATATTTGAAAATTAATTGTGGAAATTTTTTTTATAAAAAATCAATATTTGAAAATTAATTTTTGAATTTTTTTTCCAAAAAAGTTATTTTTTTAATAGCTGTAGATTTTTGATAGTTTTTCCCAAAAAATTTAATATTTGTGAACAGTTGTGGATTTCGGAATTTTTTTTCCAAAAAAATTTATATTAATATTTAATTTTTGCAATTTTTTTCCAATTTTTTTTTGTGAATAGCCTTTGATTGTTGAATTTTTTTCCTTCTTTTCTTTTTTTTGTGAATAACTGGGAGTTTTGAATTTTTTTCCAAAAAAAAATTATTTAAAAATTCGACAACCAAGCCTGCGGACGCCCCTGATCTTATGACGTCAGTCAAAATGTTGCATTGTGGAACAACTTGGATTTTATCAATTCGATGAAAGAAAAACAAACAACAACATTCCCTGATGCATTTACTTGACCTCATCTTGACTCAAAATTTAATTACTTCAGCATGATATTTATCCCTCGAACCCAAAGCTACTATATTGTATTTTTACCAACCCCCTACTTTTTTCTTGGCAACTTTCTTAAGGGGAGAGGGTGCTGCTGCTCTTTGCATAAGTGACTAAGAATTCGGGGAATACTTTTTTTCAGATGCATGATGACTCAGTTTTTTTTCAATCCATATTTATTGCCTGGTGAGCGTCAATATTGAACGGATCAGATAAGTACTACTACCTTGTCCTCCTATTTATTAAAATACATGCGATTGAATCTTCATCTTTATATGATAATGATGTCTAATGCCCCCGCAAATGTACACACAGAGGATGTGAAAGTCATTTCACAAAGAGAAGGAACGTGCTCCTTTCACGCCGCAAATCCTTCTCGAATATAAATTTAAAATTCATCTTTTGAAGCAGATCCCTCATCAGCTATCAAATATTTATTTCTCAAAATGAACGTATCAGAGCTCATTCCTGGAGAAGAGATTTCTCGATTTTTGGAGGCATTTAATCTCTATGACGATGACTCGGATGGAGTCATTACCACATCACAACTTGGGAAAATACTTCATTATCTGGGACAAAATCCGACTGAAGCAGAGCTTCAGGACTTGTATCTTTCCATGGATACTGATGGCTCTGGAACTATCGATCTACCAGAATTTATTCAAAGTATGGCAAAGAGACTCGCTCGTAATAACTTTGAGGATGAAATCACGGAAGCATTTAAAGTCTTTGATAAGGATGGTAATGGACTAATTTCTTCAAATGAATTAAAGTGTGTGATGTCTAATATTGGTGAAATACTCAAGGATGATGAAGTTGAGGCTCTCATTAAGGAGGCAGATGTGGATGGAGATGGGTCCATTAATTATGCAGAGTTTTTTACTTTATTTGCTGAATAAGTCTATTAGTTTTTGTCTATTTATAATAATGTGTATATTTATTTTTTTGAGCTATTTATAGTCTATTTATTTTTCTTTCAAAGCATTTCAAGAATTCATCTTTCTTTTTCTGTATCTTAACATTATGTATCATTCAATTAAATTTAAATAACTAAATATTCATTTTAAATAAATGGAGCATAGACTACGACGTGTAAAAGCTTTAATTATACACCAGTGTTCCCCAATTTTTAAAATAGAGCCACCCCAATTCTTAAAATATCTTATACATACACTCATTTAGTAATACAAGAAACTGCCATATATTGAGATTATGAATTATAGATTATTTATTCGTGAAGTAAAATCACAATCCGTAAAGTCTTCAACGGAGAAGAAAATCATGCGAACGCCATGATGTTTGAGGTCATAAAAAATTGTTTGTCTGGTTATTTCTTCAGAGACGGACAATAATGAAGATAGACATGTTGAACAATTCATTAGACACTGTCAAAATTTCATTTGTTAATCATTTTTTAAAGTAGTCAAGAAAATGGCGTCAGTCACCTTCATAAATAAGATTTAGAGGCTCACTTCCTCCCTGTGGTTCCGACCAAGGTTAACAGAAATACAAAGGTTATACCATAACGTATCTACAACTGATGTTTGACTTCCACCATGAGTTTAATATATACGTCATAGTGAATGAGTGGTTGCGTGTTTTGTCAAAGTCTGCTTTTCTGCCCAGCAGTCGGTACGACACATTGAATTGAAAATTCTAGCAATAGTGACGTCATAGACTATAAGTAGTTATGTGCATTGTCAAAATCTAACCGGCAGATCCAGCAGTCGATACAAATACATCATATTGAAAATTCCAGCAAATCCGATGACATGATGGTCTAACCATGTATTACTATTAAGCTTGGTTTGAACTAAGTTCCCAGGTGATAATGTGGTCCTACAACAAGACGGGACTTTTGTATATACTGTCAATGCCGCTTAAAGATGGTTGAACAATAACATCAATTCCTGGCCAAAAGAAATATTGCCCTTTGGTCTATACCTTCTGATGTAGAGTACAGGGCCTGTACCCATAGGGGCAAAAACATCATTGGCATGAAGGCCACATTAAACTAACACTGGCCTGATACGTCCAAAGAATACATCCGAAAGGCTTGCTAATACTTCAAGAGGCATTTTGAGGCCATTGAGTCACCAGAGGGGGGGGGGGCTACATTGAAGATCAGAAGAGTATACAATATATCGTTACAGTCGGTCTATTAATATTTTTTGGTCATGTCTAGTGGGTACATAAAGTTAAATGTATTCATTGATCAGATTTTAACGACGCACCCGGTATTAAAAACACCTTTATTTGTTGACTTATTATTAAAATTCAAAATCAAAATACATCTTTATAACATAACGCATATTCGTTATTTAGTATGCATAAGATGATTAAATATTTATAACCAGTGAAGTAAATTTTGTTTGTTCCTCTGTGGAAGTCTCATATTTGAGGGTGCGCTTAATATCTTAGAAGTACGTGACTAATAGATCTAAAAAAAATAATGTAGTAACGAGTAAGTGCAATATTCGTAAAAAAAAGTTAGTTTCGTGACTTTGTCGAAAAAACGTAGACCGCTTGATTTGCTCCAGAGAGGAGTTCCTGTTTGTGAGATGATTTAGACTGTAGGTCAAGGCCTTAACGGCCACTATGACAGGTGCTTGACCCTCTATATTGAAGACATCCCCATTGTCAATGTCACTAGCCATCATCTGTCAGGATGTTGGGCGGCGCCCCCTCGAATTGAACGAGAATGCCCCTTTCTTCTTCGAAAAGGGCCTCAATATCGATACCAAGGTGTACTTAGACGTAATGAAGAACAACGTAAACGTTAGGGCAACTATAAAGAGGCATTTATGTTTGTTAGTAGGAATCTGTAGTGGGCTGCAGTTCAAAGGAAATACATATATGGCGCAGGGAGAATTTAGCCTCTTTCTGGCTCTACATATTTTGAACTCTTTTCTCACTTGATCTGAACCCACTTGACTATGGTATTTGGGATGCAATTGAAGCCAAGGCCTCTGTTGTTCCCTACAGAAATACTGTTAAGCCTAATGCCTCCATTGAGCAGGAGTGGATAGTCATGTTGTCCGCTGTGATGCATTTTTGCTTACGCAAACTTTATTATATACGGGTATCATATATCCCGTGCCGCTTGGCCCCTTAAGGCCGGCAATAATGTCATCGGTACATTATATATTCATCGGTAGATTCGAAGCTGAATATCTATGTAAATAGTTCCCTATATTAAAGGTTACATAATATATATAGATTCAAATTAATGTACTTTGCAAGCGATTTGATGATATTATTATAAACAAAATGAAGTAAAAAGATTGGCAAGTTCTTTTTATAAATGAATGATTCGATATCATCCTTCATTTTGCATTAGACGTTATTGTTTTTTATAGATAACTTTAGTCTTTATAAGTGTAGGGTTGTAGATTCTAAGGACTTTCGGTATGGAAAAAGGAAAGAGTAACCTTAAAAAGACATCGTAACCTCAACAATTTGAAGTAGGGGTTGGAGGAGTATGGCTTAGTTGTCACAACGTTTCATTAGATTAGCTTCAAGCAGCTATGAGAAGAGAATAATGAATATAAAATCCCACTCCGCATCTAGTAAAGTTCCATTTGATCAGCATCAATCAGCTGTGACAAAGGTGGAGGAGAAGAAAACAAACAAGGACATATGCAAGAATTACTCCGATGTGGATCCTTGATTTTACTCAGAGTCCAACGAGGAATTACATTGATAATACCCAAAGCAGTCATTCTTTGTTACTCTACATCTTTCCATGAGTTCACACACTTGTGAGTAGTGATGTGTCGGTCCTTATTTATTCTGTCCGGTCCAGTCTAGTTTTAGGACTGGTACTATCGGTACTTAGGACCGTCAGTATTTGGGACCGATCCTTAACTGTCGGTCCTTGGAATTAAGATATAAGAAATATGTATAAAGTTTATTTCACATGTCTTGCAAAAAATATGATTTTTTTCATTATAATACAAACATATTATTGTGTTACTTAGTTACATCATTTATTCTATCGTATAACGGAATAATAAAAAAGGAACAATACCCTCAATGACGTCACGAGGGAATTATTTTATATTCTTTAATATTATTTTATATATGCACTAGCAGAGAGTGCCACGTTGCACGGCAGAATAGATTCTCAGAAGGAAGAAGTTTTATTTCGCTCAAAAACAGGGTCTTCATGACCTCGGAGGACCCAAAAAATATCATAGGAACATACTTTGTTATTTCATACGTCTACTTCCTAAATTTCAAACTGATCTGTTTTCCAATTTTGGACACTTTAAAATCAAAAATGTACAACAGGACATATTTTATACAACACTGCTTATCTATCCCTACTATTTAAATTCAAAGAAAAAAGATAACATCTCTGTAAAAATAAAACACTGTTCATTAGAGGGGGATGATTTTCAGCTTTTTTCGAATTTCGATTACAAGTATTGCAGAAAAGTTGTCATATGGTGTGAAAATTACCTATGCAAAATTTCATCGTCATACGAGGTGATCTTTAGGTCGTACAAAAGCAAACACACTGTATGTACTAAGTGAATATGGATATTAAAAAGACATTTTTTGCTATTTTGTATAGACAATTTTCTAACCGATAAAAAGTATTAATAAGTTTATTTTTTAAAATTGTTCTATGGAGCAAAAAAAAAAAAAGTTAGGAAAATAACCGCGTATAGCGCGCATACTTTTTTATATTTTTCAGAAAGGAAAGATCAAAATGGTCTTATCTTATGCTCTTTTTTGTTCCATAAAGTAGCTTTAGAAACAAACTTTATAAATCTTTGTTATGGACTAGAATAATGTCTATTATGATTAATCAATCTGAAATAAGGATTAATCCTTTATTTTAATCTTAATTGACAAAGTAAATAACTTTCGACTCCTTTTAAACTTTGAGTTAGAGGTGCGACCTAAAGAAGTCATCGTAGGGCAATGACATTTTGCATAGGGGATTTTCTTCCCATATCAAGATTTTTCCGAACCAACTGTCATCAAATTTCTAAAAATTTTGCAAAATATAACGGGCTATTAAGCAGGTTTGATTTCTCTTTTGTTTTGACCGCGCCACTGTTGTTACTCCTCCCACTAGTATTGTCAAATTAGCCGATTTTCTAATAGATTTAGCCAAATTTGCAAGCATAAGGCCGATTTTTTGTTGTAACAATAGTACAAATAGGCCATGTCCGAATTGGCAAAAAAGATGTATGTGAATGGCGGCCAAAACTGCTGGGCGGTAATCAAAGAGTTTTGAAGATACGCCATTCTTGAATCAAAAGCATCAACAATTCCGTATGAAGCGTTGTAGGAATCTTCTTTCTGACCTCAAACATTTCGGCGACTGGGAGATTTAGAATTGAAATTGGAGATGGAATTATTGTATAAAAAAATAAATGTATAATATATTTTATCAATTTGGGTCCTTATATTTGAAAGGTTGGGAAACACGGGTCTAAGTATAATAATAATATTTTTTCCAACATCACCATGATTTAGTCTCATTGAAATATCCAAATAAAAGAAAAAAACAAATATCAAATATAGTTTATACCTACATGTATCTAGATTCTAATAATGTTTTAAATTCCTCATTTTTGATCACAATGATAATACTAATTATAGTTTGTCGTATAGTAAAGACATAAATATAGCTGAAAATAATATGATCAACGGGTATGCTAAAAAAAACAACACTAAAACTGAACGTAATCAATCTGACAATTGCGAAAATGTTTGCAAGGAGAGCAGCTTAGCTGTTATGCCGTTTCATGAAATAATCTCACTACGCATCTAGGAATGATATAGGCAGGAATGCGGCTTTTGTATCTGTCATCAAGTACCTCTTTTCATCAGCAGACATATCTTCCTCTACTACTTATTCAATTAATTAATAAGTTGCGAGATTCTGCCACGAAGGAAAAATTAGAACACTCCTTTCAAAACGAGTGCATTGTAGGTAGGGTTGTGTTGGTCCATTATCGGTCTGAGTCGATCACATGATCAACTCACTCGGTCGGTCCAAAAAAATGAACTCGGTCCTGCATCGGTCTGCAGACGTAGAACATACAAAAAAGAAGCTTTTAAAATTATATAACCGGCCTGCGGAGTCATATGAATGTTCTATTTGGAAATATAAACCAAATGAAGGGGGCATGAGTTTTGTTTACTTATATTAGTTTGTAAACAAAACGGCAGAGAGTGCTGCCGTCTTATGGTAAAATAATATAACTCCCAAAACGATGATATTATTTAATATAATTTACAGGTATGTTGCTCACATAGGGCTCTATGAAAAATTTATGTTACGTCCTTAGGCTTATCATAATTCATATATATTATTTAAAAGAAGTATGGGACGTCACAAGTTTTATTTTTCTAATTTTAATCGGTCTAGACCGAGGTCCATCAACTAACTCTATTTAGACCGATGAATAGTCGGTCCGGTTCATTCAGTCCAGTCTGACCCACTACTGATTGTATGTTTTTGAGATCCAACTTCATCAGTGAACCGACCATTCGAGCTGTGTGACAATTTCATAACAAATAACTAATTATGAAAATTAACAGGTATTTTGGTCGTGTTTAAAAAAAGAAACCAAAAATCAACACATGGACACCCTGACAATTTGAAGAATATTTGGCGAAGAGCAGTTGAGCTATCATGGTGTTCTACTAGATTTGTTACGAGCTGCTGTGGAGGCAGGAAATAAAGAGACACACCCAAATCTGTATACAGCATGGATATAGGCAGGAATCACTTCGATTTCGATCTTCAATTCTACTCAGAGTCCGAAAGAGACTTATACTCAGGGCCGGCCCGTGCGTATAGGCAATATAGGTAAGTGTTACAGGCGCATGACTCCTAGAGGGCGCAGAAATTGGGAAGGAAAGAAAATCCACTATTCTTTAAAGTGGTAGGTTTTATTATGACTAAGGGTGATAATTTTGGTAAGAATAGAAAAGCGTGCGAGGAGAAGAGAAGAAATACTTATGGCATCATTGATTAAATAATATACATCTTCTTCTATCAATCATGAACGTTATCATTCCCGCCTTTATTATTCAATATTAATATAATATTATTAGATGGGGATAGTCGATAGAGAACTGAATAAAATGCCTAAAATAACGTCCCCTTCTGTCTGGATTTCTGAAAATGGAGGCCTAGAAATTTGGAAAATACTTACCGGATGAGAAACAGATGGTTTGTCGGATTTGTCGATATAAATGTGCCTTTAGTCCCCTGTCTAGAATTACACGCCATTCATTATCCTCATCTCATATCAAGAGCATGGATATTCATCTAAAAAATCAAGTTAATGATGAATACATCAAGTCAGACTTTAACTTTAATCTCACAAAATGCTTATTGCATTTAATATAACCTTATCCATTGCTAATCATCCAGGTTCAAAAAAATTATGGAGAAATACACGGGTAAACCTATTCCTTCCCGAGGAACCATCATTAAATTAATGGAGGATGTTGGTACTGATGTCATTTATAGAAATACATATAAAAATGTTTTGAGTCATCCACACCAAATGACGATCAAGTTATCAGTAAAAAGTATAAAATATTTTATAATTTCGAAATTGAACTCTGAATTTTGTACTATCTAACAGTAAGTATTCAATTTTTTTTAAATCTAACCCTAAAATATGATTCTATTTTTAGCTAAACATATCAAGAATTATGATGGACAACTCATTAAATGACAAAAACAACTGCTTAAATCGTCACAACAACGGGGGTAGTAGCTTTGGATGTTTCGCAACTAGTTTGTCTGAACCTAGTTTCTTCACTTAAAGACTTGGGTATGATAATTAGGTTTTCCAATATTACATAGTCAATAAATATTACTTTTTTGTCACTTAAGGATTAGCTATGGTTCATAAGCTCCAAGAAATGGTGTTCAGAAAACTCATAAAAAAGCAAAAACAACGGCTTAAATGGTCACAACAACGGGGATAGTTGCATTGGGTGTAGGATTATAATTAGCAATTGTGTGTATCCTTCATGATAATAGTATGTTGTTATACAAGCATAAATAACCTGGGGGAAATCTTTTTTTGATGCTCTTAATAAAGAGTAATATCGCCGGACATTACTACATAATTAGCTTTTGCTCTAAATATTTACGATGTCATGTTAGAAAACTACATTAAGTCAAGAATGGTTGCCTGAATTGTCTTATCAGTTATAAAGGAGTCTTATTGTTATGTCTAAGACAAGTAATTAAGGTTTAAAATTTGACTGCATGGATTAACTTTTATTTTTTTAGATAAACATGAAATAAATAGATTGGAAGAAGATATAGATTTAAATCGAACCTTATTTTATGATTTTCACATTTACTTTATTATTAATAATTATTAAGATCTCATTGGTAGAAATATATCTATCCTGTGCACAATTGTATATGCAAATTGCACATTAGGAAAAAAGGGCGATGATCTTTTTTATTAAACTCCACGTCTGGCTTTTGTTTAGCAACCTAAAGTTATAACATATTGAACTGAATTCCGATGTTAGAACAAGAAAATATTATTTGGATCAATCTATTATTTCAATATTCTGTATTTATAACTTATTGTTATTATTAGTTAAACGATTCTAATTGTTTAATTTCTTATATTTAACTTAAATGTATGATTTTTTATTTTTTAGTATGTAGATTATATTTAATTTAAGCCTTCTATTTTAAGCTTGAAACTGCAAATATATTTCGAAATACTCTTACTTCGTCGTTTTATTAGTTATTATTCTGAGAATATGGTTCATAATGAATTACAATTTCATGGAGTGTGACGTTTTCTAATCTACTATTACGGATAAAAACCGTCTAAGTCAATTATACGTAGTATATCTATATTTAACATTTTGCTAATAAATACTTTCGTTATACTTTCAAAAATAATAATAAAGCATGCAGCTCATAAATACTGATGTAATGATCAGTGAGAATCACATCAGTATTTTAAACAATGATACCATATGTATTTCTCTCCCCCCCCCTTCTCCTCGCACACGTTTTCCCAAAAGGCACTTTGGGTATGAGTCTCCAGATGAGTCTATACAAGATGCAATTCGAAAAATGGAAACTGCATTTTTTAATGTGGTCGTGGATACTGTAATATCGTCACTTGATGAGAGATTCAGAGCCTTGTAGAGGTGAATAACACTTTTACTGTGGTCCACGAATTCACCAACTTAGAAAGAGAGGGCCTGCTAGAGAAGTGCCAACCCCTAAGTGCTTCTCTTACCCATGACAGTCACCTGAACATTGATGGCATTGCATTAAGCAAGGAAATGGAGTATTTCCCACTATTGCCATAAAAAAACATGACGAGCATGAAAATCTTTGCCTTCCTGCATGCAAACAAGCTCACAGAAATTTACCCAAACTTGTGGGTTGCTTTAGAAATCTTATCCACTCTCCCCATTACAGTGGATGCTGCTGATAGAAGCCTCGCATAGCTCAAATGAATAAAAACAAATTTTGAGATCAACAATGCATCAAGACTGTCTATGTGGTCTCTCTATTATATACATCAGCAATAAGCTCTCATATCAGCTGCCATATGATGCCATTATTGATAACTTTGCTGCCAAAAAGACAGGAAGAGTAGGGTTGTAGTATTTGATGTGAGACTATGGATGTCGTGGTTCATTTTGTTCAGTTCATTTCTTAAGTTGTCACCACCACCAAAGGTCCTGATAAAATCTCATGTTTAAAGTATCACCTTTTTTATATATTATACCAGGTATGCACCTATGAAATGATACTTTTTGTAAGGATTTTTGAACGTATACATGAAGTTTTATATGACAATTCCAACAGCTAAAATGACGTAGATACAAAATTATCCTTTTAGCTGTTCAACATAACCTCTTTTAAGAGACAAGATACATGAAGTTGAAAGTAAGAAGTGCTTGGCTAGAACTTATTATTATACATTCTAGCTATCATTTATTATTTTCTTCATTTTTACATTCTTCAATCCTAGCTATGAGTGACGAATACCTATAAATATAGCTATATAGCTATATCGGACTGAAAGACCGATCTAAGACTACTCTTGTATGATATAAAGCGGTTGTATGACTAAATTTAGTACGGATCTATATATTTTCTTGGATCTGAGTTGGTTTGGATCTTTAAGAGTAATTATTCGAGTAAATTTCGGGTTCTCGAACTTTTGTATCCAGATCCAAAACTATAATTAGATGGATGGTATCTAATTTTATGAACATTTTACCCATTGTTCGGACCTCAATAAAATTTAGGATCTAGATTAAGCTTTCATTTTTATTGATTCCAAAACAATGGTATTACTATTAGAATCAAAGTATTAGTTATTATTGTTAGTGATCGGTCAATTAGTCAGAATGAGAGAATCGAGTGTTTTTTTTTTTCTGGAATCGGGATGGGGAAAATAATGTTTAATTTGGGATTCCGATTCTTCTGTATTATTATTTATTTCTGGTATTTAACTGTTTATTACTTTTCTAAGTTGTGAAAAAAAAAAAAAAAAAAAATAGCACCACAAATTAAGGAATTTTTGCTTTTTACTAGAAAATTTAAACTTTGAATTTTTTTTTTTAGAACAGGTTGGTATTTTTAATTTTTTTCAAAAATTTAGTATTTGAAATTTCTTCCCACAAAATTTATTTTTTGGGAGCAGCTGAGAATTATGAAACTTTTTTTTTCAAAAAATGATGGATTTTTGAAAATAATTGAATATCAAATTGTATATTTGAATTTTTTTTTCAAAAATACTAATATTTGAAATTTAACTTTTGGATTTTTTTTTTTTTTGCAAAAAAATTAATTTTTTCAAATTTAGTTCCAAAAGAATGTTAATTTTTGTTTATTTCTGTCAAAAAAAAGTCCAAAAACCAAGCTTCTCTCCCAAATAGAATCCTGTGAACGCCCCTGATAGCAAAATGGTATTTTTTGTTGGGAGGGGGGGAGGAGGATTGTGCAGGAAGATGTAGAATTGAGGATTGCTTTCAGTCTACAATTACATAGTCCGCATGTTTCAAATAAAGGGGGCCTACGCCGCTTAAAATGTATACGTGTAGGGGGAGCTGGGTATAGTGAAGCTCAGGAAACACTGGCTTAAGAAATATTATAGGGCCCTGACATGTTTAGGTGTGTACCTAAGCACCCTTGTGTACCCTTGGTCTATACCAACCATTCCCTCTTTTATTTACACCCTATGGTCCCTAAAACAACTTTTCCAGATCCATAAGAAACTTTTAAATATTTGGAACTCAAATACCACTGTATCATCCTCACAGAGTAATAAAAATCAGGTGTAGGGCCTAGCCCCTCCCCCAAATGAAGGAATTCTTGTTTTTTTCTAGAAAATTTAATATTTGAATTTTTTTTTCTAAAAAAAGAAATTTTCTGTGAATAGCTTTGGGCTTTTGAAATATTTCTCCAAAAATATAATATTTGAAATTTTTTTCCAATAAATATAATTTTTTAAATAAAATTTTTACAAAAAAATATAATTTTCTGAGAATAACTTTGAATTTTTGAAATTTTTTCTACAAAATTTAATTTTTTTTGGCTAACCATGGATTTTTTAAATTTTTTTCCAAAAAATTTAATTTTTTGAATGCTATGGATTTATTGTGGAAAGCCATGGACTTTTGAAATTTATCTCCAAAAATTTAATATTTTTTTTTTCCAAAAATTTAATTTTTGAAATTTTTGAGAACGGATATCGATTTATTGTGGAAACCTATGGATTTTGAAAAATAATAATTTTTGGATTTTCTATGAAAATATGTCAAAAATCTATAGTTATTCTCAAACAATTAATTTTTTTTCGAAATAAATTTAAAATATTAAATTTTTGGGGAAACTCCTTGGTTTATAACTCCACAACAAATCCTCAGTCACCCTTTGTCTTTCATTAACTAGTTATTATTTTATACTTATTATTCTCCTGTCATGGAGAAAATTACGACGATACCAGCTTTGGAAATAAAAAATTATTTTCAGGTAGCCATTACAAAAATAGTACGAGCTTCAAATTTCATATTTTTTTTACTTCTGGAAACTTTATTTTTGATTTTAAAAATTCTTAAGTATTTCTACGAGGCTAAAAACTCTTTGATTCTATCAGATTATGGCCATGGATAGTGATTTAATTAATTATTCGACCAAACGACTTCATATTTGTGAATCTATCTCATGTATTTATGAGAAACGTTCGTTTGCGAAAGAAGAATCCCTCTATTCGTCTGCTAGTCTCAGTTTTCCTATTGGCTCTCCTTATCTTCACTTGGATGTCAAGTTAAAAGAAGTTCAAATTTCATGACTAAGGAACGACTCATGAAGAAAATGAAGAGCTCCTATCGTTGTGGATGATTTGTCAAGAGAATAAGAATTCTTGACATGTAGTGACGAATGATTCAAATAAGGAGAGTTCGAACAAGTATTAACTGGCAATGATACTTTTTAGGATTTTGTGTTTGTTATTATTCAAAGAAGCATTATATATGACTAATGACAAATTGAATTATGATGTGTATACCTGAATAATGGCCTATTTTAAAGCATACTTAAATAGTTTACATTTATATTTAGACTATTTTAATATTTTCACTTATCTTTATTTCTGTAAAGTTTCAGTCTTCAAAGAGTGTTTTTTTATCTCTAAAGCCATTTAAAAATTGCTTTTTTAATGCAATTCTTTATTTGTAAAGGGATTCAAAAGTTTCAATTATAAAGTTATGATGCTGAATTTCAAAAGTTTCAACTTTAAAGTTCATATTCTCAAGTGATACATAGGAATATAATCAATATAAAGATTTTTCCAATTTATCATTTCCTAAATTCATTAGACTCCGTGCGTAAATACATGCGCCTCTTCTAACTCCTTTACAACTATTTTTCCTACAAGAATGTCGATGACTTGAACTACGGTCGATTCCTCAATATTTATATTTCTTTCAAGCCAATTTCTCAATTTAAAATTTTCTTTTTAACAGCTCCATATTTACTTGTATAGGATATAGCATTTTAATAACATATTTTCTCTTCCAAATTGAATACTTTTTTCTATTATCTCATCTGTTCGATGAATTTGCAGATTTTTAATAGTCTTATTTTTCGAAGCTCAAATGCAATATGAGAAATAAAATCAGGGGGTTGCGCTCAAGAGACTTATTTTCTAAAGCAGAATATATAGGTCAATGATTTCCTCAGCGTCCATATTATGTCATATTGCTGATGTAGTTTCATCTTTCTATTGATCTAATAAAGTTATTTGATTTGGTTCAAAATATTTAATTAACTCTCGCTTCAAAACAGCTATTATTGATGACAGTGAAACCTCAATCATTTTATGAACGGATGGATGAGTTTTAATTTGGGAAATTTTATGGAGAGTGGGCTCCTTTAATATATAACCTCCAAAGAAGTCAATTTCAATAGAAAGATAAGGATTGAGGAGCCTTTAATGCCACTTTCAATCTCACTTCTAATAACAATTTAGGAATATTAAAATCTTCTTGTACAGTGTTATTCCTCCGCTGGAAGTCCCACTTTTGAAAATGACATAAACTATTGTTGCTACAGGTGTACGCGTCTAAAACTGAACACTCCTTTAAATTTTACGCCATGCACATATTCGTGATTTTATTGAGTTGAAACCGGTTTATACTTCGAAGCAAGGGTCTAGTTATAAATAAAACTCCAGCAAAATCTAAATAGCAACAGTGAAACAACAGCCGATAATATGGAGAGACGTCGAGTCGCAACTTTGGAACTTTCCGGCCGGGGAAAAACTCCGACTGAAATTGCCAAGGCTCTGAACTGCAGCCGCACCACCGTTTACAGTGTGGTAGCCAAAGGGACTCCTGAGGCGACCACAAGATCTAAGTCAAAGCCTGGAAGGTCGGACGAAATGGTTGCTTCCGTGAAATAGTCTGTCGAGGACAAGAGAAGCAAGGTCATCGTCAGCTGCCTCTCCAGGGAGTTCAACGTCTGCAGAAGGACCATGGACCGGCTAGTTAAGAAAGATCTTGGCCTTAAGGTCTACAAGAGAACCCCTCGACATGCCCTCAAGCCGTAAAATTTAAAGGAGTGTTCAGTTTTAGACGCGCACACCTGTATTCCAATAACTTTTCGCTAATATGGCAAATAATACTTATAATACACTATACCTTGGAAATGAAATCTTGGGAAGGTCCTTTTGATTAAGAAAAAATTACAAATCCATTTACCATATTTATATTGTAAATCAAGTTTCCAGCCATATCCAAAAACATTGCCTTTGTCTCCTCGAACATCTTTAATGCTGCCTTGATACTTGCATTTATAACCTTTAAGTGAGAATGCAGTTCATTAAAAGACTTCCCTCATTCACCTTTCAAATTGTAGGAAAGTTTGTTGGACATCTCATTTGTGAAGGTATTTTTAATAGAGGGCTAGGTAGCAATGCACAAAGGATGGCCGTAACATTTAGGCACAGCCATTCTTTGTGCATAAACACATCATAATAAACATTTTGTCATCTTGTCATCATGAGTGAGCAAGAAGCCAAAAGGCAGCGTATTTGAAATCTCCTGGAGCCTAAAGTTGAGCTGGTGAAGATTATGGACATTGGGAAGTACTCCAATATCTTGGGTTTCAAGGTGGCCAAGATGAAGAAGACCTCTCCATCATAGCAGGAAGTAAAGGAAACAATTTAAATACTTGTAAAGTTTATTTAGTTTATATGAACATCTTCTTGGTTCGGTGCATCAAATCCCATTGTAAAACCCCTATTACTAAAAACAAAATCCGCTTCTTGTAGACTTGACCCCAACTCTCTTACCATATTTTCTAAACAACTCTTTTTAGATATACATATTAATGCTATTTTCTCTGCCCATGAATGAGTTTAGCAATGTTTTAATGTTGGAACTTTATTGACAACGCCGTTTATACCTTCTTTTTCATATTTGTAGAATAAGTATTAGGTTGAAAACATTTATACGAGTCTCTCCAGATAAGATAGTAACTTCTTAACAGTGAAAATTTTCTTGTAAAAATAAGTTTTCTGTCTTTTTATTAATAACAATAACCTCATGTGGCTTTATTCATTTCCTAAAGGCTAAAATGATCTAAAAATAAAAGATACAAGAACATAATAGTCATTCTAAAGCTAAAACAGATTTGGGACATTATTGATCTACACATGTTAAGGACGAATCCCGACTTATTTATTGTCACGTCTTAAGATCTTTTGAACGCCGAGTAGGCCGGTGGCCCCTTTGATCTCAAAGATTTTTTCCTTTGGCGTGGAGTTAGAACCAATTATTCGCACAGCCCTGAATCACGAGAGCAAAGTGGCGTAAGAAGAGAATGTACATGCTAAATTGTAAGCGCAGGAAGATGGATGTAAATTCCAAGTGGAATACCTCGTCCCTCATCCTGTTAGCTGACATTTTGAGAGTTTATCTTTCCATTGCGTTATATACGTAGAAAGTGCATTTGAATGAAATATTAACAATTATGTTTGATTCCTGTGTGAAATAAATATTCAAATATTAAACTTTTACTATTTACAGAAAATTAAATTTTTTGGAAAAAAAAATTGAACGACTAAATTAAATTAAAAATATTATTAAATTTTGTAGTATAAAGGAAAAGATCCTTATTATTATTAATTTTTTTTTTTTTTTGGGGGGGCTACAGGCCCTCCAGCCCACCCTTTGCTGACGCCCTTGTCTATTGGTGTACATATAATTTGATTTTCCTTATATTTTACTACAAGACACCAAAACGTTTTCTGCAAGGACAACACACGTTTCTTTCAATTATTAACGAGAACGTTCTATGTAACAAAAAAAAAAAAATATATATATATATAAAACCCTTGAAAAACTATTGAAATAAACGAATAACTATAATTAAGAACAAACAATTCATGATCAAAAATAAAAATATAATGTCTTCCTTGATTTGAGATGAAGGTTCCGTCAAATGCTAGTCGGAAAGTGTGTTACGGTGTGAATTAGTGATGAAATAGATCCTTAAACAGGGATCATCCTACAATCTATGGATAAACTCTGAACTTCCCTTCTCCGCCGATACGCCATAAGAAACGAACTCACAAATCCTCCATATGATGAGACTTAGTGATCTCGATATAAAACTTGTAAACCATATCCCACTCATAGGGAATATCAACGATCCAAGGTTTATGAACCGGTTCTTTTGTGTAGATTAAAAACAGTTTGCAAGACACCCGATTTTCTCAGTTCATTAGTTAAAAAATGAATGTAATTTATCTTAATTTTCTTCTCACTGCCTCATTATTTTTTAATGATGTTGACTGGTGATGATAAATTATCGATCTTTTTAGGATTCCCTGTAAATCGCTAAGGTCGATAATGCTTAAAATAATATTGGGAAAGTTATTGACACAAATAAGTGTTCTATTTCAATTTTAAGATCCTTTAAATTTGACGTTTGTGAGTGATAATACTAAATAAAGAATAGCCTGTGAATGAAATACTGGGGATAAAAGAAAGGGGGGTAGTAGTCCGGAGGGGGGTAGAAGCCCTAGAACCCTGTATATAGTTTAAAGTATTAAATGATACTTTTGATTGATGTATCGTGAAACAAAAGTTGGGAATTGAATGGTTCAAGTTCTCTAGGTTGACTTTAACAAAGTAAAAAAACAATCTTTTCCTCACTTTGACAAATTATATCAACATTAGTGTTGACATTCATTTTGAGAAACTTGTTTTATCGATTCCCAATAATCTTTTGGCAATTCCCAGGAAATTTATTGAGTTTAAAGTATTTATCTCTATTATTGTAGTTATCTTGAATCTGTAAGTTTCTACAAGTTGATTATCATCTTCTGAGTAGAGTGGTCAGATGCAAACTCAATCAGTTCAATCCAGCTTGTATTATTATTCATTTCATTGGCGCTCATTTCTAAACAAAATGAGCGAAATTTATTTGATATGTGCGCAATACTCATTGTAGCAAAGTTTGGGATCATTTTACCACAAATAGAAAAACACAGTTATTGTTGCAAAATTTTAATGGCTCAAGGCTCAAATAAAACTGAGCTTTACGAAAATGTGAAGAGGAGCCATGAAATCAACAGTAAGATTCTTGAATTTCGAACGGATGTTAAGGCCATTTTGAATAAAGTTAAAAAAATTTGAAAACTTTTCCGCAAAGCCTTGTATAAAATCACAAAAATTACAAAAGCAAATAGTTTTGAGTGATAGAAAAGAGAAGAGTTGAGTATTGATACAAAAAAAAAAAATTTTTATCAGAATACTTGTTAGAATTCATCTCTGGGAAGGATACGACAAGCAGTTACCTAGGCAACAAGCTAACTGTGGTTACAACTAAGATTGAAACTGAGGAGAAATGTTCTTGTGGCTGAAAAGATACGATATAGACTCATCAACACTTTCCTTTGGAGGACCTGTGATGACAAAATATGTTCCATCCTCTTCCTCTAAATCATCTTAGTTCCTATTTTCATCATCCTTGGAAAAATCATCCGTATCCCTATTAGAATAATCTATTTCAAAACTATTTGATAAGTCATTTTTTATTCATTTTTTTTTTTTTTTTTTGGTTTTTGAAATTAAAGAACGAACAAAATCTTGGTAGTTTTGGATTTCTGTTTATATTGCCAATAAATGTTATTTAATAAAGTTCTTGCAATTTCATAGCAAATTCCGATTTGGCAATTTTTGATTAACATAAAAGATAGATTTCTCATCTAGAATTTTTTTTTCATTAATATATGAATGATTAGGTTCATGGAGGGTCCCTACATTTTTTATATAAATGGATTTGTAATTATCTCTCTAATTTAAGAAATAAAATAGAATGAAGAATTCTCGCCCAGCTTGGGTGTAAATTATTTTAAAAATGCATCAATAAATAAATATACAGGGTGTAGTTTTACAATTAAGAATTTTCGAGACCAGGACATAAACCTTTTTATTTCTTAAATTAGAGAGATAATTTAGTCGTAATATTTGAGCGAGATATAAAAAAAATTGTAGCTTTATCTACTATCAGGCATTTGGGTATTATGTTACGAATGATAAGATTTGGGTGAGTTGAATTGGCCTTCAGCCACTTAATTTTTCATGCCTTTTTTAAGGCTTTATTATTTTTGGTTGTTGGGTACTGGATTTATAGCTCTTGTGGTTATCAAGACCTAGTTAAAATTAATTATTAGCGTCCCAAGAGCTCGTGGTCAGGGTGTTTCGTGGAAATTTTACATAAGGGAGGTTGCCTTTTATTTTAATAATAATTTGTAATTGTTTTTATTGATAAATTTTCCCTTTAGTTATGAATTTTTACTATTCTCAAAAAACACAAAAACACTTCGTATTAGTCATTGAATCAACCTAGAATGGTCGTGTAATGGTTTTGATATTAATGACGGCTTGTACACCTGTGAGCTTCTTCATTATTCTTTCAAGTCTTGCATTTTCCACACCGTTTATATTCTTCTCTTTCGCAATAATCATTTTCCAAAGTAAGTATTGAGTCCCATTGAACAAAAACTAAATCGACCAAACCGAGTGATCAAAGTCTTAAGATAACTTGATTATTAGGGATGCTCTAAAATGATATTGGGAAATTCAATAGGATGAAGAGTCAAGTATTCTTATTGGATCAAGTTTCTCCAACTCATTCAATACATCAGGAAACTCTAGAAAAATGAACTTGACATTCATAATGTTGTCAGCGAACGTTACTTTTGCGGCCCCTCAAAGAGTTTTGGTTACAGAATTCCATATAATTGTTTTTAGATTTTTTTTTTTGAATAACGTTAAGTAACGCTAAATCATGCCATGATAGAAAGTCTTGTAAATCTGGAGGGGCGAATGGCGTAATTTATATCATTTTCTTTATTTCATAGACTCAACCGATATTTTTAAATCAGTTCCGTCTTATTTGCTGCCTGGATGTTTACTTTGTTTGAGCTGTCTATTTGGATACTATATTCATTAACAAGCTCCTTTGAAATCACCGTTTCAATTACATCTGTATTAGGGAGTGCTCCCATATAGAAGGCTTTGACTTGTGTTGTAAGATGGGATTGAAGTGATTAATAGATGATATACTATCAACAATCCTATAATTTTGTCGTTGTCCTTGAGTGGGATTTGGATACTGAATCAGAATTCTGACCACCTACAAAACACGAAGAAACATGACTTGTTCTTGAACATTTTGTACTTGTGCTGTTTCTGAATCTGAACTCGGAGCAGCGGTGGTTGTCCAATCACGTAACCTGTTGTGGTAAGCTCATACGAGTATGAACTTTGTACAATTGTTAGACTCTACTTTGGAAGGGTTTTCTAACGTAAATATTCAAAATATTTATTATTAAACTTATGAATTTGTCTTTTCAAAATAAATTATCAACTTCAGTTTGTATTTGTACAAGATCATTATGTAGTAAGTTTGATTCAAATAATTAATTAATATGAAATATTACTCTTTGATTGATCTTGTGATACTAATGCGAATAGTTCATAAAGGCAGAAGATTCGAGTATATTTGCAATATGAGTTGAATATAAATCGTTGGATTCGGAGCCAAGGTCACAAAATATTATTCCAAACTGAAACTATTAATTAAGAATAATTTATTTTTAGATGTGTGTAGTTATGATGAAATTATTTATGTTTATGTATTATTTGAAGGACTCTGAGTTTAAATTTAATTGCTAGAGTATGATTTTAATAGTTTCTTGTGGTCGGATTTATAATATCTAGAGATCTGCAAGCTATTTTAAAATTTGCATCTCTAAATCAACTCTGTAAGTAAATACATGTGACTCCCGGCTCCCATACGCAACACAACAAAAAAGTATGTTCCCAGCTCGTACACAACTAAATAAATATCAAGTTTTGTAGCTGGCGGTCTTACCAACAAAAAGGAGGTTTGGGTACGACATATATTTCAATAGCTTTAAAGCGTCCTCTGTTGACAAAAACGACATTTTCAAAATGCACACCTGGTATAAAAATGAATATAAAATTAGACATTTTGTAAGGATATCAGATTTATATAAATACGTGATTTAGTATATACCAATCGGCCATGGCATATATAGCTATGTAAATATAAAATATCAATTCTTCACAATGTAGAAAAGTCTTACAATCTTCCCCCAGACATCTTCTACTCGGGATTCTGAATGAGGTATGTATCGATAGATCTCTACGATTTCTATCATTTCTCATTTTCTGTTCCCCTGTTAATAGATAACGCCTCTCAATGTACTCCATATCGCAGTTGCTGGATTGTAACAGGCTCAGTCCTTTATGCCAATCGAGGAGTGATCTTTTTAATTCATCCCAGATTTTGACTTCTTGAGAGACAGTCTTCATTTTTAACAGGCATGTAAGCGTGCAAAGTTCCATTCATTTTTTTTTCGTTGCGCGTTCTAATTATACAGTAGTACCAGGCTTGTACATTATTGAGAAAATCGGTTGTGCATTGATTGAACCCAACAATAAACCAGTCTATATATTGAGACCAAAAAATCGTTATACGATTTAAAAAATAACCAATTATCAATAAAGATTAAACTGAAAAAAAAAATCGGTCTCGGACCGTGTCTCATCACTAGTAGGTACCTTGATTTGTTTAACTTTTCGGAAAAATTCTTTGACTAGGAGTAATATTTGCATTCAAATCTTTATCAAAAATAAACACTGTTCCAAGTGTAACATTACTTATTGAATAAAGACATGAAAAAAAAGTAGTTTCTTTTAAGTAAGTAAATGTTGACTTTATAAAATAATTTTATTTTTCCATATTTCATTAATATCTAATTGAATAGCAAACATATCCACCTTTGATTCCTTAAGATACATGATACCATGATTGATTTGTATATATTTTGTCGAAATATGAATATAGAACGTTATCAGAGGACGTCAGCATTGTTCATGTGTGCAATTTTGAAGAAGGTCATGTCGTTACCTTTATTCTATAAAAAGAAATAATGTTTGTTTGAATAAAAATTTATCCTATCCACATTTTTGAACCAAAAAATAACAATATAGTAATTTCAATGAAATATCACAGGTGTTTTGCATTTGGCATTGAGAGTGTGTAGCTAAGGCTCAGTCAGGTAGTACTCAAGAGACTAAAGTACTCTTGAAAGTATTAGGTACACATTTTAACACAGCACCACCTTGAACTTCACATAAGATGAACTCTTTTTTTTTATGGGGGCCTTTTTTCATATAGTACATCCTCTTCACCGGATAAGAAAAGATACTGATCCAACTCTGAAGCTATTTTTCATCTTTTAGCCAATAATATTAGTGAAGAGTGATTTTTAAGCATTATAAATTTATTCATTTTATAGACAATACAAAAGTCGAAAAGTGAGACACTACAGCGAAGCTTTTGAGGATTTACACGGCTAAATATTCAGGAATAGACGCAAGTATGGTTCCATATTATGGAAGACATCACACTCAAATATTCATTTGAAGAAAACCTATTCGCTTTGGCTATAAAATTGGGTCCCACTATTCTCAAGGAGGAAACCTTAAAAAAAAAGTCTACAGAATATTGAAAATGTTGTCAGATATAACCATATTGGCAACTTGATCCTGTATATACAGATTGAAATGGTAAAAGATGTGCAATTTGTGCTGTAAAAAGTTAGCTTATGTCTGAAAAATGTAATGAATATTTTCATTCAAAGTGTTTTACTTCAAGAATAATACTATATGCGATAAATAATCATCCCTCAATTTTTGAATAACTTGTTTGTAGTTGGTAATAAAATAATAAGTTTTAATTTAGTGTAGGAATTAAAAAATATGTAATTATGAAAAATTGTACGTTTGGGCGAAGGGGTATTTAAATACATTTCCGATATCTAGAGAATCCGTGTACCAATAGCCGTGATTTACTAGGAAAATATTCGCAACAGCAAGATCAATGGAAATCTTAAATTTCAAACCAATTCATTGATTGGTTAACTTTTTTCATTCATGGGATAATTTATAACTTGAACTTTTTTTTTCAATAACTATCATTAGTTGTCCGGAGAGCGTAGGAAGATACTCGAATTTCATAGTGTACACTTCAATTGTAAGTATTTCAAAATATCATCTTTTGCACCATACTCTACTCTGTAATTCATTGAAATTTAATTCAACTCTCTTGATGTTTAAGAAAGTTGTGTTGTCTTATTGAAATATCATATTTTTTATGTCACAGATTTTGACGTATTTGGTTATAACATACACACTACAAAAAAAAAAGAGTTGCATTTGGATGATAAATTTTTCATTAGTTCCTTCATATTGAAGCTAGAGACTTAATTTTGGCATCAAATGTTTTTTTTTTTTTGTTTTTCCATTATCTATTAGATAAAAATGGTTTAACACGTAGTAATTGAATATTACTAGATATTTTTTCTAACATACCTACTAATATATTTTCTGAGATATTTTTAAAAAATTTTCCTTATTATATTTTTATCCTTCCTAATCGATTCAAAAAACAAAATTAATAGAATAAGTTTGCCTATTTCATATAGATTTTTAGTACCTATGACTATGATTTAATTCAAACGTCACTGTTTATCATTGGCACAAGGTTGTATACAATGTAGATATTAAGTCCTTTTTTATTCATAAATCCATTTGATGAAGTTTCATCGAGATTTATTGGAAATTGGTCTATTTTATGTAGTAAAAATATCAAAAACTATGAGCCCCCAAGATAGCCTCGCTTACAATTATGATGTATCAAATGTCTTTAAGAACAAATACAACTGTATTCAATATTACTTGATACCAATGATAAATTAGGGGTGTCCGCAGGATTATATATATATATTTTTTTTTTTTTTTGGAGGGGCTTTGTTTTTGGATTTAAAAAAAAAAATTGAAAAATGAAGTTGAAAAAAATGAAAAACCCATAAGTACCCAAAAAAAAAAAATGAGTGATAAAACCCAAAAAAAATATTTATTCTCTTTTTAAAATTGTGAAAAATTTTCGAAGCAGATTTGTTCATACAAAATAAATTTTTTTGGAAAGTAATTTCTAAAATTAAATTTCAAATATAAATTTTTTGTAAAAAATAACGAAAATTAAATTTTTCCGCGAACAATTTCCAAATTCCATAGCTACTCACAGACAATTAAAATTTTCGAAAAAATTTCAAAAATTTATTCTCATAAATTTTTTTTTTTTTTTTAATTTCCAAAATTTAGATTTGTTTACAAAAAATGGAAAATTAAATTTCAAATATAAAACTTTTTGAAAAAAAAATTCATTTATTAAATATTTTGGAGAAGAATTTCAAAAATCCATTGTTATTCTCAAAAAATTAAATCCTTTGAAAAAAATTCAAAAATCTAAAGCTGTACTGAAACAACGATTTTTTTTTTTGGGAAAAAAGATGTAAAAATATAAAATTAAATGTCAAATAAAAATAATTTTTGAAAAAAAAATCCAAACAATTAAATTTTTCGGCGAAAAAATTTGAATTTTTTTATATTTAATTTCAAATATTTGATTTTCTAGTCAGAATAAAAAAATCCTTAATTTGGGAGGGGTTACAGTCCCCCACCCACTGTGGACGCCCTAGTAAATAGTGATATTTGAATTAAATTAAAGTAAAATCCATTAAAAATAATATTTTTTGGAATCAATTTGGGATGTGAAATGTATGATAATTGGAGAAAGTATCTTATTTTTTCCATTGTAATAGTTCATTCATTATCTTCACTATGGAAATATGATTTTATAACGATGTAATAATATATTTTAATGCATTTTAGAGTCGTCCTTTTATTTGTTAGTCCCATTTAGACACTTTCGGAATATCAATGGAAAAAGTATATTCACTGTACAATATCTTGTTTGTTTATTCCTCTCCCAAAATGGCAGACATCAACAATAATGCTGACGTCACATGAAAACGCTATATATCAAAGGTTTTACTATGATTGTATGTACCATAATTAGAGGGTATAAATTTAAGGGAAGTATGTAAAATTAAGGATTCAGAATAATTGGAGAGGTGCTGTAACTCGATAGCTATTCAAACAATGACGATGACACGTCTAATTAATTATCTATTCTGCAAAATGGAGGAGGGAGAAATTGAAGGGGGGAGAGCGTTTATAATAGGTACAATATAATTTGTAAAGACAAACACTGCCTCTATTGTATTCAATACCTACAATATATTATTACATAGGTAAACATTATGAGATTCATTAATTAGCAATAATGGTTCAAGAATAATTAATTATGTATTATACTAGTACTTCCAGTATGTTAGGTAATATCCTGAACTTTTTGATAACGAACAAAGGGAATAAACTCTTGCAAAAATGAAAAGGATTACAACATAGAGGCTTTATCACAGACTTCTTTATTGATATATCTATCTATTTTTCTAAATGATTTATTTTCACTGCTTCCTAAAAGCCCCGCAGTGCTTCTTGACAAAGGCCTTGGACATGGCCGCCCACTTCTGCTTGCCATAAGCTTTGAGGGCATCCTTATTTCGGCGAGGGGTATCACAGGCTCTCTTCTCAACTACGGTCATAATGGGAAAGCAAAGGGGGGAGAAATGCAAAGTGTTAACCCATTATGCTCTAACCAAGTCAACAATTTCTGGCTTCTCTTGACCCAGTTGCCCTAGGTTACTCTAGGAAACAGTCTCCAAAGTTGTCGTACATAAAAGGTCTTCCCCAAATCCTTTACATATCTTGTCATAGTTTCAATCTTTGACATTGGGAGCTGTGGCATGCTACCTCATGGATCTGGTCGGACTTCTGGTGTCCACGGTGCACACGTCCTTCATGATTCCGATTTTCCGGCGTCTAACGCTTTGCAGGTGACACCTCAAGACTCTTGCCTGAATCCACTATCCTTTTATCTTGGACAGAAGACTCCAGGAGCACCCTACGACATACATAGGTCTCCTCGAACCTAGCTTGGGCGTAAATCAAATCAAATACCCTATGCATTTTGCCTTCATTCTGACAAATTATATAGGGTGATTACTCTACCCACAAGTCCAAATACTGAGTGATGTCAGTGCAGGTGTCATGGGAGCCTCATGGTGCATTAGAGTCGGAAAAATTGGGAAGGTCTCTGAATAAATAAAGTATGACATTTTTCTATAAAACAGACCTTTTTGAAAAGATGAAAATTTTATTTCTGAAAGACAACATAGTTAAAGCTATGGGTCTTCTCTCTTCCAAAAAATAAACTCGTTTGGTCAATAGCTTCATTTATTTCAAATTAAATGACTCCAAACTTCCCGCAGGCATATTTCATTCGAACCATAAGAAAATAGGTTCGAATAGAAGAAGTGCTCCTAATCTAAATCTCTCTTAATATATCAACCCTAATTAAATCTATTTCAAAATGTTATGTAAGCATAAAATTATATCATTCAAGAGGATTCAAGGGATCAAAGTTCGGATCATACTAAGGAATCTTATTCAATTTCAGAATCAATAAACATTGATTTTTGAATTAAATTATTTAAATTTAAAAATTGTCAAATAATTTTTAACGTCATCAATCCTCATTCTGTATATTATGTCTCTTATTTGGTATATCTTTCTAAGCTAATAAATGACAAGTAAGAAATAACGCAATATTTTCGTTTAACTCACGCAACTTTTCAAACTTTTTTCTCGTTAGTCATCGATAAGTGGCCATAATTTATTAATTAATAGGTGGATACATAATATAGCATTTATGATTATCGTATCGGATCATATCATTGATATAATCCTCATATATTTAGTATCATATGTGTGTCCCCCTAATCAGCTTTGTCTCATTCCTTCATTTGTTGACACAAGTGTGAATTTAAAGTTTTTTTAACGAGAATGAAGAAATGCTTTTCACTTATCACTGGACAATAAAGATAGGACGGAGCCACACTTTCTGTGGTCCGGGTCGGTTCGGACCTTTAGACGTAATTACTCAAGTACCAACCAGGGCGTTCGCAGGGGATGGGCTTGAGGGCTGTAGCCTCCCACTCCCCAAATTAAGGAACTTTTGCTTTTTACAAAGAATTTAGTATTTGAAATTTTTCTCCTACATATTTAATTTTCTATGAATAGCTATAGATTTTGAAATTTTTCTGCTGAAAATATATAATAGAAATATAATTTTTTGTCAACAGCTTCGAATTTTTTAATTTTTTTGTAAATAGTAGATAATTTTTGAAATTATTTTCGAAAAATTTTAATATTTGAATTTAATTTGTGATTTTTTTCCAAAGAATTTTATTTTTTGTAAACAGCTGTGACTTTTTGAAATTTATTTTAAAAAAATTAACTATTTGCGAACGACTGTCAATTTTTGAAATTGTTTTCGTAAAATTTTAATATTTGAAATTCAATTTGTGAATTTATTTTATCATCAAATTAAATTTTTTGTAAACAATTGTAGATTGTTGAAATTTTTTTCCAAAAAATTTAATATTTAAAGTTTACTTTGTGAAATTTTTTTTCAACAAATTTAATTTTTCTTATTTTCTTCTAAAAAAATTTTTTTTTTGGATTTTTTTTTTCCAAAAAATTCCAAAACTCTGACCACTGCCAAAGTAAAATCCTGCGGACGCCCCCGCCTAAACTATCTCGGAAATCAAAATTAGAATATTTTACTCAAAGTTCGTACATTAATAAATTAGGATCCGGAATAAGGTTACATTTTTTACTCATTACCGATCCCAGAACCATTAACAACCCTATGTTATTACAATAAGAACATAATTATTTACTATTTTTTTATAATTATTGCTTTAATAACATTCGACATTGTATCTTTATTGTATCCTACTATCTGTCCTCCGAAAAGGAACCGTAAAATGACCCAAAATCAGTTGGTGGTTAGCCAATTCTTCAAACAATAAAAATATTATTCAATAATTGTTCACAATTTAATAAGTATACAACAATTTAATATTAATTGATAAAATACAAAGGACGTCATCCACAATTCATCTATAGAATCTGGGATCCCACGCTGTTACCTCGCTAACAGTAAAATACTTATAAAATATTTTTTTTTGTCAGCTGTCGATTTTTCATTTTTAAAATAGCTTTGGATTTCTGGATTTTTTTCATAAATTACAATAACCAAGCCCCCCTCAATAAATATATATGGTACTAGAAAAACTGTCCGGGAGACAATTGCCCGTGGAAGATTCCCTTGAAGAAAATTACCATGGAGTAAAATTGCCAGTTAGTGAAATTGCTCATATTTTGCTCAAACTTCATGATGAATAATAACACATTATAAATTCGCTTAATATTATTTATGGTAAATACCTTAACATATTAGTTTGTTCTATCTCCCAAGGGAGAACCTTCAAGTGTAGTAATATCATTGCAATCAATTTCTTTGCGACTTTTTAAATTCAATCCAATCTTCTAAGAAATCAATCGAGAGGATTGATAAGGAGATGGAAAATAAATAGGTTTGGGCCTTTTAAAATATAGATGAATACCCTCCGCTCTCGGATTGGTCTGGGAGTAGTGTGGGATTGCTAGAAACCACCGCCAATACATCAAAGAAACCCCTCTAATACTAAAAAATAATTGAAGCTCTCGGTGTGCAAATGGAAACCTGCATCTTTTCTGTATTTTACCACAATTTAATTATTTTTTCTTATGGATTCTACGTTACTTGCAAATAAAATTACTTGCATTTCAATTGTCAAATCAATAATTGTTTTTGTATTTATAATTTTGTCAAAGGTACACTTAATTTTAAATTACTTTTTTGTTTTTCTTTTTGGAAAGGTAGGAGTATCTAACTTATTTCTGTTGGAAATAATTGATCTAATCCTGTGAGTAAAGGTTAAATAAAAAAATATTTTAATAATTATAATTTTGTTTAATCCAATATCTATATTTTATAGGTTCCTACATAAAATTATAGTAATTTTTAAAGACTTAAAATAGATTCAAATTATTAATAAATCTTGGCAAATATACATAAACAATATTAAGCGAATTTGTAATGTGTTTTTATTCATCATGAAGTTTGAAAAAAAAAAATTCGGCCAATTTTCCTACATGGGAATTTTCTCCAGGGTAATTTTCAATTAGCAATTTCCCACGGGGCATTTTTCCGCGCACGTATATATATATATAATCCTGCGGATGCCCCTACGGTAAAGCGAACAACAGAGTTGTTCAGACATATACAAATATAGTTCGTTATATTTATCTTTCTTGGTTTATCTTTTCTCTTGAACTTCATTATATAGACGAGTTTAAACATAGTAGCTTATGGAAGTTAATTAGGGGCTTACCCCTTGCTTTTCTGAGTGTGTACATTGTACTACTCTGTTCGTACGGACATATGTGCCCATTAAATAATAATAATAAAAACACCATGAAAATAAACAGAACACTCACTAAGATTACATATTATAAAAACCATACAATGGACATGAAGGAGGGAAATGCAGAATAACTTGTAATTTACCCTTTTGAACATATTTGTTGCACGATTCGTTATTTTTGAACGTTCGAATTATTTGTAGGCATACGAGCTGTGTTCAAAAAGTAAAGTGACTTTGTATTTTTAGAGGAAAATATTTACTTATTCATCAATATTGAGGATGTCACCTTCAAAGTAATCCCCCTACGCAGGTCAAGATCATTCTGGAGATAATTGCTTGAACTCTCTGTTTTGGAACAAACTATTTTTGGAGTCTTTATTATAGATTACACCCGAACAAGTATTGTATTAGTTTAATTTTTGGACGTTCTGTATGTATATTTTGTTTTTCGATGTTTTGCCATAAACCTCGTATGTCAGCTTTTTTATAAGACTTGATTATTTAGGCCTCTTCCAAGATAGTCAAACAGTCCATAGGTCACCGGTACTTTAACCTTAAACTATTTTGCCTCTTCCTGTCAATTTTTCTCAATGCCAACGTTTTTCCACCTTTTTGTTTTTTACTAAGTTAAGTTGTTCATTATTGTATAAGCGTTTGCCTCAATAGAGGCCTGTGAAAATTTTGTTTTTGCAGTCGTGAAATTTTTTTTCAAAGGAAGCCAATAAGGAAATAAGGCAATTAAGGGATACTTTTTTTCTGTTATAAAAGTACATTATGACGTTGAATCGAACAGAAGTCTTATAGGCAAGTAAAAAGTTGCCAGGCCGAACAGAACGCGAGGAAAAGCTCTGGGCATGCAATCCTTGGACCTTATATTACGGCCAACGCAGATGATTGCCTCAATAATATTGTTTTTGCCAATTTTTTTTTCAATAAGGATAAGGATTAAGGGTTTTGCAAAAATAAATCATTCTTTAAAATCGAAAAACCATGAAAATTCTTATAAATAAAATAAAACAAAAATTTAAATTACCCCAACCCCACCCCCCCAGCTATTATACAAACAAATGAGATTTATAGGTTGCTATTGTATATTTTTGACCGAAATTGGTGTTCTACTTGAATTTTTTAATCAAAAGATATATTGTTTTGCAATTTCTGTGTAGGAAAGAAGGTTCACGAAGACTATCGTTCTCATCTTTCGATTCCAATTCCAGATTGCTCCAAACTCTACTGAGCCTTACTGTTTTCCTCACTTACGGTTCCCATTTCCTTGTACTTTCCTACTCCCTAACGTTTGAGTGCCAACCCGAATCCTTTCAGTGGTTTGCTTCACGATAGCCTCTTCTTTTGACACATCCTTGATTGAAACGAAGTGAAGATAACTGTTCTTACCGCGTAGTATTCTTGCTCGTTAATCCATGATTTTTTTCTAATATGAATTGTCCATCAATTCGAATGATAACTGATCACGGAGAAGGGATTAGCACTTCTTCCATTAAGAATCGTGTTACATTATATTAATTAATAATTATATTCTCGATTTTGTTTCTTATACCAACTCAATAGCTTGAAATTTCCACCTTATTCCAAAGAATACAAGCATTGAATGCTTTTTAAAGTAATAAATAATTCATATGTTGATTAAAAAAAATAAAAGAAAACATCAATTTCTATAAAAAAAGAAACAATAACGACCTTTAAATTACATTTATTTATATATTAAGAGAAATTATCCTTGAGGTAAAATGGCTTTATGCCGAAGTGACCTCAGGCGAAATGGTTTAAGTACCTGGAGTCATTGCATATACATAATGATGTAAATCCTGTGTAGAATGGGCATGTTAAATAAAAATAAACCGAAAATTAACATGGTAATCCTGACAGTTTGAATAATATTTTGGAGGAGAGACAGAATAATGCTCATGACGTTTCATTAGATCAGCTACAATCAGCTGTGACTAGGTAGGAAGGAAAAAAAGGATATAAGCAAGAACATTTGCTAGAATTACTCCGATGTTGATCCCCAATTCTACTCGGAGTCCAAAAAGGACTTACAATTATAACTCGGAAACAAATCCTTAGGATTACTCTCCGTCTTTTATCAGCACATATCAAAGTTCAATCAGGTTTTGAATATAATTTAATCAATTTAGGAAAGGTTGTACGGGAAAGGTAAAAAGTACACGGATTTTAATCACGGCAAATACCCCTCTAACAACGTTTACATTTTGACTAAGTTCTACCAACTGATTTGTGGTCTTTTTCCTTGCTGTGTGATATAACAAAGGTAGCACGTGTAATTTCTTATGAGCTTTAATAAAATTATAAGAAGAATAATTTTATACAGGGTGTTATTTCCCAAACACAAAAATATTAAATGTATTCTGTTTATGTTTCTGATTCTTTTCTCATAGTCAGTGTTCTGACGTAGATAGGAGGAATGAGAGTTAGCTTTTTTAAGGGTTTGTCAACAATTCCCAACAAATATTGAGTCATAATGCTATAGTTGGAAATAATTGTCTAATTATCCACCTACTGAAAGTTGCGTACTACAATAAATGTAACTATGTTTAATGTTAAGAGGAATTGGTTAATGTCTATCAAGAGATAGAGGACAGGTTGCGTGATGCAATAAAGGTAACAATGTCGTTAGGAAGGGTTGCGTGATAAACTATAAGAAAAAATATGTATTGTCTTGTATAATTGCCTTACTTCTACAACGGCATTACCTTGCTAACACAAAATACTCTTTGAAATTTGGTCGTCAGCTGGTGATGCTCTCGTTTGCTTGATACGTCATGGCTATTTCATAATATATCATTTTTGATAAATAAACGAAGTAACTAGCTATGAATACTTATGCTTCGTTTCTTAAAGGAGAAGAATACAATTTCTTGTTGCCCGTTTTATTGTTTCTAATTAGGAATTTTGGCTATCATACACAAATACATATATAGAAAGACTTTTAATCGAATATTTTAGCAAGATTAATAATACAGTGTGAAATACAATACTTTATAGATTTTAAATATATATGTGTTAATATTTTCTTAATATACCATTCTAAAAATGTTGAATAAATAATAGGACAGTACTTGTTTGAGAGTACATAAGAAATAAATGGCAGTTGGCAGGATTGACTTATTTGGCTAACTACCAGACTTAGGGGTTTTTTTCTGTTTCTTTTTGGAGGAAAGGTTGCGTGACATAATACATGTAAGGTCGTAGAACTCTCTCTAAAGCTTTAGTAATATAATATAAAGTGGATTGAAATCTAAAATATCTAATTTGTTTTCATACAATGGAAACACTTGGAGAGAGAGAAACAGCGGGGGGAGGGGCGATGAGGAAAATATGTAAGTATTTATTAGTGTTGGGTTTCTGTCTTGAAGTCCTATACCGGTCTGAGACCGATATATTTTTTTAAAGCTCGGTCTGGACCGGTCTCATATAAAAATTCGGTCTAGATCGGTCCAAGGGAAAAATTTGGTATGGTTCGGTCACAAAAAAATCGGTCTAGACTGATTTTACTCATAAATTATTTATAACATGACATCATTTGTTTTTGTTTTTTCAATTACAATGACGTTGTACGAAGTTTAAACAGAGATAGCTCGGATTAATTATATGTATACACTATCTGTTCAAGAAATTATCGTGTACATTTGAGTTTGTATTGAATAAAATGAATGACAGTTGATCTAGAAAAAAAAAAAAATGGTCTCACATAATATATAAAAAAAACGGTCCATAAAGTGACACCGAGTCAAAATCGGTCTACAAAGTGAGACCGAAAAAAATCGGTACACGGTCTGAGACGGCGGTCTGGACCGAAAAATCTGTCCAAATCGGTCTAGAAAAATTACATAATACCGAACTGAAAAAAAAATTCGGTGCTGGACCGAGTCTCAACACTAGTATTTATGTAAAGGATACGATAGTAAAAACAATGGAATTTTAATGTATGTAAACTGTAAAGAGATCATTTGAGGTATCCATATAAGCCATGTATGTATGAATTAATGTTGACACTCGGTCCAACATCGATTTATTTCCCTGGATTGGTCTTAGATCATCATTTTTCTAGACTCATTTGAACCGAATATTTTGTTCAAACCCGTGATCTTAGACCCTAGACCGAAATTTAATCGTTTTTAAAATGCCTACGGATTTTTTTCATTCTCAATCCCAATAAGTTGAACAAATATAGTTCATGCAACAAATTTAACTTATAAGCGGTCAATGTTCACAATTTAGGACTGATCAACACTTATTTTTTTGTAAGACCGATCGGGATCGAATTATTTTTTTTGAGACCTGTCCAAACCAAACTACTAATTGGGTCCAAACTCAATATGACGAGGCTTGAATACGGATCACAAGTGCCTGGGTACAGTATATATAAACTTGTATTATCCAAATAGATCCCAGTTTCTAGATCAGAACGGGTTTCAAGTGGCAGGGGCGTCTGTAGGATTATTTATATATTTTTTTGATGGAGGCTTGATTTGTGGAATTAAATTTTTTAGAAAAAAATTTAAGAAATGAAATTTCAAATATTAAATTTTTTGAAATATTTTTCCAAAATTCCATAGCTGTCCACAGAAAATGTAATTGTAAAGAAAAAAAAAAAATTCAAAAATCTGCAGCTATTTACAAAAGTATCAGTCCTAAGACTTATAAAGTTCGGTCCTTGATAACGTCACTCAACTTTTTTTTAATATCTGTTCTAGTACTGAGAATCCGTATGACTGACAGTCTTAAGAACTGTTTTCAAAGACTTATAGAACCGATCATAAGCCTGGACTAGACTGAATAAATAAAAACTCACACAATACAAACTTCAAGTACGCGAACTTTTACGGATATACAAAAGCTTATAATATTCCTTAAATGGATCTTCGTATGGGAAGAGGGCCTTAATCGACCGATATTGCTCTTCTGAGTGTCATTATGTAGCTATGAGTTGATAAAACAAAGTAATTGCTTAGAAAATCCGGCCCATATAAAGTAAACTTTGTGACCTCATATTTCCACATTGTCTTGGATCATCCCAACGTTTATAATTTTGGTTTTGGATCTGATGTTCGTGTATGTAGTTGCTATTATCAAAAAAAAAAATATATATAAAAGGATAATCTGCAAGAATTATCGTGTTTAGGGATAAATATTAATGCATTTTAGCATCAAAAATACAGGAGTTTACCTGTTTCACGATTGTTTTAATCCTTTCAGTTTAAATAACCTTAATATAACTATGTCCAGGAAATTGTAAGTAAATTATTTATTAGTAGAATAATAATGAAGATGAAATTTCATATTTAATCAATATGTTTCTTATACTCAAACATTGCAAAAGAAGAAAGATAGTTTTTTTTATTTCAACTATTTATAAATCATGAATTAAAAGCTTAACATTCTGGGTAAAGTTTTACCCCAGTTCACTATCCATGGACAAATACTGTTCACTAATAGAGAGTTAAAAACAAATGTTCGTTATTTGGTAATGGACTTAATCACATTTAGGTTTGGGATCAGGATCCGAAATAATGGGTACCCGTAGTATATTTAAATATTTACTTCTAAAGAGCGGACTGATCTGGATCTGAGAAAATATGGATCCATCCTATCTTTTAACTAGTGACGTCGCAAACAAAAGGGAAATTACCTTCCCCCCTCCCTCCACTTTCGAAGAATTGGTTATAGTTATCGTAATAAAAACAGTTGATCTACGACAAAAAAAAATGTTATCAATTAGAAAAAAAAAAACCCAATATAATTTATGTTTTGTAAAAAAAAATGGATTATTTTTTTAAAGAATCTTTTCCAAAAAGTTTAATAACAAGTTTTGTAGCTATTCAAAAAAAAAGTTTTTTGTCAAATTTGGCATTTATAAAAAGACAGTCAGTCAAATTTGGGATTGATAAAAGACATTCTGTCAAAATTTGGCATTTATAAAAAAAAAAAAACATTCCTTCAAATTCCGGATTGATAAATCACATTCTGTAAAATTTAGCATTTATAAGAGCCCCCAACCCCAAAAGACAAATCCTAATTATTTGTCTTCACCCATGGAAGCCCCTCATGACGTCGTCAGTGCAATTGCTAGATTTCAGCATTTAGGTGGGGGGGGAGGGGTTAGCCCCAAAAGTAATCAACACCGTTATATAATTACTGATATCAGTAAATTTATATAATACAAATTTTAGAGGGGCTTCATAACCTTTTGGTGAGCTTGAGCGACACTAGACGTCACCATTTGATAAATCCCTCCTCACCATGCAAATACATTCTGGTGCCGGTTCATTAGACCATACTAATTTCATGGTGATAATTAGTAGTTCGGGGAACTAAAAATCAGACCGGTCTCGGATTTTCAGACCGCAGCCCATTACTACTAAGCATGTACTGTGGACATAATATATATTTACAGAGTACATATATATACAATACACAGAGTCAACGAAAAACTTCTCTGTTGTTGAAAAGAAAAGAAGTCATAAAATAATTTGGACCACCGTCAAATGGCTTAACCATCACACACACAAACCCGATAATAACAAAAATTAGAACAATAACACACAACGACTATATTATAGACTATGTACTAGAGGAGCAGAGAGTCATAAAAGCCTCTTCTAACCTTTTGTTTTTCTTCTTCAAAATAAGAACAATGAGTCAAAGAACATTATAACTAAGTTACACAGATGTAGAGAGGAAGTGGGACTACGGAGAGATGATGATGGATCATTCTGCAGTAAATTATTGTTCAATATGCCTTCCCATTCTAATCATCAAATAAAGCATACAGTTTGTGTAACCGAAATCTAAACAAATGTTAGTAAAACAATATTTGATCATAATCATCTTAATTTCATTTACTAAGCAGCCTATTAAATGTATGGCTCTTTGGGCGTTATTAATACATAAACAAATGTCACTGTTCAAAAGCAAAAATGGACCAAGAAGAACAACATATGATTTCAAATGCGTATATAGGATTATATACTTTTTTAGCTATTTTCACAAAATTAAATATTTTTTTGTCAAAAAATTTATAAAATTAAATTATCGTAGAAAAATTTCCAAAATCCGTAGCTATTCTCACTTATATATGTATATAAATTTATCTACGATTACATGATAGGTTGGGTAACCAAAATTTGCATTAGCATGACTAAATTACGAAAAACGTGATTTTTATTAAATCAATAATAGACAACTCAAAACCAATTTTTATTATGTTCAAATACTATATTAGGTTAGGTAAAAAGTTCTGAGGTTTTTTTGCTATATGTCTTTAGTGAGCTATATCTCACGATTAATAATATATTCCATCAAAAAAAAAAAAGCTTAAAGTTTGCGTAATGATTAAGCTTAAAAAAAGTTTATTTACAGTTTTGTGTTTGGTGAATCTGTTTGTTACAGTGTTCCAAAATGGAGGTAAAAAAGAGATAATTCGATACATTTTTCAGTATCATTAGGACCAAAGCGAAACCATGGAGCAAAAGTTAGCTGTTTTTGGATCTAATACAGTATCGAATACAACAGCAAAGCGGTGGTTCCAACAATTCCATTCTAGAAAAAATTAGAGTAGTGGAAATCCTCGAGTTGGACCGGCATGTGAGTACTTACTCCATTGGCCAGGAACTGGATATTAGCGAGAAAACCGTTTGGAACTGTCTAAATCTGATAGTCATAACTATGTTAGTTTTTTTATCAAAATAAAGCGAAAAAACGCACAGAACTTTTTACTTCCCCTAAAAGACCGAATGGGGACCCAAAATTTGCATTACTAAATTACCAAAAACATGATTTTTTACAGAATCAAGATTAGACCACTCAAAATCAATTTTTGATATGTTTAAATACTATTTTTATCTATATTTTTATAATAAAACACCAACCTCGACTCACCGTCGAACAGATTGACAGCTTTTGAAGATGAAGACTGTGTCCATGGTAGCTTTGAGTAGATGCAAATTTGGATGGGAGATGCAGCAGAGATTATTCTCCAAGACTCCCTAAACTACAAAGTCCAGAGGTTAGAGTTCAGGGCTAGAGGAGGGTCACATGAAGGGAGGAGAGAAGTCAGCCATATTGTTGCCACAGAAGTTTTGATTATTTTGATTATGATTATTATTATTGTATAAAAACAAAACATATATACTTTTATTAATTAAAAATAACAGGATTAAATCGTCATTAAATGCTATTTCAATTTATGGGTCTCTACACTATAGGCAATTGTGATGTAAATTTTATGACTGTAGCGTGTTTGATGTTCAAGAAAAAGGGATTGTTGCTGCTGGAGATGGGACGATTCTGATGCGCTTCTAGTAAAAATTACCGATGCAGATTCTTTAATATTTTAAAAAATAGTTAAAAAATACAGTTTTGCTATCAAGGCATCCACAGGATTAAATTTGGGGAGGGGACTGGTTTTTGGAATTCTTTGGAAAAAAAAATAAAAAATTTCATAAATTAAACATCAAATATTAACATTTTTTTTTTTTTTTTTAAATAAACAATTGGATAGTTATTATTAAGAAATTTCAAAACTCCACAAATTTTTTTTTTTTTAATTTCACAAATCCATAGGTATTTACAAAAAGTTAAAATTTTTGAAAAATAATTTCAAAAATTAAATTTTGTATATATAATTTTTTGAAAAAATTTCAGAAATTGGAACATCAGTTTGTGAATTTTCTTGTAAAAAGCAAAAAATTTGCTATCAGGGATTATATTTTGGGAATTATTTTTATATAAAATTGAAAAATTAAAGTTTGTGAAAAAAATTTCATAAATTAAACATCAAATATTAAAATTTTTCAATTTTGCAAAAAAATTTCACAAATCCACAGTTATTTACAAAAAGTTAAACTTTTCGGAAAATCAATTCAGAAATTAAATTTTGTATTTAAAATTTTTTGAAAAAAATTTCGAAAATTAAATTTTTTTGATTAAATATTTCAAAAATAGATAGTGATTGACAGAAATATAATTTTTTAGAAAAAAAAATTCGAACCTTAGTTATTGAATTTTCTTTGTAAAAAGCAAAAATTCCTTAATTATGGGGGGCGGCTGTTTTTTTTTTCATCACTTGGAAAAGTAATAAATAGTTAAATACCAGTAATTAAATAAGAATTGGGATCGCAAATTAAACATCACTTTCCTGATACCGATCCTGATTCAAGGAAAAACACCTTATTCCCCATTCCAAAAAAAACACCGGATCCCGTTTGATTGTCCCACCACTAATTGTTATTGTTAACTGTTTCCCCTCCACACATACAATATTGAATGCAGGTCAAAAAAAGGCTTATCATTCAGTTAACTTATGAGTTACCTAAAAGAAAAGGAAAAGACAAATTAGAATACCATTATCATGTACCTATATAATTTGTAGACACGTGAGCAGTTGCTAACAGCAGATGGTTCAATTGAATTCCTTTGAATATCTAGGGATCCTCCTCGCCTCATGTCATGCAGACTAGACAATATAGTATGTTAATATGTGGCTCCCCTTACACAAAGACCTCTGGGGACATTAAAAAAATGACATTGGCAAAGCAATAGCGGTCCACAAGGCCCTCCTTAACTCAACCCATCTATAATAAGACTGATCATAACACAATTAAGTCATTAAACTCAAACAATCTTTTACATATTTATAATTATACAGGTCTGTGCGTCTAAAACTGAACACTCCTTTAAATTTTATGCCATGCACATATTCGTAATTTTATTTAGTTGAAACCGGTTTATACTTCGAGTCAAGGGTCTTGACTAGTTATAAACAAAACTCCAGCAAAATCTAAATAGCAACAGTGAAACAACAGCCGATAATACGGAGAGACGTCGAGTCGCAATTTTGGAACTTTCCGCGAAGGGGAAAAACTCCATCTGAAATTGCCAAGGTTCTGAACTGCAGCCGCACCACTGTTTACAGTGTGGTAGCCAAAGGGACTCCTTAGGCTAACACAAGATCTAAGTCAGGGCCTCGAAGGTCGGACGAAATGGTTGCTGCAGTGAAAAAGTCTGTCGAGGACAAGAGAGGCAAGGTCACCGTCAGCGGCCTCTCCAGGGAGTTCAACGTCAGCAGAAGGACCATGGACCGGCTAGTTAAGAAAGATCTTGGCCTTAAGGTCTACAAGAGAACCCCTTGTCAAGCCCTCAAGCCTGTAGACAAGAAAAACGCCTCAAATTTAAAGGAGTGTTCAGTTTTAGACGTGCACGCCTGTAGTAGCCCATATGGTGCTGAATAGTTAGATTTTTTTTGGTATCAAATCTGATTTTCAAGAATTTTGATAGGAATTGTTGGAGCTGTTTTACCCAAAAGATAGATGTGAGACACCTTTTGAATTAAAAAAAAAAATCACTTACCCATTCGAAAGTTAGCCTATTTTTGGCAAAATTTAATTGCTCATTTCAAATATGTAAAATGTATAGCATACACTTTGTTTGTGTGCGTGTCTTTTATGGGTGCCCACAACGTTAAATGTGTTAGATAAATCATATTTGTACAACTCATAAATCTGGTTCAATTTTTGAGAGTGAAAAAAAATAAGTATATATATTAAGGCAGAAAAAAAAATCGGTCCTCAATTGAAAATCGATTATATTTCAATCTACAGTTTGAGATTGCGGCCGAACTGAGTTATAAGTCCAAAGTGTTCTAGTAAAAAATCCACTTAAGGCAGGAAAAAAACAAAAAAACAAGAGAAAATATCTTCAACTGTGTCTCAACATTTGTGAAAACACATCAAAAATTCAAATTGTAAATTCTCGTTTAAAAAATTTGATATGAAAAAAACTAATATATATTCGTGATGAGCGTGTCAATAGGGCATGTACATTGTTTACTTATATTCGTTTGTAAACACATCACCAGTTGCTCAAAAATACAAGGGCGTCAGACAACTGTTGACGTAATCTTATTAAACGATACTAGCGGCCTTTAGCTATCCAGCCTGACATTAGCCCAAGTGACAATGAGTCATTTCCCCTAGAGGATAATGTATTTTTTTTTAGTTTCTTCATGCGCTATTGCTAGTTGAATTAAATATGGAATCAAAAATATTTAGGAAAACGTACATCTTTGCTGACTTTTGATAATTAATTATTAATTATCTATGAGACAATATAGTACTTACCTATATACAATAATATTTTATCTTGATCCGTTGGATGTTCGCTGCTAGATCAACACATTTGTGTTTTATAATAATATCGATGTATACTATGTTTGTAAATACACAAACGATATCACTTTATATACAATGTTGTATACATATTTATGTATATGACGATCTACCTAATTATTATTGATATATAATCACTATGATTGCCATCGTGAACATAAGGATGATGTCAGGTGTATCATCACTTATATATATGAATATTTGAGGCTTAATTATTGTATCTCGTACAAGCTAAAAAGATAGACTCAAGGTGTTTTTTGTCCTCGTTGTCATCTTTGTGAGATGTTTTCTCAAAGGAAGCAAACAGGTGGAGGAAAGATTCCACCTTTCTAATCATCCACAGATTTCATCGATCTTGTCATTCGATCGTTATGAAGTTTGAAGAGACCGGAGAGAGGTTGGCACACTTTTTTTTTGCGTCAATGTCTCGTAACTGGTCTGACTTATAATAGGCGAGGTAAAAAGTTCTGACCGGGTTTTTTTTTGCTGTATTTTGACCTAAAAAAATTGTCAAAATTATGATTATACAATTTAAACGGTTCCAAATGGTTTTCTGGCTAATTTCTCAGTTCCTGGCCAAAGGAATATGTACTTTCATGCCGGTCCAACTCGACGATTTCCATTATTTTATAAACATTTTCGACATTCATATTACCAGAACGGAATCCTTGGAGACACAGCTTTGCTGTTGCATTCGATACTGCATTAGGTCCATAAGTAGATCAATTTTATTTGGCCGCCTTTTCACATTGGTAAGAGTGATACAAAAGGATGTTTTAAATTTTCTCTTTTTTTACTTCCATTTTGGAACGCTCTAACCTACAACTGCCTTCACCAAACACAAAACTGTAAATGAACTTTTTTAAAGTCTACGCTTGAGATTTAAGCATACTTTAATCTTCTTTTTATGCAATGCGTTAATCGTGAAATACAGGGCACTAAAGACTTTTAGCGAAAAACACTCAGCGCTTTTTACTTAACCTATGTAATATTAGAAGGGATCTTTGTTAAGAAAAAACTAACTAAAATGCGTGTACTGCTCTTTCTGTGGTAGGGTTCACTTCTCCCTCTGAAGTTTGCATTATTGCCTATCTTTGTTATACATTTAGTTTAAAAATTCATAATAAAATGAATATGAATTTAGATATAATTACAATATTTTTCTTCAAGTCCAAAGTCTAAATTTATTTGAAGAGACAAAATTTGAAGGAATAATCTTTTTAAAATGAAAGACACAAATTGAAAATAAAAAAGCAAGACGAGCATATAACTATAAAATTCCTCAAAAGTGACGAGGGCAATGACCTCCTGACCCTACGGTTCCGGCTCCACTGCCTTGCAGTGGCCTGAGGCAGACCCTGAAAATATCAAAGGTCTTCACAGCTTCATATTTAATCTACTCAACTCTGGAGTTGCCCTTGACTTGAACTCGGAATAGACTCAGAACAAGGGCATGCTACAATTATTCACAGTCTCCCCTGAGTAATAATAGAGAGTCCGGCCATACGTACAGGAGACATACAAGGTTAGGCTGCAAAACGTGATAAATAATATAGGAAAGTTTAGTGATTATTTTTTGACATTCAGGTTCAGCCATCCTTTATGCATAAATAAACTATAGTAAACATTTCGTCATCATAAATGGTAAAAAGCGAAAAGGCAGAGCATTTAAAATCTCTTATATGCTGAAGTTGAGATGGCAGAGATTACCTAAGAAATGAGGGGCCCTTTACCACTAGATTTGAATCTGATTGACTTTGCTGTGTAGTGCACGTTAGTGTGTGAAACCAAAAAAACTCAGCTCCCAAATGTGGACTCACTGAAGGTCGCCATAGTGACTGTGTGGGACAGCTTGTCTGAGGATTTTGTCATCAACTCCTGCAATGCCTTCCGGTGACGTGTAAAGACTTTAATTGATGCTGAAGTTATTCATATTGATAAACCAAGTTTGCAAAGCTCTTGCTAACAAGTTATGTTGCAATCATTGTCTTTTTTATAAATAAAATAGTTATAAAGCCCACTTTAGAGTCCACGTGCATGACTCATTACTCTCAGCATTCAACAGTTTATTTGAATAGATTAGGGGGTAGGGACACTATCAACATCTTTTACGATATGATGAGGAAACAATCATTTCAGATTCGATAACATGTATTAAATTGAGTACTTTTATATACATATTTACTAACAAGAATGACTTGACGAAAAACCATGTTTATTTGTTTGTATATATAGCAGTCGTACTAAGTTAGTAATGACCCCTTTAAGGTCTCTTCTCTCGCACTCCATGGATATTGTCATTATGATTATAATAACATTAAGTCAATAAACAGGATTACAACATTAAATTATAATCATATATCTTTTTTTGCCTATTTCTCTACGAAGTTACTAGTAGTGATGGGTTGAGTCTGTCTTTTTAAACTTGTCTAAGACCGTTTGTATTTTCAGTTGACGAAACTAGATAGGTCCACTAAAAAAGTCCTCTCTGGAACAGTCCCAGAGAAAAATTAGTAATAGATCGGTCATACAAATCAAATCTATCTGGATCCGTCTCATATGATATATATTGTGTAGTCAATTGAAATCTGAACACTTACTAATTCAATAGTTAATAAAGGTTGAGTGATTGAAATTAATGCATATTTCCCTAGATTAAATTATAAGCAATTAGTTGCAAAATAAAAGAAAACTTAGCTTTAGTATAAGTCGATCAAATCAAAACTGGAACGTGATGGACAAATTTCCATTCGTGCTCTGTAGGACCACCGTCTACGCCGTGGGCAAGTCCGAAACGTTGGAGAGAAAAAGGGCTTTGTCAAAAAGGCCAAACTGGATCCGGAGGAGGTAAATAAAACATCCCAGGGCAATCCCACAATTCCATAAAGACCCATGCAAGAGATCTCAGGGTTTCACAACATACTGTCCAAAGATCTATCAAAAAAGTGGATGGAAAGAGCCTTGTGAGGGTGGAGAGTCCACTTTTGACACCGACAATGAAAAAAACCCATCTCCTCTCTTGAAGGACTCTTTTGAACTCTTTTTTGACACTTTTGGCCTCCCTACAGCCTTGATGACAACCCTATCCAAATCAGTTGTCATCCAAACACAGAGACCCACGGCAACCGGCACTGGTACGCCGTGATAGAGGACTACATCCACATTGGGTGCCAAACATCTATTTATAGTATTAATTTTGTTTCAATTCTATTGTTAATTAATAAAATTATATATTGTTGAAGTTTAAAATAAGATTTGAATGTACCACTGGTTAATTCGGACTAGAGCGATTTAATAGTTTAATTAATAATGATGTCAGCTGTGTTTCAAAATTGTGAAAATGGACCTGCAATAACGTCATAAGAGATAAATTTATTGAATAAATTTTATTTGATGCTTTGATTTAGACACAAAACGTTGGTCCTTTGATTGTTGAAATTAAAGATTGAGACGGAACAAAAATAGGACTAGACAGAACCAATTCTTTCCTCTTATGAAATTTGGTCTAAACAAGTCTAAAAGAAATATTTGATACAGACCGGTCCCCCAAAAAAAAACCGGTCTGGTCCATTCTCATTTAAAATTTGGTATAGACGGATTCTATAGATACATTTTTAATGATGTCAGTTGTCCTTCAAAATTGTGCACGTCGAACTACAATGACGTCATATGAAGTTAAATCTGTTACATAAATCATATTCGTACAACCCATAAATCCGAGGAACAGGGAAAAAACCCGATTGAGACCGAAAAAATCCTCTTTGGTTGAAAGAAGTTCTATCTGGCCCGGAGTTTAAGAAAATTTAGGAATATAGATCTGATTGTGTCCTTTATTGCAACCTTTCTTTCGAAAAGAAAACGAAAAAGACTCAAAATCAGTTGGTAAGCCAAGTCTTCTCATCAATGTAATTATTATGAAATAATTGTTAACAGTTTAAAATATGCTAATTCTAATTTTAAAAATATAGGTTTAAACATTAATTATGGGAAAAGAAGCTGAAAAATCGACAGCTGACAATAAAATACAACGTATATATATTTTTGTGCTTGCTAGATAGCACCGTGAGATTGGTCACAAAAAAAATCTGACTACATTGGTTTAACTTAAAATTTAGTTTTGACGGATTCTATAGTGGAATTGTGAATGACGTCAGCGGTGTTTTAAAGTGGGAACATCAATCTACAATGACGTCATATGAAGTGTAATATGTTGCTATAAGTAATATTCGTACAACTTATTAGTCATGAGTCAGGGGAACCCTCGGGGGGGCTGCCCCCAATAATAATAATCCTGCAGACGGCCCTGGGAGTGGGGGGAGAAAGTTAGGGGTTCATAGATTGATACTGAAAAAAGTAGTCAATGGATTGAGATGGAAAAAATTGTCCCACGATTTGAAAACTATTAAATTTTGGAGTGAGACCGAACCAGAAAATGTTTCGGTCTTGTACAGAGTCTCAACACTACCTTCCAGCTCCAACTCTGCCTCATCCATTATGCATTATTAGAAAGAGCAAATACTATATACATACAGAGAGGACGAGACTCCACGACTAATAGTAGGTACTGTAGAGAGCCATGATTTCTCTCTCTTGTTATAAAAGGCTATAATTAGCCCATTTAAATATGCAAATGAATGTTCCATTAATTGACAAAAAAGAAAAGAAACAAACAAACATTAATTAATAATAATGATTCTTATTGGTCATTGTATTATATTAGCTGCTATTTTAGGTTGTTTATTTATTTGGTTGTTTATTATTGCTGAGAATATATTATCAATTGGGGGGTCCAAATGAAATAATGGTGACGTCATTATGGATGAACGCAGGATGATTTTGTATAGTGGGAGTTGCAGTTTTTATAGAATTATTTCTTTACAAGAGACATAAACTTCTCAAGAACATTTTTTTGGAAAGGATTAAATTTGAACGAGTAACCTTCTTCTTTTTTTTTCTTCCCCGAAATATGATAGATAATAAAGTCCTGAGCGTTTACTTCACTTAATTTTGACCATAAAATTAACATACATAGTTATGATTATTCGAATTTGAGTGTCCCAAACGGTTGTCTAAGCAATTGAATAAGTGCTCAAATACCGGTTCAACTCGACGATATCCAATATTCTATCGACATTTTTGATGTCCACATTACAAGAGTGGAATCCTTGGAATCGATCCTTTTTTGGGCCCGTAAATAGTACATATGTTTTTGGCCTCCCGCTTCTTCTTTTCACCTTGGCCGTAATGAATAATGTATTGATTTTTTTTCTGATTTTTCCATTATGTTATGAATGTTTGGTATATATTTTTATAAATAATAAAAATCTCTCAAAAGAATAAAATAAATAAAAACCTTTCTTTTAAAAAAAAAAAAATGACAAATTGAAGGTGAAAAAAATCATTCAATTATGAGATTTTAATTTTTTGTGGGCAAGGGATAAGCATTGGATTTTGATCACAATAATATTAATTATTTACTTTCCATGTAAACTCATGATCTACCACTTTAATACTTTGCTTTGGGCATATATTTTTAACTTTTGGCCTTGTTTTCATCCATAATTATAATTAATTATTCTTTCAAATCCTAGGAGTTTTTGTCAGCTGATAAGTCGTGCTGGATAGAAAGGAGTTACCTCGTATTTTTCGGTTTTTTTATCAAATCTGGTTTTTGAGAATTTTCAATTTCCATTTTTGGAGAATATTTATTAGGGTTGTTACTCAGTCCAACCCTGATTTTTTTTTTAAGGTTCGATCTTAAATAATTTTTTCTTGATCGATTTGGAGCTACAGTTAAGTCCAGACCATAGACCAAAATTTTATCTTTTTCTAATAGTTGATCGATTTTTTTTGGTCTAAATAATTAGACCGATTTTATAGCCACTTATGATTGATCAATTGTATAACTATGATTTATGAAAACACATTAAAAGTCATGTATTATCATCATATATTCACAATTTTGAAACGTAAATGTTGTTAGGTGCAATTCGTCTATAGACCGAATTTTAAATGAGACGGATCATAACCAAATTTTTCCTTGGAACCGATCACAGGACGTTACCTCCAAAACACAAAGATATACATAGAGTGTATCTTGTTGTCAGCTGTCGATATTTGCTACATCTTTCGTCCTAATCAATATTCTCAATATTCAATATTATTGGTTGAATTAGAATTTGCTTCTTTTAAACTCTAAACAATTTTCAACAATTATTGAATAATGATTGATCCCATAGTCGAGAAGAATTGAACAAATACTAACTGATTTTGGGTATTTCTTTCCATATATTTTCTGAGAAAAGGTTGCTTGGTACAATAAATGTATCGATGTTTAAACAGTCCATACTGCCAAATGGAATAAAGATAATGGCGTCATGTGTATAGATTCGACTTTGTATTCTTGTCTCGTGTGAATTGATTCGGACGCGTAGAATGGCTCGTGAACATGTTAGTATACTTAACTCTACTCCAAAAGAATAAATAAATCTTTTACCCCCCTCACTCCTTATTTTGCAAATTGTAGCCTCAAGATACACGCATACAACACCCTGTGTGTGGTCCCTTATATTTCGTTTACTTCTTTAGCACCCATTAAAGAACCATTAAAATCATGGCCAACTCTTTCGTGGTTTTTATTTGGTAATTAGCAAAATATATTTATATAGTAGGTATTAGTGTTAGATTTGAATCTAGCTCGAACTCACAACTCAAAATATTCGTGGTTCAAATTTACATTTTATTGTGATGCGGTTGAGATGTTAATAACTATATAATAGTCGGTAACTTAAATTAATTTTAATATAGATTTGTTGTGATTATATAGATCATGTCGTTACTTTAATTGCATCAGCCAACCTTTTCTCTTAAAGGAACTGAAAACAAACGTCCGAAATCAGTTGATAGGTAGCCAATTTTTGCCAACTATGGAACTTTTCTTCTATGATGGATAGGAATTGTTTGCAACGTAACTATAGCAAATTCTAATTGAACCAATCAACTTTCATAATCCTGATTATTAGTGATGAAAATCGATGAAATCGAGTGTATTTATTAGGGTTACCATGTCGATTTTCGATTTCTTTTTTTAAATATGCTCATAATGGTCCTGATTATTTTCCATTCCTGATTATTGGGGGGGGAGGAAACATGGGCAGCTGACAAGAAAATAAAATGTATGTTTTTGTTCATGCAAAGTAATCTATAACACCTTTTGATTAATAGTAATTGACTATCTTATTATTGAGGCGGTCAAATTGCTTTCATTGTGTTACAACTTAGACTTAATCAATTCAATGCCTGATACCATAACTGGACATAACGAACCCGAGCTTTAATTCCTTTAATGCCTTAATTCTTTAAAAACTCTAACTGTGTAATTTGTATAAGTTTGACCCACACGTCATATTTTCTCTTTCTATCTCAAAATTGGAGACAGCGACAACGAATCGTTGAAGTTAGACTATGGCAAGCCTTTAATAATACGGAAATGACTTTGCAAATTGTACAGAAGCGACGTTTCGCTAAGTGCAACTAAATATCGCTGGAGTAATGAGAGAGAAATCTGGACTCAATCGATCACTATTGCTCGAATACGTTTCCACGTAGGACTAGACAATCAATGGAGTAAGTACGGTATATTTCTATTTATGCATGTTTATAAAAAGTTATGTTTCAGGAGTTAATGGATTCGGGGACATAGAAGTTCCTCCACATGATTTCTATAACGTTCATCCTGTAATTATACTGTTGTGGTGCATGGTAAATACAAGAAAAAGTCGTGGTGCTTTACTTAATGAGATGTGATCTCCTCTGGTCATATCCCTCGGTCCACAGATTGACTCTGAGTCCCTACCCCAACAGGAGGACTACTTTATAAGTTCCTCCACATAATGAGACCTTTCATTCACTTTCATGACCTTCTTAAGTACTCATTGTCCGATTATCTCGAAAAAGTTGATATCTCTCTTCTCCTTGTCCAATAATATATCATTTTTTGTCTTTTCAAAGTTATGTCCTAAGTTTGCAAAGATTGAATTTCTGCTATCCACTGTCTCGAGATAGAAAGTATGACGGGTAGGCAAAATTATACAAAAATACCCCTCGAACTCAACCCGTATTAATATTCAACAATTTGAACGAACTCCATAGTTACATAAATAAGTGGAATCCAACTCAAGTAGATAGTTTGAGAATAGATCCTTGAAATAAATGTATGTTTCATCACTAAATAACAATGTAGGTAAAAAACGACAGCTGCTGCCAAATCCCTACACACTCCATACGTTGTAGGTAATATATCTGTTACAAAAATGGCAAAATATAACATTGTAAAGAACAATTAAAACCTAATTGTTCAACCTAATGACAACTTCATCCTCAAAGAAAACAATAAAAAAATGGTTAAAAAAAACCAGTAGCGACGTCGACCATCACATTAGGAGAGAGTGAGGCTAAATATATATAAATGGTTGTAAATATTTACGAGTGGCCTACTGCTGTGAGGAGGAATAAAAAAAACAACTAGAGAAAAATACCTCCACAATCTACATGACACGTTCTTATGTATGATTTAACTTTGAAAGCTTACACAAATCTTATTATTATTATAAGAGTCAGAGGGAAAATACTCCTCCTCAGGAATGTCTCTGTACGTTTCGTCACTAGCCTTCTGTTCTTTGTCTTTAGCAGCTTAAGAGAACTACTAGGTAGAAAGAGAGAGAAAGGGAGACACTTGTGGATAAATCTAATCCATATTTTTTTAAAAGGATTCTCTATGTCACATCTGCTCTTCTATTCGGTTCCATATTTTACATACATTTTACCGAGTAATATGTATTAATAAATGAATAATAAATCAACAACCAAAGACAGCAACCAACAAACAAACAAACACTCCATTAGTAAACAAACCCCAAAGAAGTATCTAATCAAAAAGAAACAGTTATTTTTTAATTCTGAATTCAATAATCAAATATGTTATTATTAAGATTATGTTGATACGCAGACTCTAATTTTATATTTTTTAATAATCAAAAATGTATTGTTATTTAAGCCGTAGAACACGAAACGGATCATTGTTTTTGATGAATAAAAAGGTTGGACGTCTTTCAGGGGTCTCCTGTAGGCGGAAATGAGGCTGTAGCCCCCTCCAAATCTATGATTTTTTGTCGTGATCAAGAGTAAATTAGAATAAAATAAAAAATATTATTTGGGAAAACAGAAGGAATTTTTTTTTCAAGGATTTCTTTGCTTAAAAAAATCAAATTGGATCAAATTCAAGGCAGAGGTACCTGTATTTTAGTGTGCTCCGCAATTTTCCTCGGACTGTTGAAATAAATGGACGTAAACGACTATTAGTTCTTCAAAATTTAGTATTTTGTCAAAAATAGGTTAGTGAATAAGAGTGTTGTATAAAATATGGTCTTGCCGGTATGTCAAAATAAAAGAAAGCGAAAATTAGCATGGTAGTCATGACAACTTGATGAATATTTGGGGGAAGAGTGGCTTCGCTGTAATGACGTTTTATTTGATCATTTTTGAAACAAAAAATTCAAGTATGAAATTTTTGAAAAAAAAAAATTATAAAATCCACAGCATTATATAAAAATTTGATTCCAGAGCTGTTCGCTAAAACAAATTAATTTTTTGAAATTTCAATTAAATGAAATTTCAAATATTAAATTTTTTTGGAAAAAAGATTAAAATCCACAGCAGTTCACAAAAAATTAGATTTTTTGGAAAAAAATTTCAAAATTAACTTTCAAATATTAAATTTTTTTAAAAAAGGATTTAAAATCCACAGCTGTTCAGAAAAAATGAAATTTTTTGGAAAAATTTCAAAAATGAAATTTGAAATATAAAAATTTTAAAAAATGCAATTTCAGATATTAAATTTTTTTTAAAATAAGATTTCAAAAGTTAAATATTTTGGAAAAAAATTTTAAATCAACAGCTCTTCATAAAAAATAAAAATTTTTGGAAAAAAATTTTTAAATTAAATTTTTTTGGAAAAAAATTTAAAAAAGGAAATTTCAAATATTAAAATTTAAAAAAAATGAAATTTCCAATATTAAATTTTTTTTTAAATAAGATTTCAAATATTAAATTTTTTTTAAATATGAATATGAAAAATCCACAGCTGTTCACAAGCAACAGCAGGAGCTACATTCATTTTCTCTATCTCCGTTTGGGTATCCCACAATTATGTATCTTTCCCGTTCTTTCATTTTCAGATCCCATTTCCTTCAATCTTCATTATGGCTATTAAAAAAGAGAAGGAGACACTCGCGTTTTCAATTAAGTGGAGAGTAAAGTATTTTTTTGTTGAAACAAAGGACCAGAAAGCTAGTAATTTGTAGGAAAAGTGTTGCAGTTTTGAAAGAGTACCTTCTTCGTCATCACAATGAAGCAAAACATCTACCAAAAGTTTGGTAGAACGTTACACTCAAAGAATTATGAGTCCATGAAATGTGGTTAAGAAACTCAAAGAAACTTTTGATGAAAATGAATCTGTCACTATTACAAGTTACAAAACAGAATCATTATGTGGCATATCCTCGTCATTCTTTCATTTATCAGGCCCGGCATAAAAATAAGTTTGGTGACCCCTGATCTAGACCTTCATAATAATATATATGAGACAATTCATTAAAAACATCTGATAATAGAATCGATTCTTAAGTATTGTATTGTAGCCCTACTCAAAATATGGAATCGATAGAATAAAACATATTTTTTAGGAGGGAGATTTGTTTTTTTTTTCTCCTGTCATTATATGAATAATTCAAATTTTTTCTGACTGACATCTCATCTTTATTTCAACTCTAATACTCCCTGACTTACACATTAGAAAACTCTCTTGACTCAACTCTCTCTTCCTCTCGACTCCGAACATTCCACTCTTTGCAAACATATGTATATCTGTTTCAAAATATGTGGTGTATTGACAGTATTCCTATTCAAATGAGGTGGACACATATCTTGCTATACATACTTAGAAGCAGGAGCTTATATTTTAAAGTGAGATTTGTGCAAGGCATCATATGTTTTAAATTATGCAAAATCTATTATTTTATTTATACGTTCAATCTATGAACCTGGGTTTTTTTTTTTCTGAGGATCCCAGGATTTCTTGGACATTTACAGCTAAGGGAAGTTCCGCAATAAATCTAACAAATTACACATTAAGATGTGCCTTTCACATCATTTCTAAACCATAGCTGTATTTGAGTCCAGCTTGTCCGATTCCAAGTCAAGTCCGAGTGCTTATACGCCGAGTCGAAATCAAGTTATGCTCTGAGTCAAGATAAGTTCGAGAAATTGGTCTTAGTCATGTCAAATTCCTTCAACTCCAAGTGCAAATCAAGTCAAAGAGACGACTCCGTCTGGCTTTGAGTCTAAGTCATGTCAAAATCCTTGTGCTCAGATAACATGGTTCCATTCTTGTCCAAAGAGATATAACTTTGGAGAAGGACACCCGTAGGACCTCACACCCAAATGTGGACTCACTGAAGTCCTCCATAGTGGTTAGATGGGACAGTTTGTCAGATGAGTTTGTCATGAGCTACTTTATTGCCTTCAGGCTACGTGTAAAGTAATGGTCATTGGTAATGAAGGTGGACATATTGATCGAAAAAAGTTTTGGCAAAACCTTGTTTAGATGTTTTATTAACATTATATTTTTACCAATTATTGGAAATATAAAATCATTGATGTACATCTAAATCCATCTCTTGAGTCCACGTTTTACTGCCCTAGACTGCATATGATTTGAAAATATAAATAGGATATTTCTCCTCGATTTTTGTCACAGATTGTTTTTATATTAGCTAGTCACATATGTATATATCAGAAATATATATTTTGCAGTGAATTTAATGGAAATTCTCTGCGGTGAATATGTAGTTTGAGAAACACTGGAGTCTGATCTCTCAAAAATCATTTTCAATCAAATAATATATAAATAGATTAATTTAAAGTTCCCCTCCTCTGACAACAAACTCTTCAGATGACTCAGCATGACTCTTTCATTCACTTCTTGATATATATATATATATAGTAGTCTCGTAGATATAGTCTATGACGTATTTTATTCATTATTACAGAAAAATCAAATTAAATTATGTCAAAAGGTCAAAAGTCAGGAGTTAAAAAAAATTCTAAAAATAAAATAAAATTATATAACATATTATTGTAAGTAATTTGAATCATTTTGAATTGATTCGACTTTGTACGCCAATCCAATCCAATTCGTCTTGCTTCTATGTTCTTTTGTTATGATTATTTGAGGGAAATTGAAAATACTCAACAGAAAGGACTTGTAGAGAGAAGTAGTTCTAGAAATATATACATAATACCAACTTAACATTAATATAAGGACAGCAACAATTGATGAACCCGCCAGTGACACCCCCTCCCCTGATATAACATACATAATGGTTATTTTGTTGTTAATAGTATGACCTTCACCCTACCCGCTACGGGCTCTTTGCTCTTTAAAATGATAATAATTAATAAAATCTAAGTCCGTATGAGTGAAAAGTAGGGATCTATGGGTCACAAAACTTTAAGAACCAAATCGGACACAAAATCACTCTCTTACATCAATATTTGCTAAATCTGCCCTCTGATGGAAAATCTATGATCCACAGGTTTTTCAGACTTTTGCCTTGCCTCCACAGAATGAATACTGTTTTCTGGATTTTCATTTATGAACTCATATGTCAAATGATATACAATGTTGGAGACAATATCCTTGCGTGGTCAAAAAAGTGGAGAAAATGATCCTTGTCAGACTTTATTTACACTATTTCGTCATGTGCAATTTTAATGCAATTATACTATATTTAGGATGTCAAACTATTGAATGATAAAATTAATTCCACTGCAGGCGCTTCTCAGAGTATGAGGGACCCCTTTTAATATCTAAAAATACACCCTGAGCCTCAAGTTGTACATGTGAAGTGCTGGAATCAAAGGCAGTTTAAACTCCATCGTCGTCGCGTTTCTAAGTATCAAAGAACCCTTCCAATATCTCAAAATAAAGCTTGGCCCACGAGTATTGTAGGTGAAATGCTGGGCCTCAACGCAGTTTAAACACCACGACCCAATCCTTTTTAAGCATCAATTATCCCTTAGAACACTCCATCCCACAGATTGTGTAGGTGAACTGTTGGCGCCCTATACAGGTTAAAAACCGCTATCTTGACCATCAAGGACCCCTTGTAATATCCCAAAATACAACAGTTGGAGCAGGCGCCCCTCTGGACGCCGGTCCTCGGTTGAAAATAGGGATCGACACAACATTAAATACTACCCTTGTTAAGAGGGATGTTAATCAATAATATATTACCCAGTTGTTCGTTACATCGAGTGTCCCCTGTTACGTTATTAAGTGTAACAACAGATATGATAATAATAAAAAAGAACAATAATCCGTCCGTAATGTCCAACTGCTGTACGTCGGCTTTTTGATAAGTCAAAATAAATCTCGTTAAATAAAAAGAAAAAAAATTTTTTTTTTTTTAAATTGAGCATAAGTTTTTTATATTTTTTATTATCATTTATTATTATTTTTGTTGTTGTTGTAGTCAGGATATATTCAGCTTTTAAGGCCAACATCTGGTATATGGATATATATAGAATATCTTGTTGGTTCGAACCGTATTAAAAATGTACAACGATTGTTTTTTGTTTTTTTTAGTAGTTATTGTTGTTTTTAGTATAACGGTCACGACCAAAACTTAACAACTACTGGCTCAATGACGATAACACTTGAATAAAAATAATGGCACCCTTGTCCTTGAATTGCAATTTGTCAAAGAAAGAAAAACCTCCACTAAGAAGATAGTTTGGGGTTTTTTTTTCTTGTTTTTTTGTTGTAAATATATCAAATTATAATGACTGAGGACTCGGACTAGAATTGCCAGAGGTGAGAAAAAGTACTTATATTACTCCAAGTCCAAGTCGAGTCTCAAACCTTTGCTCATTCTAATATTAGGAAATAACAACTTCATCATCACATTGCTACAACTTATAACTAGTTAATTTACTTAATCTTGTGTATAGTCAATGTGATCAGAGTAAAGAGTAACGTTGCAATGAGAGGCTGTTTGAATTGTTGTTCCCCGGATACGAGTACATACATAAATTATTTTCCGAAACTTATGAATATACAAGAAATAGATGGATTTTGATCCATTTCATATCTTGTTCACCTAGTTAAATATCTTATACTCCAAATATTTTCTTGATACGTTCCACAATTATTGACTACTAATAACTACTTATAGCTATAAATTCAATAGATATTTATAGTCTCTCCCTAGACTCAAGTGACTCAATAGTACTTATATAGGGTATAAAATATACTATTTAAAAATGTGTTGAGGAGTTGGAATCAGGGACACTCAAAATATTGGAGGTGGGTATTTTATGTACCGAGTCCACATCACTGATTATAATATCAAAAACTGTCTGTAACGCTAAATAAATTAGACCCCTGAGCTTGTTTCTTTGAAACAAGCTGGTCCAATCTGTTGATAACGGAAGACAACGATAACCAAAGTGTGTTACTTATGTCCAGTTTACTATTTTCCTTTGTTTTGGTGGCTGTCAGTGCAGAAATCAACAAAGAGATACTTTCAAAAGTTTCCTTTGTCTTACTCATTTTGCAAGCTGCTTTCAAAATAAATCACTGGTCGACTAAGACTGGAACTATAATGGAGAAGGACCATTTAGTACTATTTATGTCTACAGTTGATAGGGAAAGAAGAAAATATTAAGCATGAATGCAAATATCAAAAGAAAGCAAAGAAAATGTTGCAGGGATTGTAGATTGTTGCTCGTGAAATCCCATGCGTCAATTAATAATTATTAACTAAAAAATAATTAACAAATACGTTGTATAATTATATTTTGCAACCATCAAATATCCCTTTATTATCGCCCAAGACTTAGATAATAAATAAAAAAGAAATAACTCATTAATTCTTGAGCGACCCGGTACTGATTGACCCATTGTCCGGAGATGGGCTAAAACTGCTTTAAACGGTTATATCTAAGTTTAACATTAATACAAAGTGGAGACCAAAAACTTGCAACCTCATGATTAAATTACCAAAAAGTAATTTTTATGGAATCAAGAAAAGACAACTAAAAACCAATTTGTGATATGGTTTAAATACCATATTTAGCTATATTTTGTATTCCATGTGTCCTCCTCTACAAGCAATAACAGTCTCTACAAGCCGACAAACAGTTTGACAGATCTTGACGATGAAGGCCGTGTCCTTGGCGTACCACACTGTCATCATGGCAGCTTGGAACAAATCCAAATTTGGATGGAAAGTGTGCCAGACATTCTTTTCTAAGTTTTCCAAACTGCAAAGTTCGGAATGTTCAGATCAGAGCTGGAGTAGGGCTACATGGAGGGATGCCAGGAGTCAGGTATATTATTGATGCAGAAGTGTTGGGTATTCTTGGCTTTAAGGGAGTGTAATGGACCTTTTGATTTCGTAGGCAGTCTGCAGCTTTCTAAGCAGTTCCTCTGTTACAAAGAAGATTTCAAATACTTTGTCTTTTTTGCCGTTGGGTCAACATTTTTACACTTAGAGGTATGGGATTAAAACAAAACTGTTTTTTTGGGCGTGTGTTTCTTAAATGTTCCTTTAATTGATCAGATGGAGTTGCACTGATTCAGTATATGCAAACACTATAATGACTCCATCTGACCTAGTAATCTTCTTTGAAGTCCATATACAAAGAGTATATTTACTACCAAGGCGCAAACCTGCGCATATTGAGTTTATTTTTGCTCCTCCGTCTGTTTTGTTTTTTTGCTTAATGACAGCTTATAATTAAAAATAACAAGGACAAATCGTTGTTAAATGCCATAACAAGTTTTACGGCCCCACTCTGTATATGCGGCGTGGCCCAGGACAAGGATCATAACTAAATTTATTCATTCATTGGGGGGGGGGGACAAATCTTTCACAATTTTGACAGAATGTTTTACATATTTTACAAATAAAAAAAACCGTCCCTAAGATTGTATTAATAACCAATAAATACAACATTTGGAGGTGCAAGAGATCAAAAAATACTGACGGGACTCTGTGGTGATGAAAAGGTTGAGAATCACTTATCCATAAGAGAAAATATTAAACAAAGAAGCTATCAAAATGATGTCAACACGATTTTGAATACGTAAATAATATGTTTTGGCTCGTTTCCCTCCCTCCCCATTACCAGGTGTTGATAGAGATGCAGCCCGTATCATTATAGGTATACCTATTGTTTACTCATTCATCCTCAATCATTGTTCATCAACTCATCTTGTATTTACTGGTTGTGTGGTAAGGGTACCTAATTATGGTCATCATAATAAAGTCATTCAAATAAATAAATAATTGTAATAGCAAAGTATCAACGACAAAAATTGATTGACATGATCCCCAAACAGTATCTAACACGTGTTGACCCCCTGAGGGCAAAAAATAGTAACAGAAAGAAGAAGATAAATGATTCGGAAGGAGGAGACGTTATTTATGGCTTGAAAAAAACCAACCAACGATCCTTGTATAATACAAATCTATTTGTAACCTTCAAAATAAGACAACTTCTATTACGTATATATATATAGTGAGTTTGAGACGAAAATGAACGAATTAAATAATTATATATAATTTTGTATACATTCAATATCCAAAACAATAATATTAATATAATTTATGACAATGATAAATCTTGAATATGCCCTGTAGGCCTCTGACATGGCAACACACTGCTCATTGACATAGTTCTTTAAGGGCTACACATTTGGTTGTTGAATTCTGCTGGAATGGGACATTGGCGACCATGCCATCTCCCTCATGGAGAGATCTGACTGCTCATTAAAGGCTTTGACTACAGCTTCAGTAATCAATTTTCTTGGAAGACCACTCCTCGAGGATTATACGAGATTCTCACCATAATCCATGGGTTCCTTGACGATAAAGGGTTGCCTTTGAGCCATATCACCTTATTCTTTATTTTAGGTAAATCGTGTTGAGCTACGGCCTTTAAGCTACTACGATTGGAACAAAAGTTCAGTGGCAAAGGATCCTTTAAAAATATATTGACTGTGTCCATATGGGCCCTAATTTTTGTGCAATATCACAAGGATACATACTTTTATAAGTGTTCTTTTCATCCTTCTCGTGGGTTCTCAACACGTCCCATTTCAAAATAGAAGTCATAAAGCGTGGTTAGAATGAAACACACTAAAATCCATGTAAGTTAAGATCTAGCATGTGGAACAACTTGTAAAGAATGCCAAGTTGTTTCTACTATACCACGATACTATAATTAAATAACTGGAAGTTCATAAAATATTATAACTATACTTAAAGTTATTACCCTGGGTCGTGGAGAAAATAAATGATTTTCTTTGACTGGAAATTTTTGTCTGCATAAGCCTTTTTTTTTTTAACCAACAGGCCACAAATCTTCACAGCCCCTTGCGGATAACATATATTTCGCTAGTTTGCTTATGTCTTAATACAACTTGCACAAAATCCCAAATTCAAGCAACCCCATGTTATAAGGGTATAAAACCGTTATCATATTATAAAAACCATTCAGAAACACATTGCAATCCTTCCTAAGCCCCCTCCCCCCTACACACCTCACTCGACATATGTTTTTCAAATCTGCTTTAATTTGTATCTCTCACTTTCAAGAAGAAGAAGAAAAAGAAGAAATACTCATGAAAAATGAAAAAAAAGAAGAGAATTATGAAAAAATTCCTGCGGTTTTTTAGAGCTTCAAAAGAATGAACCATAATAATTTAACTCTTGATATATCGTGTATAAATGATAACTTGTACAGTAAGCAGACTGTACCAGTTGCAATCAGAAAATGACATGAAACATATGAAATGAATGATTTAGAGCCCTATGATATGCTATCACTAGGGAAGTAAAAATACACGCATTTTTAAGGCTGCGTAGATACAATTGCACAATTTGCTAAATATCAGTTTAGAGAAGGTGTTCATTTTGAAACTCTGAATGCGCTCAATTTCCCTTCCGTAATAACAATAGTTGTGAAAAAAATATGATCTAAAAGTGTGCAATACATTTTGTAGTTGGCAACCTGTACATTGTTTTTTTGTTTTTTTGAGGAGGCAACATATAAGTATAAAGCGCGTGTGTTGATGACTAATGGAGAGTAATTTGTTGAGGAGTTTTGTTAAAGTGTAAGTTTTTGTTGGACTCGGAGTCCTTCCATTATATGTCTCCACAAGGTTAAGAAAGGGATTTGCGTTTATTTCCTTCTCTCTTGGCTGCTTGCAACTAATCTAACTAAACTTAACGGCAGCATAGCCGCCCAAATATTATTCCAATTGTCAGTGTTACCATGACATTTTGAGAGTGTGTAGAAATTCTGCGGATGTATCTTTACATACTCATAGCTCAATTTTGACGAAATACACCGACTTGAAATTTCTACAGAAGTTGCATTAATTTACTCCAAATCTTCCCAAGTTGAAATTTTGTCTCTAGCTTTGTGTCAACAAAAATTACAAGCCCTTTACGCAAATGATTGAAAATGGAGGCTCTTTGCATAAAAATAGCAAAGTGGGTCGAGGCATGGGATTTGCTCAAGAACATAGCCTACACGGCTCTGTATGAACAAAAAGCAACAACATGGTAACCCTGAAAATTTGAAGAATGTTCTAGAGGAGATCAGCTACAATCAGCTGTGGCTAGGGATGATGGAGCGAAAGAAATAAACATGGATATTGGCAAATTTTGTTTGATTGTCAATTTAATTTGATGTCGATCCCCAATTCTACTCTGAGTCCAAGAGGGACTTACAATTATATCTCTACAACAAATCCTCAGGGGTAGGCTCTGTCTTGTATGAGCATACCTGAATGTTCAATCAGATTTTGAATATAATTAAATCTATTTAGGAAAGATTTATTTAGGAATTAATTAAAAATGATATCTGCTAAGGAAAAGAAAATTCGTTATTTAGATTACAACTCCAAAATAAATAGGCCAGCAAAAAAATACATACAATTTACATCACTGGTCGATATATTGATTAAGGGTGTATGTTTTGACTTTACCAATTAATTAGCATTCTGTGGCACATTAGACTATAGTATTCCAAGGGTCCACACACACTTCAATCACTGCTAAATACATGGTAATAAATTAGTAATTTTATTAAATATATAAGAAGGAAATTATAGTATCACACAGCCTTATCCCATTACTAATATTTATTTGTCAGCTGGTGATTTTTCAATTATCTTCCTCTAATGAATAATTATGAGTGTTCTAAGCGAGAGTTTGTAAAATATTCGGCTGTATGTACTTAACATCAGTGATTCCTAACCTTTGTCTAACTGCCGGCCGGTCAACGTTAGACAATTTTTACTGCAGAACGGGGGAGGGAAGGGGGTTAAAAGTGTAATCATATGGAACTTTATTAGCATATTGCTCCAACAATATAACGTCATTATAACATCACAAATCCGTCTGTAACGCTAAATCAATGGAAGCCTTGTTTCTTTGCAAGAACATGTGTTATTGTCAGACAATGACACCCAAAGTGTGTTCCTTATGTCCAGTATTCTCCTTTCCCTTGTTTTGGTGGCTATCAGTGCAGAAATTAACAAAGAGATACTTTCAAAAGTTTCCTGTTTCTTACTCATATTGTAACTTGATTTGAATTTTTGCGCGCAAGTGAGGAGAATACGGTCATTTCAAAATAAATCACTGCTTGACTAAGACTGGGACTGAGTACTCTGTCTACAGTTGATAGGGAAAGAAGAAAATATTAATCATGAATGGAAATAACAAAAGAAAGCAAAGAAAATGTTGTAGGGATTGTAGATTGTTGCCCGTGAAATCCCATGAGTCAATTAATAATTATAAACCAAAAAATAATTAACAAATACGTTGTACAATTAATTATTTTTTGTAACCATCAAATCTCCCTTTATTATCATCCAAGACTTAGATAATAAATAAAACAGAAATATCTAATTAATTCTTTTGTAGCCTGGTATTGATTGATCCACGGGACTCAGAGCCAATGCTTTAAAGGGTTATATCTAGCTTTTTGGCTAAAATGTTACATCTCAGCTGTAGATCAGAAGAAAATTGAAAAAAGTAATGAAATAAAGTGTTTATAAGGACAAAAGAGTCAATGATCCGGGAGCATGTCTCTATTTCGAAAGGAGCCATTGACTATTGGAACATTATCCAAGGTGAGGATCTGAGTTGAGGCTTGAAGAATTTTAATAAACTTTATTGGTAGTAAGAAAAGAATGTTTAAATAAAAGTTGACCAAAAATATATGGAGGTCAAAGTAGAGGTCACGGCTATAAAAGTATCTCATACATTCTGTCAAAAAAGTACTAAAATTATTGATTTATATTGCCTCCGCACAAGAGATTTAAAAAACAACAACAATTTGAGGTCGGCAGGACTGTTTTTCATTACGATGCCAAGTTTGAGCGGGATTTGTAGTCCAGTTTACTACCAACAGCTGGATATGGAAGTCAACCTCACAAGTGATACACGATTTTCAGAACGAATTTTTTCTTTCTGATGATTGTTGGCTTTTTTGCATGTCATCCCCGTAGGCCCAGATCTTATCACCAGGTATGATGCGCTCCTTGAACTTTGGGTAGGAATTCGCTCGATCAAGCATGTCCGAAGATACCTGTTCACAGTACTGATTTTGTATAAAATTCAGCTCTTTTTGAAAAAGCCGTGTAGCAACACGTCTCATGCCCCAGTTTTCAGTGAGAATAGTGCGAATTGACTCGTGAGAGATGGTAAGGCAATGTGATAAGTGAATGCCTATAATTGACTGTTATATACCTATGAAATATTGAGCGGTTTGTATATGAAGTTAATATTGGGATTAATTCCATTTTATGATTATTATTTTTTATTCAAAATTGTTTTTATGTTGACCCACAATATAATATATAAACAATACTAACCCGCGAAATAACTAATAGATTTTTTAAAGGAGATAAAATCAATAATCATCGTTTATGAGTTCATAATTATATTACATATTTTATATTTTATTTCTATTGAAATTTGTCAAAAAATTGCCCTGCGACATTTCTTTCAAAGATACCTTTGTACATATATATTATTTAGTATATACGACTACTACTACGGAGATCATAAATAATAAAAAAACAATACAGATAACAATAATAAAAAAAAAACAAAAAAAAAACGTAGTTTTAGACACGTCAGATGGTTAATAGACATTAAAAAAAAAACTCATCCCCCCCCTCCTATTTTTTATGTTGTGACGACTTGCTGTTAGTTAATACACTTAGGGTGGACCATGGACAGTTTCAATGATTTTTTTATGGTCTAAATTAATCTAAGTGAGTTGGTTTGACTCAGACTTGCAAAAATTTAAGTATAACTTATACTGCAATATTGAGGCTCAGAGGAAGAAATTTGCTAAACTTTACATTTTTGTTAACAGATAGGGAAAACGCGTCAAAAGCAACCAAGAAAATTTGCAATGTATTCGGGGCCGATGCACTCTCGGTTCGTGTTGCAGAACAGTGGTTCCTGCATTTTTTCCTCTTCTCAATTATGCCCTCTACTGTGCACAACTTGACCGTTTGAAGCCGGTGATCGAGTATTAGTAACCTGCATTGGTGAATGGGAGACAACAAGACATCATCAATACAACGTCAGGACGTACACATCTTTGATGACGTGCAAGAAGCTCCGAGATCTCGGATGGGAAATTCTTATGTATCCACTCTACAGTCCAGATCTGGCACTAAGTGAATCATACCTGTTCCTGTCTATGTCCAACGCGCTTGGGAGTACAAATTTAGCCTCAATAGAGGTCTGTGAAATTGGTTGTCCGTATTTTTTTTTTGCCAATAATGGCAAAGGCTTCTAGAAAAAGGGCATTATGAATTTTGATTTTCGTTGGCAACAAGTTATCAAATAGAACGTGGGGTACTAGGCTTAAATCAAATTATTGTAACACTTTTTATAAAGCATTGAAATAAAGTGAAAAATACAAAAATATTTTTCCCTCAATCTATAATATATATAATTGTACAAGTTTCAATTTATTCGTCCTAAAATGCATTATTTAATTACAAAACTGGGCATTGATGTTACCAACTATTAATTTATAGTATCATTTCATTTTGATCTATTAAAATTACATGGATATTATGTAATTATGTGTTATATAATTGTGGGGGTATTTAAACTTTTTAATGTGCCAGAGAGTACTTTTATTTTAATAATTTGTATTCAAAAATTCAGCAATTACACATTTAACATATTGATCATCGATGGAATATTCCATTCTTGCATGATCACACAAAAATATATATATATTCCTGTGGACGGCCCTGATCTGTCTCCGTTGGCCAGAACTTTACAGTATCTGTAATTTCTTCTTAATGAATAATTTTTTTATATACAATTATATACAATTTTTTTTAATAATAATCAAATATTTAACCAATTAGAGGATGTGAATATCATAGTAACGACCAGTAGTTCTTAACCTGTGTTCGATCGAACCCTAGGGGTTCGGTGAGTCAGGCTCAGGGTTCGGAGGATATCAAAACACACATGATTTTTGATGACACGCTCCTCTTGACCAATTAAGAAGGGTTCGAGGAATTTCCAAATGAAACTTGTGGGGTTGAGTACCTCCAACAAGATTAAGAGCCAGTGGTATATACTAACCTAAATTTAAGACTAGGGGTTCCTACCTGTAGGGGCCTTCGATAAAATTATTTTTTCTTTAGTTTTAGCAAATAATTAGTGTATTATTAATAGGCCTATATAACAAAATTCAGGTCCATCCATTGAAAAAGAAAATCTACTCAGTAGTGCGGACAATATATATGAGCCCATCATGAATAAATTGACTCCCGAGCACAGAGAGGGTTTTAATTTTTAAATTATGTAAGACTAATTATGATTAATATAATTAAGTATTCTCTCGTCAAGGCCTAATTAATAAAAAGTTAAATATTAAAAAAAGTATTTATTCTTTATTTTCTGATGTAGTTCCATTATACATAAAAAGATGATATCAGAATCGGCAGAGATTTTGAAAAACTGACTGTTTTTTAACAAAAATAATGAGTTTCCTACCAAAAAACGATTGTATAACCAAGTATTGTAACTGTACTTGGTCTACCCTACTACTCGTAGTGGAAGTAAGTTAGAATTATGAAAAGAAGCTTGCTTGCTTCTAAGCACGTGCTCTTTTTTTTTTTTTTTTTTTTTTTTTTAACGGACAACAACACTAGTATGTAATTACATAAGTGAATGTTGATTACGATAATAATCGAGCAGCATTTAACTTCTCATCCATCCTTCTCAGGACCATTATAATACATACATACATTTTGAAGTATTTACTTCCATTAGTCGGAGGGTCAAAAGGTCAAACCACCAACACATCATAATTATTATTATCACCTCTTATATTGAGATTTATTTATATTACTAACAACCCCTGTGCAAAGGAGGGTCAAAGGTCAATTAGTACATTAATTGTTGGTCACACTTTATTAGGCATTAAATACAAGGGATTTATTCCCGAATTATGAAGGTAGAAAAATTGAATTTTGTAGATATTTTATTTGTTTATTACAGCGGCGGCGATATTAAAGCCAATAACCTTAAAAGTAAGCGTATTTAATATAATATAAAAGTGAGGACGCAAAACTTGCAGTATGAATATTATACTTCATTACGCAAATAAATTTGAATATAAAGCCTACAATTGCAAAATTTGTTGGTTTTTTTAAGGTATTCTGCTGAAAAATTCCCCCTGGTATTTGGTTTCAATGTCATTTTGACGTATGAGACGTTTGTACAAGGTATAGTTATGATTTTAACCGAAAATTGCCTGTGTAATTGTAGTGTTTAAGATACGGCATTTCGTAGCCAAATAGGCTAGATAAAAGCCACCCTGTACCGGCTCCAATGGCTTTTTACAAACCACGGGCTAGTGTGTCTCTTGATCTCTGGTTATATTAGATCAGCTTCAAAGAGCTGTGAGACGACGAAAATAAATACAAATCTTGGAATTACTCCAATGTTGATCCTCAATTCTACTCTGAGTCCAACAAGGACTTGCCCTAACAACTCCTGAAGAGCAGCCCCTCACTGTTAATCTCCATCTTTCATATGCAAACGCACTAGGGAAATTTTAAAAAATGGCGTTCCATCTACCTCTGGGTTTTTAAAGGTTTATTAGCGTAAAAATTTATTTAATTTGGTAAAAAAATACCACTAATTTTCGATAAACTTTGACTAAATCCCCATTATTTTCAAACTATCCCGAATCATTGGCCTGCATGCATACGGATCCCTCTCAAATATTGACACATCGAATTAAGGTATTTTAAGGAAAAAATATTTATGTTAAAGGAGTAAATAATTATCTATTTAGGAAAACAATTAGGTATTTATCAAAAAAAATGATTTAAAGATAAACCATTATTGTATTGAACGCGTATACATTTTCTTTAAAAAGATCCAGAGATTTGTTCCCAAATTAGAAATAGAGTTATAAAAAAACTTCTTATTCTTATCGTGTGCCACAAAAGATGGATGGATGAATTAATTAATTATTATCTGATGAAAATACCTCCACGCGTAATGGAAATGCCGCCTCTGTTTTTATGTATTATTATTTAATGAGCAAATGTGTCCATTATTCCTTGCCAGTTTTTTTTTTTTTTTTTTAATATTTTAATTTGAATTGGTTCTCCAAACAACAAATTTTAAGCAAAATGTGCTAAACTAGAGATGTGTTGATACTTGCGGGGCCGTCCGCTAGATTATATGTATATTATTATTATTATATTTTTTTGGGGAGAAGGTGGGATTTTTGTAGAAATAATTTTCAAAATCCAAAGCTATAAATAGGAAATTAAATTTTTGGAAAAAAAAATTAAGGAATCCATATTTTTTTTTCACCAAAAATTGAATTTTAGGGATACAAAATTCAAAAGTTCATATATATTAATGAAAAATTAATTTTTTTGAAAAAATCTAAAAAAAAGTTTTTACAGACGCCCTGACATGAAATCCACTAGGTGCTATCCTCCCCAAACAGGCGAATTCCGAATAGTCGAAGTTTGTATTGAACTACAGGCTCGTTCAGGTAAATCTGGAAGTCCTATAACTACATCCTAATCAAAAATGGAAGCTGGAGTGCCCTTCATTTAGTCTGTCATGATATTAATTCATCCTTGGGCATTGTTTATGGTCTTAGAGACTGTTGTAAAGCTTACTTGGCGCTTTTTGGCAAGAGCGTTTATAGGAATCCCAGGAGATTAATTCAAGGACCGTTTCAGGCCTACAAGGAATATGGAAGATCATTTTTTATACCGCAGGGACTTTTGGGCTTTTGTGCCCCCTCCTCCTTCATATTATATTTCCAAAAAAATATTTTTTTTGTGAAAAGCTGTTGATTAAAAAAAAAAATTCATTTTTTTTTCTATTTTTTTTTTTTTTTAGAATAGCTATTAATTTTTTAAATTTTGTCCAAAAAATGTAATATTTGACATTTTTCTGTTTTGGCAAATTTAAATGTAATTTGCGTCACATCCAAAGGGTTACTAAGAATCAATTGTGGTTTGAAATTATGGAATAGTTTGCAGTTGAAGAATACAACTGTAATCCACATTAAATTTTGGGAAATCATTCCAGCTTTCTTTTATGTTGACATATATGTAACAGTGACAGGAGGGAAGCCATAGTTAGGTAATGTAGTATAGAGACATTAACTCAGACCCTAGCTTTATTGGTTGGTTAAAGACTAAGAACTATCAACATTTTATGTAATAGTTGTTTCGAGGGTAAAAAAACGTTATATGGATTTAAGAGGGAACGGACACGAGAGGATCTTCATCACTGAAGGTGGCCTTCTCTTCCGCAGTTAGAGAAGGAAACATTATGACATTAAAAGGTGTACATTGTTCCATAAATTGTCTATCTATAGATCTCTATAGATAGATAAAGAATGAATCAACAATAAAAAAATAATAAAAAATAAAACCCATTGACGTTTACCGGATTAATTTATGATATTTAATACATTTGTCATGTTTATTTATTTGTGTTTTCAAGAGATGTAACTCTATAAATAGCACCTTAAGTCCACGTCGTCTTCAGATCCGCATTAAATAATATCCGTTTCTTTCCCTTGTCAAATTACTCAATAAATATCCTATATATATATATAAATATATACAGGGTGAGGACTCAAAAATTAGAATCCACTTGCCTCAGTTCTAAAAGTTTGATAATTTTATACTTGGCACCATTCAAAAGAGCTCACAAAAGTCTACAATTTGATTTTTGTTTTGTTTTTGTGCAACACACAAAACTGCAGAAGATTTGTAATCCCCTCCGTCAACCTCTGACACGAAGATCATCACAGTGGACGCTGTTCTGAACAGGAGAAATGATTGCTTCTTGCCTGAATCAAAAGCTCAGATCAAGTGAACCTTCAGAACCAAACATCCAGCTCAGATCAGGGTCCTCAGTGTCGATGGTTCCCTACTTCTTGAAGGCCAACGAGAGAGAGTCAACAAGTACGTCTACTACAAGGCCCTCAGGTACGATGTCTTGTCATAGTTAAAGAGCACGTTTCCCAGGGACCACTATATGTTTACCCAAGACGGTACTCCGACATTTACGTCCAAGAAAGAACAACATTTCTGCGGGGAGAATATGGCTGTTTTCTGACCGGTAGATTTATGGCTTTCCTCCTCAACCAATGAACCACCAGTACTTTGCTGTTCGGAGTGTATTGGAGAGCAAACAAGAGTATGATTACGAAGGAGTAGAACAACTTGTACTTGGGACTTCATCAAAGTCAGCTGTGCTTCTGTTCGTCACCGTATTGAAGCCATCATTCAGAATAGATATTGAATAAAAAGTGTAGAAAATTGTTGAATTACCAAACTTTTGCTTGAAAAGTTTCCCATCAAAATGGAACAAAATAAATATATGTAGAAGTGAAAACGGCTTTTAAAATTTTCTAATTTTTGAGTCATCACCCTGTATATACAATTTTTGAATCCTATTAACATATGTATTATGTATAATATGATATTTAAGATATAAAAAAACAGCTTTTTGAGCTCTTCTTCTCCTCACATACTAGTTGTTATTGAGTATATAATAATACTCTCGGATATATCCGGTCATTCTCGTATACCAGCTAAAGATGTAAAGGATCGATAAGAACTGTCTTTTGTTTTGTGTGTTTCTTGTTTTTTTCTTCTCATAAACATTTAAGTCGATAAGACATCTACCGCATCATGACCAAGATAATATAATATAATACCCAAAGATGAACTGATAATGAGCTGAATAGGTAGCTAAAGGAATGAATTAATATTCTGGGTTCATCTGATATCTCATTAGTGATAGACCCCACACAAAAAAGGCATCTCTACGTTAATAAGAAGCGTTTAACTAATGTTTGCATTATAGGCTGTGATTCTTTTGGGAACAATCTCCGAAAATCCTTTTGAAGAAGTGAAGTTTCATGGAAAAATACAATCTAAAAATGAATTATTTTTCTCATAATTGATTGTGAGTTTCTGTTAAAAAATTAGTCTTGGCAAATCTTTTGTTCAGGGAGTCCACTGGGTGTGGGATGGAGGAGCTGTCTCCACCTCCAAAATATCCAAGGCTCCAAAAATATTAATTTTTGAATTTTTGTGACCAGCTGTGGAATTTTTGAAATTTTTTTCCAAAAAATGTAATATTTGAAATTTCTTTACCAATATTTTATTTTTTGTGAGCAGCTTTGGATTTTTGAAATTTCTTTCCAAATAATGTAATACTATAAGATTTATTTCCAAAAAATGTAATTTTTGAAATTTTTTTCTAAATAATGTAATTTTTTTCTAAATAATGTAATTTTTGAAATTTTTTTCCAAATAATGTAATATTTGAAGATTTATTCTTGAAATGTTTTTCCAAAAACCACTGTGGATTTTGTAAAAAATTTTACCCACAAATTTGATATTTGAAATTTTTTGTGAACAGCTTTGGATTTTTGAATTTTTTTCCAAAAAATTTAATATTTGATTTTTTTTATCTAAAAAATGTAATTATTGAAATTTTTTGAAAAAATTTAATTTTTGGAAAACAGCTGTGGATTTCGAAATTTTGACCAAAAATTTTATATTTCAATTTCTTATGAAGGCTTTTGATTTCTGAATTATTTTTCCAAAAAATTTAATTTTTGAATTTAAAAAAAAAAAAAAAAATTCTAAGCAGCTTTGGATTTTTGAAGAAAAAATCCAATAAATTAAATTTTTGAAAAGTTGATAGTGTTGGTTTTTTGAATGACTATTGTTGTAATCAAATAAGGCCTTTTTACACGATGAAATCGTAAATTGTACAATGCAATCATAGAAATTAGAACCTGTACTAAAAATATGTATATGTTCCTTGGTAAGGGAGTTCGACACCCAAATTAAGCCTAATTAATTTTTCTCATGTGTGTCCACAGGGGTTGGCTGTCGAAAAAAAAGCAGAAATTCCTAAATTGGGTGGGAGGCAATTTAGGAATGTTTGCTTTTTACAAGAATTTTTTTTGGTCATTTTATATTTGAAATTTTTTTACAAAAAAAATCTTTAATTAATTATTTATGAACAGCTATGGATTTTTGAAATTTTTTTCCCAAAAATTTATTTTTTGTTAATAGCAACTTTTGTGAATACCTACAGATTTTAAATTTTTTTGTGAACAGTTATGGATTTTTGAATTTTTGTGAATAGTTATGGACTTTTGGAAAAAATTATAATTGAAAAAAAAAAAAAAAACCAAGCCTCCCCTTCCCCCCCAAAAAAAAAAAAAAATATCTATATATAGCCTTGTGGACGAAGTGACCTATGATTTTATGTATTTATAAAAATTGTACATACTTTTTATTAAGTATCTTTGCTTTGTGTTTCACAAAAAATATATGACTCCACAACATACCTTATTTTAAAAGAAAAGTACCTCTATACCAGTCTAGAAATGATCAAATATTTGTTATATCCCGTGCTATAAAAATTTTCAGAGGACATGTAAAAAAAAAAATTGTTAAACCCTGTTAGCTAGATGCTAATTTTAACGACCGTCGATCCCTTATTACTGCCTTTTTATTTACATTTCTGGTAGGAGTTGAGAGGCCAAAAAAGAATATTAACTAATAGTATAAACTTGCTTTTGATTTATGCTCACGTACCATTCTTTCATTGTAACAAAGAATTTTCCATACTTTATTTAGATAATTTTTGTGACTTACATTATTGGATCGGCCATAGAGGCCCCGGAACTATAAGTAATTTCCCTCCTTTTTTGAAAGACAATAGATCCACTTCCAGAAGAGGTGGTCTTGCTTACTACATTGCAAAACGGGTGAAACAATCCTCGTGTCACTATAGAATTAGGCTCATACCTCCAACGTTCCCGGGAGTAAGATACTTTTGAACCTACTTCTCAGAAGATGTAAAAAAAAATATGTAGCAATTCCATGCTGTTATTTCTAGAATTGACATTTTTGTAAGGAAAAAAATGTTTGCAAGAATAAGATGGGTGCAAGACATATAGTACAACTGACCCTTGTTAATATCAGCTTGTCATTTATATGATTTTGGTGAGGCAATGAATTAGTACTATAAAGAGAAGACCCTTCCAGATTTGAAATAGTTTAATGCAGGGAAAATATGATAATTGCCTCCACCTGGGAAGTTGAACGAAGTTTCTGTTTGTTTCTTAGTCACCAGGATTGTGCTGAAATGTTACAAGTCAATTAAAGTCAAAGTTGATACGAAAATTATAGAAGATTACAGGCATTAAATTTTGAGAGGGTCAAGGTCAAAGTAACGCAAAACTGCATAATCGACCATAAATTTAGAGCAAGTTGAGATACATCACTCAATTTGATCTTAGGCGGAGGTTCTGCACTCTGCCGTGTGCCTATTTTAGTTATATTTAAATTCACATATATATTTGACAATGGATTTTTAAAATAGTTTACACCAAAGATAGGCGAGAATGCTTACTTAAAATGAATAAGTTAAACCCATAACGATTTTTAAATCATTTGACATTCTTAAGGACTGGTACCAAGGACCGATAGGATCTGCCCTAAGACTGGACTGTATATAATAAAGGTCTGCACGTCTAAAACTGAACACTCCTTTAAATTTTACGGCTTGAGGGCATGTTGATGGATTCTCTTGTAGACCTTAAGGCCAAGATCTTTTTTAACTAGCCGGTCCATGGTCCTTCTGCTGACGTTGAACTCCCTGAAGAGGCCACTGACGGTGACCTTGCCCCTCTTGTCCTCGACAGACTTTTTCACGGCAGCAACCATTTTGTCCGACCTTCGAGGCTTTGCCTTAGATCTTGTGGTCGCCTCAGGAGCCCCTTTGGCTACCACGCTGTAAACGGTGGTGCGGCTGCAGTTCAGAACCTGGGCAATTTCAGGTGGAGTTTTCCTCCGGCCGGAAAGTTCCAAAATTGCGACTCAACGTCTCTCCATATTATCGGCTGTTGCTATTTAGATCTTGCTGGAGTTTTGTGTGTAACTAGTCAAGGCCCTTGCCTCGAAGTATAACCCGGTTTCAACTCAATAAAATCAGGAATATGTGCATGGCGTAAAATTTAAAGGAGTGTTTAGTTTTAGAGGCGCACACCTGTATTAGTTACATATCATCGATACTAAAACCCATCCCTTGTAGTTTTTAAGATAGAGAGAGAAAGACGGAAAAATGACGTCAATATATTTATATATATATATATAAGTAACAACAGTCAATAGTCATGATGTTAATACGGATTAGAGCTTCAGAACACCCCCTCCCTCCCCCACAAGAACAACGTGAAAAAGACTTAAAAGAGTAAATATATATTTCGTTGGAAATCCAATGAGATTAAGAAACTAGAGAGAGAGTAAAGAAGATCTATAAATACAGACTAATTCGTAGGTATATGAACCTTTGAATTAATCACTCTTTGTACATATTGATTATAACTTCACACAGCTTTGTGTTCACTTCATGAGTCCTAAGAGATCACTTTACACCTTTTTTAGCCTTGTGTTGACTTGAAGTTAAGGATCGAACCGAGTCGATAAATTAAAAAGGGAAAAATTAAGTTACTACTAATGTTTAGAATCGGTCCAAGACCCGATTTTTTTCCCACTTCGGTTTTAAGTGATGCGATTTGGAACGATATTTCGGTCCAGATTGGGATTTTCGACCGAAAATCGCAATTTAATCATTCTTAAATCGTAGACTCAAAATTTTCATTAGCATGACTCACTTGCAAAATCTGTGATTTTTGTAGAATCAAGAAAAAAACAAACTCAAAACCAATTTTAGATATGTTTTAATTCTATATTTAGCGTTATTTTTGTAGTCAATATTTCCTCATTCACAAGATATTATAGGCGTCTTGACACGCCAGCGAACAGATTGGCAGCTCTAGACGATATAGGTTGTGTCTATTGAGTACAATACTCTCATGATGACTGCTCGGAGCAAATCCAAATTTGGAATAGAAGTGCGGCAGATATTCTTCTTCAAGACACCCTAAACTGCAAAGGGGTTGAGCACAGAGCTGGAAGAGAGGCACACAGGATAGAAGTCGGCCATATTGCTGTAGAAGTTTTTGTCCTTCTTGGCTGTACATCTAATTTTTTTTTCGAAGAGACAGTAAGCTTTTTAAATTTCATTTATTTTATGGAAGGGACTGAATTTGAAGAAATAATTTTTTTTTTTTTTTTTTAAAAGAAAAAGATGCAATAGGAAATAGCACAAGTGTGGCCTTTTTTGTTGAAGGCTTAGTGTATAGCTGTGGACTTTTGAAACTTTTTTCCAAAAAATGTAACATTTAAAAGTTAATTTCTGATTTTTTTTTTTTTTTTTTCATAAAAGTTTAATTTTTTGTCAAGAGCTGTGGATTTTTGAAATTTTTTTATAAAAAAATTTATTTTAATTTTAAAAACCAAGCACTAAAAATAAAAAATCATAATACTAAAATATTTATATTAATTTTGTACTTAAACTAATTATTTAGGGTTTAATATATCGAAAAATCAATTAATTTCAATGGATATATATACCATACAATTACTAAAAGTTGTATATTCCTCATAAATATTCATTAAATTCTAATCAAATCATATACATATATATGTGGAGAGTATGAATAGTACAAAATTTCTGCAAATCCCCTGGAGACCATTGAGTCATATCCAATCTTGGAATTCAATGATTTTTTTTATTTATGTTATGTTTATGTATATATAAAAAATAACAAATAAACTGCTCCACGCCCATAAGCCACAAATTATAGCACGCTAGTCAGCCAATTAATCCGATTATATCTCTATTTCTGAATACATACATAAATTGAATGGAAGGTGGACTACTACTTGGCGTAAAGAATTTTCACAAAAAAAATAAAAATATAATAAAATCTATTCTGGCCGATGAATGGGTGGAGACCCTCTTCAATAACTAACTGTGGCCTTACATATTATATACGGTTCTAAATACACAATATATTAAGGGTAATATTATGTATCATTCAAAAATAAAAATGTACTTGCACAACAATCGGGTTGTACAAGTAGCCGTTTTTATGTTGCGTATCAAATAACTCCTATGTTAATAACATAGTTTCAAAGTCAGCTATTTTTGCTATTCCAGTCATTACTTTCTCATTGGGGCTTGGTTTTTTGATTTTTTTTTTAAATCAAAAAGTTAATTTTTTATAAATTTTCTTGCAAAAGTTAAATTTTTGAGAAATTTTTTTGAAAAAATTTTTCAAAAATTGACAGCTATTTACAAAAAATTAAATATTTTGTAAAATAATTTCAAATGATTATTTTTTTTTTGGAAAAAATTTTAAATATTAAATTTTTTTGGAAAAAAATTTCAAAATTTGACAGCTATACACAAAAAAAATTAATATTTTGTAAAATAATTTCAAAAATCGACACTAGTTTACAAAAAATTATTTATTTTGTAAAAAAAAATTCAAAAATTAAATTTCAAAAACTAAAGCCATTCACAGAAATTAATTTTTTTTTGAAAAATTTAATTAAATTTTAAATTTTTCTAGTAAAAAGAAAAATATTGTTAATTTGGAGGGGCAGAGCCCCTCCAACCCACCCCTTGAAGACCCTCCTGTAATCATTCATGACGTTATCTTTTAAGTTTCTCTTAAATGGCCCAAAATGTTCATGACCCGTTCTAAATATTAAGGAAATATTCTAAACAAGGATATTATCCAGTGACGTCATCGACAAACAATCTCGACGATCCAATAATTAAAAGAATAGTAAAATATTTACGTGATCTAAATGTATTTAGAAAACTAACTCAATTGGGAAACTGAGGTAATTTACAATATAATCAGAGCTGGTGCTAAGATTTTCTTTTGAGGGGGAGGACATTTCAAATTTCCCGTCTGGCATATAATTTTTTTACTCTAATAAGACATGCCTTTAAAAAAAAGATAAGATAGGGGTGTGATGTAAATCGTCTGTCTTTATTAACTGGCCCGTTATTTTAGGAATTGGTAAACTGAAGAATGAATTTACTTTTCCTTAGCAGATATCATTATTATTTAAATCTGGAGTTGTACACTTTCTTTACAAAACCTGATTTCCTCCCTCGTCACAGATGATTGTAGCTGATCTAAGGAATTGTAATGAAAGTTTTAAATTCTCTTCTCCAAAAAATTTTTCCTATGGACAAGGTTACCATATTGATTTTCGGTCTTTGTTTGTTGTTTTTTTTTGGTTTTTTTAATTTGCCCAAGTTCCACAAGAGTTTCATTACTAATTATGGGTCTCCCTTAAAATTAATTTGTTTCATTTTATTCGAATGGCATTTATAAAGAAGAAAATGTTTCATTTTATTTTTTAAATGCCTTTTTAGGGTCTTTTGTTACTAGACTGTGCCGATATTTACTTTTTTTTAAAGCCCTTTATTTCAATTTACTTTAGTCACTGCTTAAATAATCCAAAAAATCAGACTGACATCCTATTTTTTTAGGATATTACCAACCCTGACTATAAGATTATTTAACACGATACATTCTAGAGGGTGGTTGTACATATATTTGGGACTTTTTCATGGCCGATATCTAAGACTAGGCAAGAAAAGAATTCATAATGATTGCAACTTTGAAAAATAAACAAATACTTTTCAAACTACAAAATCCCTCAAAATCTATAAAGTAAATATTGAAAAGGTTGATTAATTAAATATTATTGAGTCAAATAGATAATATATAATAATCAAAATAGAAATTTGTTAACCGCTTGATGATTTATTGACTTGATTCCTAAAAAGTAAATTATATACAACATTATTATGAATACATAAAAATAACAATAAAAAAAATAGATACAAAACGTATCATCATCAGTTTTTTTTTTTCTTTCTTTCTTTTTCGAAGGCTGTAGAAGAAACGCTGTTGAAACGATCTCACTTTTTGACTCGATGAACGAACACCTGTCCAATATATGTATTATTATATGAATGTACGAACGTACTATTAGAGCTGATAGGAGTTTATACCTATCTATAATATCTATCTATCCATCTATCGAAATGGACTATGTTTTTTTTTTTAATAACAGGAGTCTCTCTATAAACAGGTACATTTGTATATGTAGGTACAGTATTAATCAATAGTTGTATACAATTGATGTATCATATTTAATGTTGCTAAAAGTCATAGGCTTGTACGCCAATTTCCCTCCTTAAAATAGAAAAATAGTAACTAGTAAATAGTAAATGTAATAGAAAACCATACACCGTGTATTTTGTTGTGAACTCTCGATTCCCTCATCTCACTTGATTAGTGTTGGATTGGTCTTTTTTTTTTTAAACTAAAAAGACTCCAGTGTAAAATGTGTATTTATACCTCAAAAAGTCCTGGAATAGGCACAGTTTCATAAAAACTGTGATTTATGAATTTTGCAGGTTTTTTTAATATATTGGTAATTATTTGACTATAATAAATACTGTTTCTCCCATAAAAATATGACAAATACCCATATGAACAAATGTTATATATATCAATGTAATCATTTCTCAGTTCTTTTACCTCACATTAGAGAATGCAATGTAGCCTAGGCTGACAGATTTCTATTTTTTAACATAATTTCAAGAGACAAGATTCTTAAAGTTCAAAGTAGGAAGTGTGTGGCTAGAACTTATTCTATACCAGGGTTGTCCAACCTTTTAATATAATGGACTGTATTGCCACTTGAAATATTTCAATGGCCCGCAGAACCTATTAAATTGATTTTCTTGATAAATGGCTACATTAAACAAAACAATTAAATACACTTTAATTTCAACTTTAGGTCAAATAATAACTAATTCAAAGAAGGGTAATCTAGCAAACCTTATTAGCGTCTCAGAAAATACGACATGACGTCAAATATTTAGCAATGTGTGTACGTATTATACGCGTTCTACGTATTTGGATAAATTTGTGACAAATTGGCTAAAAAATACTCATTGAAGAGAAAATGAGTAGTGTACCGCATCTAAATATTAGGCAGGCTACAATGAATGAAGGGTATTGCTAATGAATCTGACTGGGTATGGAGCCCCTCGCCATACTGCTAAAATCCCCTATAAATTATATAATGAAAACGTTTTTTCTTGGACTTTTGACCTCCATTATCGCCCGATCTCAACCCCCTGAATCTAAACATATGCGTGCTTATTGAAGAAGGGGCCTATACTTTTAAATGCACGTTAAATTTATCATTCAAAGACCGGTTGAAGTGTGGTGTTATTAAAGCCCAAGGGCCTCTCCATATTAAATAAAATAATTTGAGTTATATGTGTATTTTAGGGTACGATATGTCAAAATATCAAGTGTTTACCTATAGAGTAACAAATGTTCCAGAGATAAATAGTAGTAGAATAATTTTTCATTCATCATTGTACATAAGCGTGTCATAATTAAATGTACAACCGGTATATTCCTTCTTCTATTTTTTTCATGTGAAAAAGAGGAGAAATTAATAAGAGAAGAATACAAAAAGGAGAAGAGAAGGAAATTAACAACTTGAGCAGCAATTTTCACGAGTTTTTAAATGATTTTTTTATGTTTTTGTAGTTCTTTATACATTTTTTTAAGGACTTTGTCTAATTCAATTTTCCACTTAAGATAATACAATTTCCTTATCTTAATGCGTCTATAAAGACAGAGAAAAGGTGAAAAAAAAAGTGAAACTTATGAGAATTGCCAAAAACTAAGGAACAAAATATATTTTGTTTGGCGTTTCGTCATCATAATCCTTTTTTTTTTTTTATGGGTGTACCCACTTAGTTTTTTGTTGTTGAATCATTCACTATATTATTAATAACAAGAATAATTGGGGTTTCATATGTATATTGTATATGTTTGCAAAATGGGTGGCAGGTGGGTCCTTTTATGTAATCATATTAATAGCAACTTTTTGTGAAGTTGGGAGGGGGGGGAGATATCATTGCAATTTGGATATGATTTTCCACATAAATTATAGATAGCAGTGTGTGAGGGGGAAGCTACATATACAGGAAAGAAACTTTGGGTCACCAATCATACCACGACAACACTGCTGTAAATCCACCACCTGATTGCCAAAAAAGTTAATAAAATAGCATGGCAACACACCTGCAGATTGCAAAAATAACATATATATATATACATTAGTGTTAAGGCTAGGTCCAACATCTTTCTTATGTTATGGTTCGGTCTTAAGTGATGTTATCTATACCGATTTGAATCAATATTTCGGTACAAACCGCGATTTGAGACTCTAGTCCGAAATTTAATCGCCTTCAAATCGTGGACCGATTGTTTGGCTAATAATATGTAGCACATCGTTGCTTTTAGTATATTACGCAACCTTTCATACAAAAAGCAACAAAAAAAAGACCAAAAGGTGCATTGGTCTAGAGAATATCAGGCTTTGGGCTAGATCAGGATATGATGTGTGGGGTTTCGAGCCAGCTTGCTGGTCAAAATATGATAATCTATTGAATAAAAGTATTCCAATATGTACTTATGAGTGCTTAATATATTAAAACATCAGAATGTAATAACTAATTGACGAAGTCAAATATCACCACAACAGAGGCGTCTGCAAGATTATATATGTATATATATATTTATTTTTGATTGGGGGGGGGAGTGGATTTAAAACAAACTCTTCCCAACAGAAATTTTTTCTTTTTTTAAATGATATTCGTCATCAATTAGATATAAAGGAATTATTTTACTCTAGAAATAAATGTCGAGTGGGATGGTTTATGCCATGGGCTTTTCGGGCGTGGCAAAATCTGGTTGGGACGGCAGGCTTACGGGCCTAGACTAGACTATTGCCTTGTTAATCAATACCTCTAACTCAACCAATCAACGTTCAGAATACTTTTTAGGGGGGAGATGAGTAAAATCGGTATGTCAGTGGATAATGATTTGATAAACGAATTTATAAGGATTTGTGCAACTCATTTAACTTTAAACAACGTTATTGTAGATCCATATTCACAATTTTGAAATACAACTGATGTCATCAACAATTGATCAATAGAATCTGTCTGTACCAAATTGTCTATGTCAATGCGATCCAGACGGAATTTTTCTTTGGGACAAATCTGAGTGCTTTACCTCTCTAACACAATAATATAAAATTTATTTAGTTATCAGCTGTAGACTTTTCTTCTTCTTTTCTCTTAATAAATGTTATGAACGTTGATTGGTTGAGTTCTAATTAACCATTCTGAAGCATAAAACAAAATATAGAATTCAAGAAGACCTAATTTTAGATGTGACTGATCCGAATGTTTTTGCAAAATTGAAACAGACCGACATTTTCTTTGGGACGGATCTAGAGCGAATGTTTCTTTGAGAGTGGTGCAGAAACAACTTCTTTAAAGTAACAAATTAGTTCACTCTACTAAAAATTATAACGGTGTAGACCGGTTCAGGATTTTCAGACTGAAAAACAGCACTAATATTATATATGTTTAGTTTCTTTTGAAAGGCCCTGTACAAAATACATTGATTATTCAATTAGAATCTATAATAAGAAAGTCACACAGAAAAAAATATAAAATTCAAGACAAAGACACGGAAAATAAAAAATCTTTTAGGAAGCCATTTTCTAAGTTTAAAAACAAAAATAATAAAAAAAAGATATTTAAAAGATTTCTTTTTAGGAATAAAATCAATCCACAATAGCATTGTAAGTATAATTAACACAAAGGTCTTGTACAAGTTGTTACTGTACAAGTTAACATTTCTATTAATGAGACGACACATTTTAATTTAAGTATTCACAGTGCTTTTCTGGGTGAGACTCACCGATGCCAAAATGTATTTGCGACTGGGGATGGGGGAAATTATATAACGATGGCGCCATCAGAGTTATCTGTAGTATAGGGGGAGGGCTGCTTTTTGAAAATTTTGACATGTTTTATAAATTCAAAATTTCATACAAAAACCTTTTTTTTTAATTTTCATCGAATAAACTTTTTTCATAAACGAAAAATTTAATATTTGTATTTTTTTTTTCTAAAAATTTAATTTTCAAAATTATTTTCCAAAAATTAAATTTTTTTATGAATAGCTATGGATTTTTGAATTTTTTAATGAACAGCTGTGGAATTTTGAAATTTTTTATGTACAGCTGTGGAATTTTTTTTGAAATATTTTTTTCGGAAAAATTTAATATTTGAAATTTTTTTTCAAAAAATATAATTTTTCAAATAAAATTAAATTTTGGATTTTTTTCTAGACAATTAAAAAATCATCCCACCCCCAAAAAAAAAACTCCAAAAATTATTATATTTGTATTTTTTTTTCAAAATATTTAATTTTTAAAATTATTTTCCAAAAATTTAATTTTTATGAATAGCTATAGATTTTTGAAATTTTTTATGAACAGCTGTGGAATTTTGAAATTTTTTTCGGAAAAATTTAATACTCGAATTATTTTTTCAAAAAATATAATTTTTCAGATAAAATTAAATTTTGGATTTTTTTCTAGAAAATTCAAAAAAACTAATCCCCCAAAAAAATAGATCTATATAATCCTGCGGACACCCCTGGTCTGAAAGGGCCAATTGTTCTGGCGTCACAGGTGATAGCCAAAGGTGGGGACTTGGACTCGAAACAGAAAAATCTATTTGTAAGTGTGGGTGAGATTATATAAATCTGACGTAATCAGAAGTAGTTTTTTTTTCAGTACTTTTTATGACCGAAGACTCCGTTCCCATCCATTTCAGTCTCAGTCCGGTCCAGTTATGTCCTGCATATCAGTCCTTCAACTATTTAAGTTCCGTCCTTGATGATGGTACTCAAATTTACTCATTTCAATTTTTAAATTAGTTATAAACCACACTTTAATCTATCTTTCCTATTCTGATATCTTGAACTGAATTGAATGAAAATATTCAAGGACTTGGACTAGTGAGTAAATAATTCTACGTAGACTTTCAGTATAAAGATTTTTGCTACCTTTTAGTGATAACTAAGTACAAGGCCGTTGCTACGGGGGGTTAAGCTCCCTACCCATGGAGTATCGTAGTTGGGAAAATGGGTGTCAATGAGGGATTTTTGATTATTTAGATATTCACATTTGAAGAAAATGGAAATGAAGGCTTTTTTAAAAATATAATTTAATATTGTAAGGGCTCTTTAGAAGTAGATGGAAATATTATTTTTCGAAGACAAACGTCATTAAACTAAATATATACATAGCCTAAGAAAAGGGATCCAAAAAGATCCTTAAAAAAATAAACATAACCTTAAAAAAAAAAAACATATTTCGATAAAAAATGAACCACATTATTTATCAAAAGGGCCATTTATTATTTTTGGCGGGAAAATTTAAAAAATTCAAAATACTCCTAACAAAAAATCCTAGCACCTGGGTCCTGACTTCTCTGCAGTCAGCTCTGACACGCGTAAACCCAAATGGATACCGGGAGAGACAATCTGCAGAGTTCAATGGAATTATCAACATTTACAAATCGTTAAATACATCGTTGTAGATCCCCTAAATGATTACTAAACCCATGTTCAAAATATTTGTAACGGACAAATGGAATACTTAAAAATATATAAAGTACATTTTTTATCTCATAGCCTCATATTTGAAACTCTGAGAAAGATCTAAAAATGATCAATTTTCACCTGAAAATCCCTTTTTTTCAAATTAAAATGGTCTTGCCAAACTCTTTTTTTTTTATGGTCGCCAGGGAAAGGGATTTATATGCAGAGAAAAAAAAATATTAACTCATAAACAGGATATAATTTGATGTGAATATATTAATGGTAAATTTGTTGTGGATCAACATAAGAACAGTTTTGAACAAAATTAACTGAAGGTATAAATCCTAATTAATTATTTTACTTCAAATATAAATACTCCCAATATTTTATAAGCATATTTCGCTCAATTATAGGCTTCTTATTCAAATTTTTGGGACAAGTTAATATACCCAAGAATTGTACCTATAGTTGAAAGCCTTTATTTGACTTGAGATACTTATATTGGACCCGATATGGGCCTTTTAAAAACATAATATCTATTAATTTTTCAATCCTGATTATGACAATCATTTTTGGCTACTTTAAGTTGTGAAATTTGCACCGACCCCAAAGGGTTAATTAGATTAATTTATTGATCTAAATGGACGAACAATACAAATTTAATCTATATTCCATTGTGAAATAAAAAAAAAAGATTTTATTCTTCCCGGCAACATTTATCCTTTTCATAATTTGTGTTCAAAATTGATTTTTTTTTACTAAGGTTCCTATAATTATTTTTCATTTTTTTAAGTAAAGGATTTCCTTGATTTTCATTTGATTTTCTCAAATAGTTTTTACCCTCTGTTCTTCCCTAGAAAGGAAATATACCTTGTCAAAAGAAGTTTTGACAAATACATTAGTATTTTCCCAAGTTTTCTTTACATAGTAGATATCTATTCTCTTTGACAAGAGGATAATATTTTCTTTTCCTCTCTTCCGACGATTTTTTAATTGTCTTCTTTCCTTTTTACCTTTTCTTTATTTATCTTTTAAGGAACCCAAAGAAGAAGAAAAAGGGGGGATGTCCTTTAATTAGGGGTCGGTCCTTTCATAACTTTTGACTTATGGAACACACACATACTCTGTTGGTGTGTGAAAGGAACGGAGGAGGGATTGAATTTGAGAAGGAAAACCAATATATGGTCTGTACAAGTTACAACTTGTACAAACAATTTGTACAAGTTAAAAAATTTACGTATTTATTGAATTACAACTTGGGTTATTCTAATCATTATCAGCTACTAACTAATAACATCCTCTCATTTAAATTGCTTCTTTTCATAGGTTAATCTTATACTGGGTGGTGGTGGTCCATTGACATCTGAACACGTATTAATTACATAATTAATTAAGGTTGAGTGATTGAAATTAATTCTTATTTCGATATATTAAACTCTAAAAAAATGGGTTACAAAACAAAACCCAACCTGAGTTCTCTAGCTTGGGTACAAGTTGATAAAATGACACTTGAAATTATGAAGATTTGAAGATGAAACTGAAATTATTAAAATCAATAACATATCAAAAAAATAAAAATAAAAAAAAAACTTGTCATATCAAATAAATAAAATAAAAACTTGTAAAAATATTGAATTGTATAGTTTGTTTATGAAAGAAATGTCCGTTTTATAACAAGAGGGTAAATTTCCACAACGGATAAGCCATTGGAAGTATCATAGACTGAGTAAGTAAGTTTTGTGTAGACAAATTATGATGTGTCTTCGTCATAGCTGCGTTAATAATCATCTTCATTTTTCCAGAATTAAAGGCTAAGAAATCATCCTTCTTCATCTTATAAAAAACAAAATGTTTGTCTAAAAGTTTGCCAATGTCATTATAATATATATTGGACATGGGTGCCTCACATCCATAAACGATATCTCGTCTTTTCCTTGCTCCGAAAAAAGGAACATTTACGTTTATCTCCGTAAAAAAGTTTCGTTCTTACTTCTAGAGTACTGGAAAGTATTCAATACTTTATCCATTTTTCTGTTGAAGATAGCGAGTAATTTTTTTTTACTCATATTATATATGTTGATATAATAATATATATAATATTATTATATGAAATTGCTAGGAGAAATTGGGTTGTATTAACATAAATAAGCATTTTAGCTAAAAATGAGTAGGTATTCCTAGCCAAGATCTACACCCAAAAACATTTAAACATTCCAACAATCAAAAAGTTATAAAAAACAATCAGACACTAAATAATATAGGATATAAAAATCAATCCATGGCTCTCCCTCGATGAAAGCGTTCATACCTCAAGATAACCCTAGGAATCCCCGCCCATCCTTGTTATTTTCAATGCAAAAGCACCATATCTTGTTGTAGAAAACTATTGATCCTAGGTTTTTTCGTAGAATTGGTTCTCCACATGCCAATTTATTGCTAATAAGAGCTTTGGAACTCAAAAGAGTGAAATGTATTGCACGATTTTCAGCACTTTTTTGTCTTTGCCTTGTAAGCAAGCCGAAAAAAATTATTGCCTTTAAGCTATTAATGCCCCCCTTTATTAGAGTCTTCTTTGCATCCTTTCCGAGTAGGTTGTGAACTTTTCCAACCCTTCTGAGACCTCTTCAGTTGTGTACATTTTCTCTCTCAAAACATCGAGAGATGGGCACTCCAGAAATGTTCTTCTGACCAAAGTTGCCCTACTCAGTTGGAGTTAAGAGATTTCCATAAAACAATAAAAGATGATATGGCAGAAAGGCCGACATATTTCAGAAGATAATGTAATTTTGTTTTTCTTATTTAATTTCAAAGATCGTCAACTCCATCATGAGAATCTGTATGGCAATTTCTTCGTTATAGGGAATTAATCGTAACAAGTGAATCACTTTGGAAATTATATACGTGTTCTAAGCCTTAGAAAAGCCTTAAAAAATCAACAAGCCCAACTCAAACTTTTTGGTGATTTCTTCTAGATTTTTTTCAACAATGTCGGTTCCAATCCAATACCTTAATAGCTTGATGTTTCTGTTGTGTTAAACAACAGGCCATGAGTTTTCAATGAGTCCATGTTATTGACTGGGCATTTCAGTTTTCTCAGGATTTATTTTTAGTCCAGAACATATGGAAAAAACATCTAGCATACGTAAAGTTAACTCACGGGACTTTATTGATTGTAGTGAACACCCCAAAAAAAGTCATAGTTAAGTCATCCGCCTAAAAAAGACACTTTCTATTTCGGATGAAATAATTTTGATAGACATTCTTTTAACTTATAAAAAATGTTACGCAAGTGTTTTCCTAAAAGGGCCCTATAGAACAAAAAAAAAGAGTCAAAGTTAATATAATTTGATAATCCGCCTATAGCGCGCATCCTTTTTTTAAATTTTCATAAAGAAAATATCAAAATTTTCTGATGGTTTGCTCAAAAAAAAACAACCTTTATCCATGTTTTTTATAGGTTAGAATATTGTCTACCCAAGTTAATTAATGAAAAAAGAAGGATTAATGCACTATTTCAATCTTTAATGATTAAATAAATAACTTTATTCTCCTTTCAAGCATTGAACTGGATGTGGAAACTAAAGATGGGATCCTAGGTCAATGAAATTTGATACGCTTATTTTCTTACCGCACGGCAACTTTTCCAAAGTAGCTGTAATCGAACTTCGAAAAAAGTTGACAAACAATGACTTCTGAAGCCATAAGCTCTAATGACCTTCTCTGTAAACAAAGTCTAATATCAAAGAGATAGTAAGTAATTTTTAGCGGAAAATTCAAAGTCGGAGCAGTGATATAGGAATTTAAAATTTTTATAATTTATCTCCAAAGTATGAGCACTATTGGAGCAGGGAAGCTCCCAATGAATGAACAACTCTCTATATATGGTTTTTGTTTCATTTTTGGCTTTTACTAAATATAATTATAATACTTTTTGCCTTTTTCATTTATTTATTGACTGACTGAGTAGTTGTCGAATAATAAGTAATAAGTAAGTAGTTAAGGCAGGTGAATCATTTCTCATTACCTTTTGGTTTTGTTCAACCACCTGGAAAATGAATTAGACTAGTAACCGTATATAAGTAATAATCCACTTATTATTACTCGAGCTGATTCTACGTTTTTATTTTTGTTTTTTGGTCATTTAGCGCGTGTTTTTTTGTTGTTTTTTTTAAAAAAGAAAGAAACCAGTCGGGTGTTTCAAAAATAGCATAGTGAAGTCACTTATATCAGTGGTTCCACAATGCAAAAATAATCTCTTTATTCAAGAAAAATTAAGAAGTCATTATTCCAAAAATTTATCCGAATTATATATATGTCTACTTAAATAAGGGATTATCCAGTTAATAACGGCTTGTTACAAGTGGCACCGGAACCAGTCAGATCAGGCCCAAATGCCCCCAGTTAGATTGAATCCTTTTTGATAGAGCCCTTCTTTCTCTCCAACGTTTTGGACTTGTTGATGGGGTAAACGGTGTTCCTGGAAACGCCCAACTGTTTGGAGGGCGCAAATCACTCAACCTTTATTAATTATTGAGTTAGTAAGCGTTCAGTTTTTGAATGGACCATCCCGTACTCATGCAATGACTTGAAAAAAAATGGCGTACAACAAAATCGGCAAAAATGTTAGTATATGTAATTTGGACACCTTTTATTAAAGAGGCTCAAAATAAGGATTGCCCCTTTCTGAAAAAAGGTCATAAATAATTTTTTAGAACTTTTTCAGATTAATAAAATTTGAAACCCTTAATTTGTAGGTTGGTAATTTGTTTTTAACAGCTAAAATGTCCAGTTAATTCTAATTCAACTATTCAACGTTCAGAATATTGATAAGATGAAAGGAAGCAAAAAAATAAACAGCTGACAACAAAATATCTTGTAACTCAGTGCAGTGGTTATTTCATATGGTATTACCTCACAAAAGACTTATTGTATTTGGTTGTTAGCTGTCGATATTTCTTCTTCCTTTCCTATAACCAGTGTTCTTAATAGTGATGAGACGATTACAAAAAAAATAAAATACCATTCCCGATTCCGATGCAATTATAGAAAAGTTTTCCTATTCTTTTTTTAATTAATTGTTAGAAAATACTATTTTGCTATCAAAGGCGTCCCAGGATTATATATTAAGGAGAGCTTTACTTTTTTGAAAAAGAGATTCAAAAAATATTTTTTGTTTTGAAAAATTAAATTTTTTGTAGAAAATTTCAAACAAATATTAAATTCTTTGAAATGAAAATTCAAATGAACAATTTGATATTTAAGAATTTCAAAAATCTCCAACTATTCTCAGAAAATAATTTTTTTGGAAAAAAAATTTAAAAATCCAAAGCTTTTCACCAAAAAAAAAAAAAACTTTTTTCAAAAATTTCAAAAATACTCAGTTGTTCACAAGAAATAGATTATTTTGGGGGAAAAAAAATCCCCAGTTGTTCCCAAAAAATATATATTTTTATTTTTTTTAAATTAGAAAAATTAAATTGCTTATGTAATTTTTTCGTTTAAATTCAAATATTAATTTTCTTAATAAAAATTTCAAAAATCCAATTTGCAGAAAAATAATTATTTTGGAAAAAATTTCAAAAATTAAATTGCTTATGTAATTTTTTTAACAAAAATTTCAGAAATCCAAAGCTTTTCACTTAAAAAAAAATTCTTATACAAATTTCGAAAATCTTCAGTTTTTCACAAGAAATAAATTTTTCTGGAAAAAAAAAAATCCCCAGTTCTTCTCAAAAAATATAATTTTTTTTGAAAAAAATTATTAAAATTAAATTGCTTCTGTAATTTTTTTGCTTAGATTTAAATATTAATTTTTTTAATAAAAATTTCAAAAATCCACAGCAATTCGCAGAAAAATAAATTTTTTGCAAAAGAATTTCAAAAAATTGAATTTTTGTAGAAAAATTTCAAAAATCCATATGTATTAACAAAAAATTATTTTGTTTTGTAAAAAAAATTTCAAATATTAAAATTTTTGGAGAAAAATTTCAAAACTCTAGAGCTGTTTACAAAAAATATAATATTTCTTTAAAAAAAGTTCAAAAATTGCATTTTTTGGAAAAAAAATCAAAAATCCAGAGATGTTTACAAAATGTTTAATTTTTTCACAAAAATTTCAAATATTACATTTTTGCAGAAAAATTACAAATATCCAACGTTATTCACAGAAAATTAATTTTTTTTCTTCAAATATTTAGTTTTCTATTAAACAGCAAAAGTTCCTTCATTAAGGTGGTGGGCCTACAATCCTCCAGTCCACCCCCTGCGGACGCCCCTGAATGCTACTTAAAATTCAAAAAAAAGTATCCATCGCCTTATTTTTTTGTATCTGGATTTGTAGTTTCTGTACCGAAAAATGTATATGCGGTCTATCTTTAATCTAGTAGTCTTTAAGTATTTATTCCTTTAAGGTTGCAGCTTGTACAAGAAACAAGTAATATAGAGTTGTTCAGTCAGTGAGGGCTCCCTTCTACAATGCCGTGTACACCACGATGCGATTTTTATGACTTGTGTCGATATATATATATAGCAAGCAAGTAAAGAGGAGAATAAGTCATCATTGGTTTTTGCGGTTTCCGAGTCCGTGTTTCCTTCTGGTTTAATTATCTTTTAATAAATAAAGGTTTTACTCTATATATACAAAGTAAATTATGACATCAGGCGCTTCATCTGCAGATACCACCAAATCAAGGTTTTGCTTGACTGATGGAATGAAGTGATCAGAGGGGAATCATTATAAAAATTCCTATTTGTAGACAAATTTAATTTTAAATAAATGAAATATTGTAAATACATTTTTTAAAAGAAATCCATGTACTGCGTCAACAAAAAAAAAAACACTCGTGAACATTAAAAAAAAAAGAAATGTCAAAAGATATTAATCCTCAAATATTAAAACCTCAATATTTCATAGACGTATTTCAGTCACTTATAGTCTATTTATTCTCATTTCTGGTATAATTTGAGATACCCAAGAATCTTAAATATAATTGTAAGCCTATATCTAATTAAGCCCCCTTCAAATAAAATGATTTTTTGTTACTTTAAGTGCAATTTACGGCTCCTCCAAGGGATTAATCAAAATAATTTGTTAATAGAAATTGGCGAAAAAATCAATGTTATTCCGATTCAATTTTGACAAAAATCATTTGATCTTATTTTGTGGTTACGGGCCGCAATTTTAATACTTTGTATCTAATGGTACATAAATATTTTTCAATTTTACATGATCAAAGTGTGAAAACCACTGATATAGATTATCATTTTATATAGTTTTTTAAATGAAATATATTTTATTATGAATCTTTTCTACCTATAAGGCGTTGTTTAAAAAGTCCATGAGGAAATATTATTGATTTTAACTAGCGATTCAGCAGGTAGACAACTGCAACTGTTGGACCCGCAGTGGGTCCCCAGGGGTTCTGCAGGCGGGGGAGAGGAATGGAGGGTATGTATTCCCAAAAATGGAGAAATTTTAAACAATCACGTCTATGAAGAATTGTCATTTGTAATTTCTACTCTTAAAAAAGTCCCAGAATCCAAAATTAAATTAAAATATTCGAAAAGATAATTGAATAAAGAGTTCAGCGCGTTTATCTTTGTCCAAGGCCCTGCATGGTTGCACAACTGATTTCGAACCAATCCCCTTCTCCGTTATAATGTAATTTTCATTAGAACAATATTGACAATTATCCCCCTTCCACCCTAGAAAAAAGTACGTACTTTTTGAACGACCCCTAAAGTAATTTGTATTGAAAACAAATAATATTATTTTATTACATCATAAATATATGACTTATTTCGGTCATTTATAGGCTTCATATTCATATTTCTGGGATGAATTGAGATACGTAAGAATATTAGCTATAGATTAAGGCCTTCATTTGATATATGATACTTTTTTTAGGTCCGATATGACCTTTCTTCTTTTTTCTATAAGGTTCTATAATTTTGTACATCTTTAAATAGCATTTGCGTTACCTTCAAATGATTTATCAAAATATTTTATGAATAGAAATGGTAGATAATTAGATTCTAAATACAACATCTGTAAATGTAATCCAGGCTCACTTTTGAGAAAAATCATCTCAGATTGGCTTTACATAAGTACTTTTTGAAGGATCCCTACATCCATGTATATTGAAGTCAACAACCATTTTTCGACCATGAACCATAAGAGCAATAATAAAAAAACCGTTTATTATACGTATTAATAAAAACAAAAACAAAAAGAGCTCGTGATAAAACAACGGAAGTGACCTACTCGAATTTACTCCAAAAGTTATTGAGGAGGCGAGGGGTTTATTTTATACATTTTTTTTTTTTTTGAGCAGGTGACTCAAAGCTTGCGTTTCAAAAGTGCAATGAGCACGAGCTGCTGTTATGTAGGGACAAGAAAGGATCTCTTCGATCACCACCTGGTCCCTTCAACAAAAAAATAAAATAAAGGAAAAAAAAACCAACGGTGATGACGAAAGCGATGATTAAAACGTTTATAATATGAATTATAAATTCGTCAAAAAGAACGTACACTTATTAATTAATAGAATATAAAGATATCATAGAATTGCTATTAGTGATAGGTATCTGCGCCGGAACCATCGGGTTCATTGCCTTCTCTCCCACCATACTTTGCATCATTGATCGTATTGTTTGTCGTTGAGTCTTCAGGTCGATTTTCGATGAAGAACTATCAAATCATACTCGACAAAATCCACGAAAAATGAATGATATGGCCAATAAGAAAGGGTTCATGAGTTACAGTTCTATATTGTCCGTTTCTCACAAAAAATCGACCTAGTATATCCGATAAGGCCATGTTTGGTTCCCCACTTAAAATTAAATTGATCTTCAGATACGTCCACAGAATTAGATATGTTTTTGGGGCCTACAGCCCCCCTGCAAAGGACTCTGATTTTGGATAAATTGGTGATCCAAAAACTGTAAAACGACTGAAACCGCGGTTCGGGACAATGGTTTTTATCCAAAATACCCGATATATTAGGATCGGTATCCGAAAAATGTTAAGCATCGTATTTTATAAGAAAAACGTATCGAGTCGTGAATCAGTGTGAAGTTTCCGAGGCGACTGCGACTCATAAAAGACAACCTCTTCAAGTCTATTCCTAGACAATTGGTTGACCTTTGACACACAGTCAATTTGAAAGACAGAATCTAAGAATAGAACCGAGAATACTCATTTTATATTTCTCGGTTCTATCCCCAAAAACCGAAAAATTATTCAAATTACACCAATATATATTTTTTTTTAAATAATTGAAACCATTCAAATCCATTATTAGGAGGCAAATTCCATCCATTAGTTCGTAATTCGATTGTAAATATATCGAATAATATTTGGAGAATCCGTTGATTATTTGGTATTTTATATTGAAGTAACACCCCTAAAAATATGGCATTCTCTACCCTTATCCTGTAATCACAGGGGCCCCCAATAATGGTTTCAAAAGTCGTATTTATAGCCCTATATACGATGAGTCATCAATTGTAATCCAATTATCCCCAATAACAAAAGTGTGATTACTACATTAAATGGACACATTTCCAATAAATCTAAATCAAAGATTTTATCAAATGACTTTAAGAATAAATAAAAGCTGAACACTTACATTTAAAACTACTTTATTCAAATGATGAACATTAATATTTGAATTCAAAGTATTATTTACTGAAAATCCTAATGAGATGATTAGATTTGTCCAAATTAATTTTGTTTACAGACGAGAAAATTAGGCACGTGGATTTTTGAAAAAAATTTAATATTTGAAATAAAATTTTTGAATTTTATTTCTACAAAATTTAATTTTTTGTAAACAGCTGCTGATTTTTGAATTTTTTTTCCAAAAAAATTAATTTTCTAAGAATAGCTATGGATATTTGAAAATTTTAAAAAAATTATTTTTGAAGAAATTTTATTTTTTGTGAATTGCTGTGGGGTTTGAAAAAAAATTTAATATTTGAAATTTAATTTTTGAAATTTTTTTCCAAGAAATTTAATTAGTATGTAAACAGCTGCGGATTTTTGAATTTATTTTCCAAAAAAATTAATTTTCTAAGAATAGCTATGGATTTTTGGAATTTTTTTTTAGTTATTTTTAGTTATTTTTCTTTTTTGTTAATTGCTGTGGATTTTTGAAGTTTTAAAAAAAAATTAATATATGTATTGAAATTTTGAAATTTTTTTCAAAAAAATTTAATTTTCATACTTTATTCCCAAACAATTTAATTTTTTTTCAAAAAGAATCCAAAAAATATACCCTCCAAAAAAAAACTATATATATTCCTGCAGATCTGATATATACCAAAAAACTGGCTATTAAACCTATATATTTATAATAAACTGTAATGATGAAGACTTTTTAATCGACGGCCCTATTTTGACAGCAATGATTTGCCATTTTACATAATATAATGGTTCTATTCATATACAACTTTCTAGTTTGAGACAGGTCACATGGAAACTCACCATACAAATAAATCGTTAGTATTTTGCACATAATTATATATTCAATATAATTCAATATTCATTGAATAATGGATTTATAAGAAGATTTGTTTTCTAGGTCATACAGTTGCAACTATTGAACTATCCATTCAAAAATATAAAGAGATGAATGATGCGTAGAGAAGGACGGGGGGGGGGAGAAAAGAAAAATCAAAGAACGAATCACAAAAAACAAATCTCAGACTCCTTTCTAACTCCTCCTTTTGTCGTGATTTATTTTAACCAATGAATTTACAGAGATTTATTTCTCTACCCAGCTACTAGGTACGACGACGACGAAACCTAAAAAAAGGGAAGTTGTTCTTTTTTTTATTGTTGTTGGTAACTAAAAGAAATAGAAAATAAAGAGAAGAGAGAGAGAAGAGTCAAAAAGAGGCGTGCGTTGTTCTTTTTCTTCTCGCTGTATTTGTACAGAATATCAATGCAACTACCAACAGCGCTCCACGCACGCGACTCCCTCTTTTTTTCAGGGATTTTCATAAATCTAAAAAAGGTAAGAGGACACAGCAGTTATTGGATTAATAATCACGGCGAAAGAACAGGATTTACATATATATATTTATGACTACTTCTTCTACTTTGACAAGTTTATTTTTGAATAACATATCATTGGAGTTCCCTTCCCTGGATTTATATAATAATAATAATTTGTATAGGCGTTATTATTATAGAGAGAGAGTTTTCATGTCCCGAGATTTATTCTGAATTAATATTTTGATAAATCTGCGGAGTGGATTGTTCGTCTCTTCTACTTTTTCCTCGTTCTTTTACACATAATACATTCGCGGAATATGATCATGGGTAAGTAGTTTTGCCGAAATTTATATTTTATTTAAATTCACTCTTATTTAAGAACAAATATTGACTCTATGTACGTATATATTTGTAAAACACTTGAAACAAAAAGAGAACAAACGATCAGTAGTCAAATATGGGAACAGCTTTTTGACACTTTTTATAGAGAGATATGCCTTTATATTAGAGAGAGGAATAGCTGCAATGCCACGCAGAGCCACTCACAAAAAACAATATAACCTAAAAAGATAATTATAGTTAAAATACGAAGTAAAATACTTCCAAACATTTATCAAAGGCCAGATGTTTGATACAGCTTTTAACTAACTAAGAAAGAAAGAAGAAAAAATCTTTGGAAAGAAATCGGGAAAATTAAAGTTAATTAAAGTCCCTATTTTTATTTTTAAATGTTCCCCATCTGTTGTTTTTTGGGGTCTCTTCTGTTATTGTCGTGGATATATTTTTTAACGGCCTCCTTAGAAAATGAATTAAATCAATTTAAAAGTCGTCAAAACATTGGTAATTGTTCTATTAATAGTATCCCCCCATAAGAGCAAATAAGTTGGAGATTTTGTTGAACAAGTAATTGCAACTTGTACAAAATGACATTT